>NC_047040.1:34416266-34721516 GCF_011762595.2 Tursiops truncatus
TAAAGTAATATTTCCACTGATGGCCTCTTCTAACCTCTACCTCTAAGGAAATATTTTTAGTATGGATTGATGTGATGTAATGTGGATTGAGAGTGATTTTCTTCCCTCCCTCTTCCTTTTTTTTTTTTAAAGCAAACTTTGCATAACTTACTGAGCAAGGTTTCTCCTTCCTTTTCTGCTGAACTTAAACAACTAAATCAACAATATGAACAGTTATTTCATAAATGGATGTTGCAGTTACAGTAAGTACTATTATCATTGTAAACCTTTGTAAAATAAAGAATAATATATATTTACATGTCTATGTTAAAATCAAAGCAGTTTGACATTTAATTTTCTTTTTGCAATGAACTTGATATGTATTTTTATTTATATGTAAAAATTTGAAAAAACAGGTGTTTTCCCAATTTTATGACCCAAATGTAGAAATGTCATATTATTATATGACTCTTCTCAGAAATTCCAATTTTCAAGAAATTTGTCTTTTCTAAGTGTTTTTTTTTTTTTTTTTTTGCAGTACGCGGGCCTCTCACCGTTGTGGCCTCTCCCATTGCGGAGCACAGGCTCCGGACGCGCAGGCTCAGCGGCCATGGCTCACGGGCCCAGCCGCTCCGCGGCATGTGGGATCTTTGCGGACCGGGGCACGAACCCGTGTCCCCTGCATCGGCAGGCGGACTCTCAACCACTGCGCCACCAGGGAAGCCCTCTTTTCTAAGTTTAATCAGACTTGAAAGCTATTGTGTAAAATAGCCTTTCTTAGAGTTATTACTTATAAAAATATTTGAAAATATAATTTGTCAAGATTGATAAATATATCAGTTAGATTTTAATTCAGAGTTTCTAAAATGAAAGAATATATATTTTTCTTTCAATCTCATTCTGTTTACATGTACTGTAGACCTTCAGAATTTCATGAGATCTGTTCTCTAAACATTATTTTACCATTTTAAAATTGTTTCTTAGAATATTTTTTTAACTTTATCATTTTTCAAATACCTCAGGTTAAATTTAAATTTCCATTAAAACACCTAGAAGAATGATAAAGATTAAAACGTAGTAATGTTTTTCTATAGTTACTTTTATATTTGTATTTAAAAGGACCTTAATATAAAGAAGTGCTTGAAGTGTATGCTAAAATGTGAATGGTGCAGTAAGAACATAAAAGTTGCCACAATTTCCCCCAATTGATCCTGGTTTTCTTTGCCAATAATAAATCAAAGGAGTATGCTAGTAAGAAAATGATTATCTTCCCTGTTAGGACCTTACCTTCTCTCAATAACTATTTATGGACCTGTTCATTTTGAATTTATAAGGCAGATCTTCACTCTGATCCCATACCCCAGTCCACCAATTCTTCTTTCTTCCCATATGTCAGCTTTGATAACTTGATTTGCTTTGCTTCCCAGCCTAGACCTCATAGTCAGCTACTTTAGTAGAATTGCTAGCTCTCTGAACTCCCTTGCTTCTTTTTTCTGCTGCTTCTATTTTGCTAATCTCTGCCTTTGGGGGTTATCTCTTTTCTTTTCTATTTCCAGGCTATCCTGCATTGCTACAGAGCATCACGTAAATACTGTTTCTGATTGACCTCCGTTAAAATATCATGGAGTTGAACTTTAGCCTGACCCCTAGTGCTTGGTGTTCTGGGTTGTCTCATTTACTCTCTTGGCTTCAGTTGCTTTTTGTATGTGAATAACTGCCGTAACTATATCTCTAGCCCAGCCAGATCTCACTCCTCAGCAGCAAATGTGAATGTATATTGGAAGTGTCCATGTGGAAGTCCTGTAAATAATTCAATATACATAAAATTTAACTTATCTTAAATCCCTCAATCCCACCTGCCCCAGCTACCTCGCATAGTGGATGCACCCCATTCATGCAGTCTATGCCAAAAAACTGAGCTATTCTTAATAGTCCCTTTCACGTAACCTTCCATGTCTAATCACTCTCCAAATCCAACCAATTTGACCTGTAAAGCTCTTGACACATTTGTCTCCGTGACACCTAATTGAAGTCCATAGTCTTTGGTGGTTTTACCCTCCTTCCTATCCATTCCCCCACTCAGTCAATGTAATCTTCTAAAAAGATCATGTTACTTTCCTATTAAAACCTTTCACTTAACACCTGACTCTTTACTTTTAAATGCTTATGTTCCTTGGAATAAAATCCAATTAATGTCTTAGTTGATTTAACAACACTTTTGTGACCTGGCCCCTGATTACTTTTCCAGTTTAATCTATCAGTTAAAACTCTGCTTCAGCCTATAAGACTTTTTAGTGTCTTGTACCTAGTGCCATGTTCTCCCTTGCCTCTTATTACTTGAAAGGTAGTAGGAGTTTGAGAGAAAGTTGGAACTGCAAGCTTGGTGTACAGATAATAAAATTGTGCTTTTGCTTTATATAAGTTGGGAGTCAATAGTTATTTAGCCATGCCATTTCTTCTTGTATTCTTTATAAGCTTAAATTAAGGAAACTGGTTGATTATAAAATTGGCAATAAGACGTACTGAACTTGGGCTTCCCTGGTGGTGCAGTGGTTGAGAGTCTGCCTGCCGATGCAGGGGACGCGGGTTCGTGCCCCAGTCCGGGAGGATCCCACATGCCGCGGAGCGGCTGGGACCGTGAGCCACGCATGGCCTATGAGTCTGCGCGTCCGGAGCCTGTGCTTCGCAACGGGAGAGGCCACAACAGTGAGAGGCCCGCGTACCACAAAAAAAAAAAAAAAAAAGAGAAGTACTGAAATTTAATTTCATGAGTGCTGTTTTTCTTACAGCCTGGGGTTCAACATTGTGCTTTATGGTTTGGGTTCTAAGAGAGATTTACTGGAAAGATTTCGAACCACCATGCTGCAAGATTGCATTCATGTTGTCATCAATGGCTTCTTTCCTGGAATCAGTGTGAAATCAGTAAGTTTTAAAAATGTTAAAAGGAACAACATCATATCCCCTGCCAATCCATATCCCCGTGTTAATGAGGATGCTATTTCATATTCTGGAGCATTCAGTTTTTGTTTTTATTGCAATAGTTTTCACACTAGTAGGATTGCACAGTGCTTAAGATCATGTGTTTGGACTCAGAGGGTTCTAGCTTTGAATCCCCATCCTTGAATTTCCTATTTGGTAACTGATAATGTATTAAATCTTAGGGAAATGTTAGCTTTGTTTACTACATTGAATACCAACAGTACTTCTCTCAAGAATAGGATTATGGGGGACTTCAATTTTATTATGCTTTTATGTCACTTTAGTGCTCTAAAAATAATAAAAATATAAGAATGGTTTATAGTTCTTTGATCATTTTTACTCCAGATGCTCATATCTCTTCATCATTTGAAAGTTAATTTAAACCTTTTGAGTTCTGGATATTAACCAATGTAATATTCCTTTTTAAAAGTGTCTTTAATGTTTGGCTCCTCTTTCATTTGATAAATCTATAGTTTTCTAATATTTTTCATATTGTTAGTTTTTGGTTTTGTTTTGTTTTTACTACCTGCTTATGTTATATTTACACCTTTGCTATTCTTCCCTGTTTCCTTTTAGCGATAACTTATGCAAAGAAATGAATTAGATGTACTTAAGTACCAGTAGAATTTTTGAAGTGATTTTTCAGACTTAGTGGGAAATCCAAATTTATTTTTAATTTATTAAAAAGATTGGGGCTTCCCTGGTGGCGCAGTGGTTGGGAGTCCGCCTGCCGATGCAGGGGACACGGGTTCGTGCCCCGGTCCGCGAAGGTCCCACATGTGGAGCGGCTTGAGCCATGGCCGCTGAGCCTGCGCATCCGGTGCCTGTGCTCCGCAACAGGAGAGGCCACAACAGTGAGAGGCCCACGTACCAAAAAAAAAAAAAAAAAAAGGATTGGTTTGCTAGTTGTATTTATCCTACATGACAGAATAAGTTATAACTGATGTACCTCTTGCACTTTTATGACATAGATCCTGAATTCTATAACAGAAGAAGTCCTTAATCATATGGGTACTTTCCGCAGTGTGCTGGATCAGCTAGACTGGATAATAAACAAATTTAAAGAAGGTAACGTGAAGGAGATGCTCTGTAGTTTTAGGGTGAAGCTAAGCGTACTTATTTGTGTACTAGTATACATAAAATTGAGGATTGTTTTAATAATGACACTTCTCTCAATGCTGATTTAGATTTTGATTTCTTTAAAATCTTTTTCTGTGAACTTTTCTGTGAACTCTAACTTACCTAACAGGAAAGAATTACTCCTGCTACCTTGAATTTATATAGCCAAAGCCTCTTTTTTCCCCCCCCAAAACCTTTTATTTCAGGATAATTTTCAAGTTTTGTTTGGCCAGTGTAAAGTGTTTCCAGTTAATTGGTACCTCTATGTCCGATAGTTTTATATTGTTTAATATGTTTATAAAGCATTCTTATCTTTATCCTGAGTAAGCATCAATGCATTTGAATAATTTCGTATACTAAAATCTGAGAAATGGGGGACAAAACATTTGTTGTTCTTTTGGTGTGAATGTTCTTGTTATATGAGCATTTCAGAAAATTAAAAATAAAATTATTTAGGGTCTAACAATTGTCATTTAGTCATTGCTTAACAATTAAATGGAGTAATTGGTTATGCTTAATGATTTAATGGATGATTTTGATATTGTTTGTACGCTCACTAAAATAGGTGCCTGAATCATTTTTTATATATATTTATATGTAGTTACTCTATCATATATAATCTGTATTATAATAAATATTTATATATTATATAATCTGTATTATCTAAATATAATTTATATTAAATAATTTATAATTGTATAAATCATATAAATGTTTTACATAGTTATAATATAGATGTTATATAATTATGAATTATATAAATTATAATTGTATATTACATATGTAATATAATAATTATATGTTTGTTTACATATAATTTAAATACTGACTATGGTGACTTCTAGAATTTAAGGAACCTTGGACTTTCAAAAATGTGTCATCTCAGAATCTTTGTCACTATATTGTCTCTCTTGTCCCTCTATCCCCAGTGGAAGAGAAATGTACTTATTCTCTTTAAAAGGCTCATCTTTTGTCATAAATGCCAATGTCCCATTTCTTACCAGCTCCTGAGGGACTTAGCAATGGCTTTTAAACATGTATAGAACTTCTTCCATCTTAAGAAAAATATTTACCTGATTCTACTGCCCTTTTACTCTATTTTATTTCCGTATTTCAATATGATTTGAGAGCTTTTGAAGACATGTCCTGCCTTCTACTGTTTGTTTCCTTCTTAATTTCTTGCCTCTGTGCTACCTGAATTGTATGCTTGAAGATCACCTGTAATTTTTTTCATGCTAAAAACACTGACCTTGCCTCACCCTTTGTTTATGTTGATCTCTCCAGTATTTGATGGTGTTGACATCTCCATCATCCAGATTCTTCCTTCACTGACTTTTATGATATTTTACTTCTCTGACCTTCCTCATGCCTTGGGCAATATCCTAAGCCTCTCCCCTTCTTTTGTCTCTTGGCTTTTGTGATAACCAGGGTTTTCTATATTCTCTCTTAATGCTTAATGAGAACTCTTTTTTTTGGAGGAGGGGACGACTCCCTCCTTTATCCCACCTTGCAATTCAACATGCACAGATTCACCTCCAATCCGATATGTATCTTGCCTTATTTCCTATGCCGTATTAAAACTGGTTTCTTCATGGTCTGATTCAAGTGTTAACCATTCTGGTTAAGTCTCTAACTGCTCCAGTGTCTACTGATTTCCAATGAATTTCTTTTTTTTTTAAAGACTATAATAATGTCTTGCCTGTTTTATGAATGACTGACATAGCTTCTCAAATAAATTGCATACACCTAAGCAATAGTTCTTTTGTCCTGTGCTACTTTGATATATTCTTTAATACAGTCCCTGCATGTGGTAGGGGGCTTCACAAGTACTCACTGAAAATAATAATTGCATTCTCTTTCCTTTTAGAATCTTCTTTAGAACTCTTTCTTCTTATCCACAATTTGGATAGCCAAATGTTGAGAGGAGACAAAAGCCAGCAGATTATTGGACAGTTGTCATCTTTACGTAATATATACCTTATAGCATCTATTGATCACCTCAATGCTCCTCTCAGTAAGTTAAATATTACTATTTTTCCTTCTTGAGATATCAGTCTTTGAAAATTAATTTTCTTAATGTTGTCACAGCATTTTTATTGTTTTAAAGTATGCTTTTCCTTTGTTGTGTGTTTAAAGACATAGTTGCCAAAAATATAGGTGTCCTTAATCTGATTTAGAACATAATTCTTGGAAATAAAAATTTACATAGTAAAGGGTGTGTTTTACAGCTAAAGTTTCATGAAGGAGAGGAGACCCAACTATTATTTTGGTTTCTTTCTACTCTTCTTTGTGGAATTGCAACATTTATTTTATGCATTTAATTCAGACTTTGTGATAATCCTATAAAATAAAATGTTAAATTATTAAAATTTTTAAAAGAATGCCTTGGTAGTGCTAATAACTTGTATTTAATATACAAATAAAGATTCAGATGTTGATTGACAGTGAAATTAGATTGTGAGGTACTGATTTGGATGGGGAAATAGCAAAAATGAAAATTTTCAGGATTCACTTTTTATTTAATGCTTTCTGTTCTTTCCTAGAGTGGAATCTAGTAACAAGACAATATGAAAATAATTAGTAATTCTTGTTTTCTTTGATCATGTACTCTAGTGTGGGATCATGCAAAGCAGAGTCTTTATAACTGGCTCTGGTATGAAACTACTACATATAGTCATTATACTGAAGAAACCTCCTATGAGAATTCTCTTCTGGTTAAACAATCTGGATCACTACCACTTAGTTCCCTAACTCATGTCTTACGAAGCCTTACCCCTAACGCGAGGTAAGAATGAAAACTATAGTTTCTTTTTCAAAAAACTCTATATATTTTAAGATATGCCATACTAGGTTTTAATGGCTATACTAAAGTCCTTACTTAGTTTGCAGGATTGAGAGAAATAGTAGTAATAATAGTTGCCAGTACTGGATTATGCATTAGGCAGACTACTCAGTAGTAATAATAAATAATAATAATAAATATAATAATAAAGCAAGAGTACCAGCATTTTTGTTTTTAATAGATTTTTATGTTTCTGAGTAAGAGCATCTCAATGTTCATCATAGAGGAAAAAGCAGAATTTTGATGGATTTTACTTAAATTTGATAGTTATTTTTAATTACATATTGAACATTATGATTCAAACACAGGGCCCTTTACGTGAAATAGCTCATTTGATCCTCACAGCTCCTCTAAGGTAGATAGTAAAGGGCACAGAGATTTTGATCCAAATCTGCATGGTTCCAAAGCTCATCCTCTTAAATCTTGAACATCTTTGTATAGTGTCTCCAGTGAAGCCCTTCAGCAGCCTAACCAAGAGGCATATCTGAATTAATAAAAGCAATTAATAAAGGTTAAGGAAAGTTGTATACAGCATAAGCCAGGAAAAAATAAATTGCATAATTAACCTGTTGAAAAAAGGCGTTGAGTAGCCTCACAGGAGGCCACAGAGAAACGTAAGAGGCAAGTCCTGAGCATTCCTTTCCCAGCCAACCCCCTGCCAGTAACTCATACCACAGTGCAGTGTTAAAACTAGGAGACTGACATTGGCATAATCCAGAGAGCTTATTCAGATTTCACCATTGATATGTGCACCCATCTGTGCATGTGTGTGTGTTTAGGTCTGTGCAGTTTTGTCACGTGTAGCCTTGTGTAACTACCACAATCAAGATACGCAACTTTATCATCACAAGACTCCCTTGTGATGTTAACCCTCAAATGCTAATTTCAGTGAATTTTGTTACTGTATAAAGCTGTTTTTGTACACTTGAAGGTTATCATTGCAGTAATAGTGAAATATGTATTAAATGAATATCTAATCAAAATTTTTGATGGAATTGGGAATAGAAAAAGTGTTCATTTAATTTTACTATTATGCTTACTCCTAATGGACTATTGCAAGTCATTACATATAAACTTGGGGATCCATGCAATGTAAATGCTCTAATGCAATTATTTTTTAGTTGGGCATACCTAAATGTCTGCGCGCTAGTCTCCAAAGCTTTTTTGGTTCATTCCGTACACGCCAATGTAATTTAGTCTTTACTTGGTATGAATGTGATTGATCAAAAAATCTTCACCAAAATTCAGCAGTGTAGTCAGTGGTAGTACTTAGTTATAAAGTGGTCATTCAGATGATCCAAAATATGCTTATAGAAATTATCTTCTAGACTGTCATAAAAATGAAAATGCAAAAGGTTTAAAATTTTTGCCAAATCCAGGGACTTCTGGGGAACTTGGTTTGTGTAACACTGCTTCCAACCCAATAATTCTACTTGGTACACACTCTTACAGAAACAATCCAAAGTATGAAAGAGTATTTATTTATAATTGTATTTAATTTAATAAATTAATATTTTTTATTAATTAAAATTGGAAGTAATGTGAACATCCAAAACCAGTAGGGAAATGGTCAGTTTGTGGTACGATAGATGAGCAGACATTAAAAACTTTAGGAAGAATTTTTAAAGACATGGGAAAATCAGTAAGTGAAAAAGAGAGGTATAAAATGGTGTGTACCATATGTAAATGCATGAATTTATGTTTTCACACTGCCTTGTTCCACAAAGACTTGAGAAAGCAGCATATGCACGTATGATCTCCACATCAAATATTAGTGGCTGTTATTTTAAGGTTATGGGGTTAATATTTTCCTCTTTAGTTTTTATTATATATTACAAGTTTTCTATAGTGGACCAACCTGTAGTCTAAAAAAACACAAGTTGACCCTGAACAACGTGGGGGTCAATCCGTGCCTAACTTACAGTCAGCCCTCCATATCCGCAGTCCCTCCGCATCCGCAGGTTCAACTCACTGGGGGCTGTGTGGTACTGTAGTGTTTACTGTTGAAAAATATCCACGCATAAGTAGACCCACGCAGTTCAAACCCGTGCTGTTCAAGGGTCAGCTGTACTCCTAGATTTTCTTTAAAAGGAAATAAAAAAGCTTCTCCTTTTTAAGTAGACCAGGATACGATGTTCCTTGAGAAAGGAACAGAAGGTAATACAGACAGGCCAGGTGTTTCACACTCTTTGTGTATTTTACTATTAGCTGTTATCTTTGAATGTTAACATTGTGGATTTGAATTTCTGTTTGTTTTTTTTCCCTAGGGGGATTTTCAGGCTACTAATAAAGTATCAGCTGGATAACCAGGATAACCCTTATTACATTGGTATCCACTATATATTTTTAAATTTATTTATTTTATTTTTGGCTGCATTGGGTCTTCGTTGCTGCGCGCAGGTTTTCTCTGGTTGCGGCGAGCGGGGGCTACTCTTCTATGTGGTGTGCAGGCTTCTCATTGCGGTGGCTTCTCTTGTTGGGAGCACGGGCTCTAGGCGCACGGGCTTCAGTAGTTATGGCACGTGGGCTCGGTAGTTGTGGCTCGTGGGCTCTAGAGTGCAAGCTCAGTAGTTGTGGCACACGGGCTTAGTTGCTCCATGGCACGTGGGATCTTCCCGGACCAGGGCTCGAACCCATGTCCCCGGCATTGGCAGGTGGATTCTTAACCACTGCACCACCAGGGAAGCCCCATGATATCCAATATTTATGATATTAAATTGTGTGACTTTTTGTTTCATCCCATAAATTATTTTTTCTAGAATCTAATAATAGCACTGCAGTTTTTCACAGCAGTGAATAAATGGTTTGCTCTGTGATATCGTGTCTGCCATATCGAAAATTTTCAAGCAGCCCTACAGATACACTGCTGAATAGGCTGTTTGCCAGTACAAATTGAAAGACAAATCCAGCTTAATTTTAAAATTTCCTGTGCCACCTATGGATGTGTGTCTTTCAAATACATATATTTCATATGCTGGGCATCTTAGATTTTCTTCCCCTTGAGTGAAATAATGTGTTAAATTTAAACACACATTTTAATAATCATTCAGCTCTCATTTGACTTACTAGTTCCCTCTTTAAAAAAAAGTCACCTTTATTCACGCTGTTTAAAACTGTCCATGGGATTATGTCATACTTGGCCACAGTTGACTGCTTTCAACCAGTCAGTTCTCTTTTAAGAATGTAAGCCACAGTACATAACACCTAAGTATTCCCTAGCTTTGCTTCTTCCAGAGATACTTACTTCAACACTTACTGGCTGCTTTGACATACTTTGGTAATAGCACTTTTTTTCTGTGTTCTTCGGCATGGGTATCCATATATGGGGTCATGTCTTAAATACTGACTTACGTTCACATTATCTTTTGAACTCTCCAGGACTTTCTTTTCAAGACTTTTACCAGCAGTGTCGGGAGGCATTCCTCGTCAATAGTGATCTGACACTTCGGGCCCAATTAACTGAATTTAGGGACCACAAGCTTATAAGAACAAAGAAGGTGAGACTTTGCTGCTGTAGCATTGTGTGCCACGATTAGTGTATCTCATTTACTTAAGGACAAGTATGCCTGATTATGAAACTGAGGTTGCCTGATGGGTCACAAGGATCCATTTAGGCAGTGTGCCATTTGAGTTGTGTAGACAGAGAGAAGGTAAAAGTACTCTGCTTCAGAGTAGAGCAGGAGACTTACGACTTCTAATCCAGAGTCACGGGCCATTAGAAATGAGTCAAATAACCCTATTTCCTTCTCCCTCTCTTCCTTCTACCCTATCATTAATCCAGTCTATATTTATTGAGCACTAACTTTATATGAGATATTTCACTAAGCATTAGGATACAGAAGTTAGCAAAAACCTAATTTCTTTTCTCATAAATCTTAAAGTCTAATGGAGGAGATGGACATTTGCCAAATAATCACACACACGTAAAGTTTAAACTGTGGTGAGTCCTGTGATCAGAAGGGACGTGGTTCTGAAAGAGCATATTACAGTAGGTGGATTTGACCTAGTTATGGGTATCAGAAGAGACCACTGAGCTGAGACCTAGGAAGACTAGGAGATAACTAGTCAGACAGGGAAGGGAAGAGAATTCTAGGCAGGAACAGCATGTAAAGAGGCCCCAGAACAAAAGGCAGCCAGCATGACACAAATGAGGCTGAAAAGGGCTAGACTGTGCATGACTTTTAGGCCAAGGAAAGGGTTTTAATCTTTATTCTGAAATAATGGGGAGTCATTTAAAAAATTGTTCTGACAATGGTATGGAGAGTGGAATGGGGCAGGGTAAGATGGGGATTGCCAGAAGTCAAGGCACAGAGACCAGCTAGAAAGGTGTTAGCCGCCTGATGGTAATCTGGACTAAGGTAAAGAGAGAAGAGTGGTTGGATTCAAAATTGACAAGAATTGATGATAGATTGGATACGGGAGCCAAGGGAAAGGAAGGTGTCAAGAGTGATTCCTGGTTTCTGGCTTGCACATCCAGAGAGGTGGTGGGATCACTGGATGAGAAGCTGGAAGAGCAACATTTTGGGGGAGACATAGCATGAGTTCATGGTCTTATATGTTTGGACTTAACTCTGTTTGAGGTTCTTCTGAGATTTCCGAGTAGAGATGTCAGCTAGGCATTTGGATTCCTGGGACAAGATACCAGAGAAAAGATCTGGGCTAGAGATACAAGGTTATGATTCCTACATATTTAAGTTATAACTGAAACCAGGCATTGGTGAGACTATCTAGAGGGAGGACATATAGTGAGATTAGAGGGCCAAGAACTAAGCCTAGCAGTGTGACACTTAACGGCCAAGTAGAAGATAAGCCTGCAGAGGTGAAACAGCCACAGAGCCAAGAAGAAAACGAAGTTGTCACAGAAGCCAAGAGAAGCGTGTTTTAAGAAAGAACGGTCAGGGACTTCCCTGGTGGTCCAGTGGTTTAGACTCCACGCTTCCAACACAGTGGGCACGAGTTTGATCCCTGGTCAAGGAACTAAGATCCCACATCCCACGTGCTGCGTGGTGCAGCCAAAAAAAAAAATAAAGGTCAGCAGTCTCAGGAGCTGCCGAGAGGCCAAAAAGACAAAGACTGAAGATACATAATGAATTTAGGAAACTGGAATTCCTTGGTGGGCTAAGCAAAAGCTCTTCTGGTGACATGATAATGGTGGCAGTAGGTAGGCTGGCCTGGGTTGAGTGAAAAGCAAGGAAGTGGAGACCACCATTTATAGACAACTCTTCTGGAAAGGTACCAGGGTTATAGGACGGATGGAGAAGAACGAGGAATCTAGTGAGGGTTATTTTAAAATGGGAGATACCCGAACCTATAGCCAATGGGAAGGATCCAGTTGAACAGGGACTAAAAGAACAGAGAAATCAGTGGTATAAGATTTTAGAAAGAGCAGGAAGGTGGAAAATAAAATACCCACCTTCTCATCCTTCAGTCTTTTCCACTATAAAGCGGCTTAACTATAAATTCAGTGTATTTAATAGATATATATGCCTGTGTGCCCTCTGGCCTTAATTTTTATACCTTTATATAAAATATTAATGAAATCAAATCAGTTTTTTGTTTAACCTACAACAGGATTCAAATATATCTCTTACGAATGACTAACATCCAGGGTATTCTTACATCTTTTAGGGAACTGATGGAGTGGAATATTTATTAATTCCTGTTGACAATGGAACATTGACTGATTTCTTAGAGAAGGAAGAAGAGGAATTTTGAAGCTCTCCTGTACTCTTGAATCTTCTGTGGAAGAGTTGTACCCCAGCTGCCACTCCTCTAGTCTAAAATGTTGTGTTTACATCCAATATTAGACTCTTTTTCCAATGTACAAGATTTAAAATTGGGAGGGGGAATGTCATCAATTAGAACCTTGATTATTAGCCTGGCTGCTGTACCATCCTAGTACTATGCAGTGGTCCTCAAGTTGGAGAAAATGTGCCTTTCATTCATTACCTCTCTGGAGACTTCTTGCTGGAAGGAACAGTGTGCTCAGGGACTATTTGGAGCTGGATGTTTTGAATTCTTTTATACCAGAGATGATATTCCTAATTTTTCGAGGGCCTTTAACACTCCTGGAGCTATCTGCAAATGTGCTTGTTCCGGAGTGTGGAAGTACAAAGACGTTGCAGCATCAAGTAAATCGGCTTTATTTGCTATTCCATGTGTCAGAATTGAAGAGTATAATAGAGAAGGCAGATCATCTCTTACTGTTTCTGAAATGGCTTAACAAAAGGTGTAAGATTGGGGGAAAGTAGGTAGTTCAGCTTTCTCCTTTTGTATTTAGGCTACATGCTGATAGAGGAAGAAGGAGCATGATGCCATTCAGTTGGGAGAGTAGGAAAAACATAAAAGAGTATATAGGGTGTATGCCCATCCCAGAAAGCACGTGAACAGTAACAGATCGTGCTGCTCAGGACACTTAATGTCTGTGCCGTCACCTTCAGGATACAAGTTAGAAGCCAGGCTAGAGAAACACAAACCTGAATTTCATTTTAGTTATTTTTTCAAGGCAACAGGAAATAAAAATTTAACTATTCTTGTATATCAACATGTTTTTCTTTTCTTGAATAACATGCAGATGAGCAGCATATTAATGGCTGGCCTTAAATGAATTTGATTTCTCTATCAAGTAGGCCTAAAATTCACTGTAAGACATTTCAGTTTTTTTCCTTAAAATGACAATTTCAAACCTCCTAAATACTCAAGCCTTTTTTTCTCTTAGGAAAGACAAGAAGGTTAATCTCGGCCACTGGAGTCAGCTCATAGTCTTCACATACTCCCTGAACTATTTCATACTTGGAAATGAAATTCTTCATTAAAATATCACTGTAATATACTGCATCAGCATTTCTCACCCATTTCTCATCTTGTAAACCCCTTTTATGAAAATATTTCCCAAAATGATCAGAATTCTTAAAACCATTTCTTTGTGTCATATAATGAAGTAATTTTATTTTAAATCCATGCATTAAGGGGTTTAGTCTTAAGCATAATTACTAATCAAAATTTTAAATTTATACATGAATAGGATTCTAAAATTGTTTAATTGTACCAAAGGATATGCAATGAAAAGTGATTTTCCTTACCATCCCGATCCAGTCCCTTAGGCAGCCATTAACAGCGGTTTAAGCATTCTTCCCAAGGTATTCTATGCACATCTAAGGGTATTTGTCTGTATTTCTCATTTTAAAAACACAAATGGTGGCATATGATGCTTGCTGGTTTGCACCTTGTTTTTGTTTTTTGCTTAATATATTTAGTTTATTATAACTTACAGTATAAAAAAGTATATGAGGGGCTTCCCTGGTGGCGCAGTGGTTGGGAGTCCGCCTGCCGATGCAGGGGACGCGGGTTCGTGCCCCGGTCCGGGAAGATCCCACGTGCCGCGGGGCGGCTGGGCCCGTGAGCCATGGCCGCTGAGCCTGCGCGTCCAGAGCCTGTGCTCCACAACGGGAGAGGCCACAGCTGTGAGGCCCGCGTACCGCAAAAAAAAAAAAAAAAAGTATATGAAATCTTTAATGACCTAATGTGCAAACTTTGCATTTGCCCTTAAATATCTACTGGTTTATTTTTATAATTTTTGTGTCTATACTGTTTGCAAGCAGTATGTGTGAATAGTCTTTACTATTAATAAAGAAACCAATTTGGATATAACCATTTTTTTTCATTTATAGTACTGGGTTTTTTTTACTAAAGATATCTTGAAGTGCTTCAAAAGTTTTATGAGTGCATCTCACAGTTCTGATGGTGATCTTGACAGAATTACATGTTCTTCGTTACCTTGTTTCAACGTCAGTGTTGTTTCAGCTCTATCAGTTTGATCGCTAAGGCTCCAAACTTCTGCTGTTACTCGCTTCTCGCAAGACTGAACAGACCTGAAACCTTGAAAAATTTTTCTGGCTTCTTAATAAAATGGCTAAAATAGGCCAAAAAAGGCACAGGGGATGCAGGACAGACAGTTACGCTCTACAAACTTGGCATAATACTGAATTCCTTAGGCAGGGAGTTCTAAACCAGTTCTTGTGATACTCCAGAAATTTAACTTTCTTAGCATCATGTTTGCCATTTTAATATGTGAACATGTCATTCATACAAAAGATCAGTAAGTTCGAGGGATGGTGCATAGGTTTTACTTAAAAAAAAAAATTACTAACAAAACTTTAGAAATCTACAGTTGACCCTTGAACAACACAGGTTCGAATTGTGTGGGTCCACTTAAATGCAGGTTTTTTCCAATAGTAAACACTACAGTACTACACAATCCACGGTTGGTTGAACCCACGGATATATAAAGAGAAACAGCATACACAGGGAGAGCCAACTATAAGTTATACTTGGATTTTTTTACTGTGCAGGTCAGCACTCCTAAACCCCACATTGTTTAAGGGTCAACTGTATTCTTCCCCCCAACCAATTCAAACCTGGAGCCAGTAGCAAGTTCACAATGTATTTTCCTACATTCTAGGAGGTGAGGTGACTCTTCCAGCTTAGTCCTGAGTGGCTCTCAGATATAACAGTGAGTCATGAGAGTCTGCCTCATCACAGACTGTGTCTCCTAAAAGCCAAGGGATAAACTGTCATGTAAATGACTTTCTCAGGCTTTTTGTAATTATTTGATGTCTCTCCCTTAGGAGAGTCTCCCATACTTTAATTTTTCAAATTGCTGTTAAGCCATGTTAATTCATGTTTGCTGAGAACTTACTTAGAAGGCTCTAGGCTAGGCAGTTGAGAGAATATGAAAATGTGATGTGAAATATCTAGTTGAGGTTTTAACAGCATTAAAAATTACAGTATCCTTAATGTGTTGAATAAAGTAAATTTGAAATAACTAACACTATGGAAAATATAACTTTAAGCATGAGTATAACAAAGCTCATTACCAAATTTTCATTATTTTGGCATATATCACTTGGGCCTCAAGTCTTAAGTATTTAGGTCCCCTAAATACCTTTAGCATCTTTACTTTTGCTACCCAAAGTGTGGTCCTCAAAATGGCAGCATCAGCATCTCCTGGGAACTTAAGAAATGCTTGGGCCCTTACTCAGGCATCTGAATCAATCTGCATTTTAACTAAATCTCCAGATGTTCTGGTACACATTAAAAGGTATGGAAAGCAATGATGTATACAACTAAGCGATCAACATGTTAAAGTTAACAGTTCAGAAAATTTGACAGCTGAAAGTAAATAATCTTGAGTGGTACTTTTTTAAAAACTGCACAGGAAGAAAAAAATAAAAATAAATCCTGCATAGGATGTGTTTGGGGGTCTTTTTAATTATTTAGAAATGCTAGCATGCCAGTAAAGAAACTGGATTTAACATAAAATTACTTCACTGAGATCCTCACTGCCGTCATCAGTCAGTTACAGATGAAATCACATCACACCTTGAGTGTGCTATAAAGAAAAAAAGGAGGGTTTGAGAGCTACTGGCCTCAGTTTATTTCTTTGTCATCACCTCTGACCATACCTTCCCTGCGTTGCGCTTTCCACCATGACAGTAATTACTTGGGTCTACATGAATTAATTCCTTGGGATTTTCAATGTGCTGTGCTGTTTCTCTACTTAGTGCACTTGTTCAAGCTGTCCCTCTTGACTGAATTCTACCCCCTTTCCCCAGAAGACCTTCCCTATAAACCCTATGCATATCTTTATCATAGTTACTTAAGAGTTTATTGTAACCGTCATCCAAATTCCTGTCCTATCCTCCCCACATCTCTATGGGCCCAGCACACAGAAAGTGAACAGTGAATGAATGAATGAAGCAAATACCATTAAGACAGTCTCTCAAAGCTGCTATCATCTCATTCTCTCTACTTTGACAAAGCTGACCATCTCATTGAAGCTTTCTACTTCCTGGCTTCTGACACTTAGCTGTTCTCCCACCTTTCTTGGTGGCTCCTCCAACTCTAACTGGGGGGCATTTCATAAGGCTCACTCCTATTATTTCTGTAGTGAATCAGTATTACAGATGAACCACCAAGAATAATTTATAAGTTAGGATCCCAAAGCCTCCAGGAGAAAAAAGATTGGTAGGAAGAGGATCCTACAAAGGAAATATAAAATTCTATGCTTCTCATCTTAGACAAATAGTATTTTAAAAGATTTGCTTTTGCCATTACCATAGTAACATGCTCAGTGGAGAAATTGGAAATACGTATAAAAGCATTAAAAAGAAAAAATGGGGACTTCCCTGGTGGCGCAGTGGTTGAGAATCCGCCTGCCAATGAAGGGGACATGGGTTTGATCCCTGGTCCAGGAAGATCCCACATGCCACAGAGCAACTAAGCTCGTGCGCCACAACTACTGAAGCCTGCGTGCCTAGAGCCCGTGCTCCTCAACTAAAGAGGCCACCGAAGTGAGAAGACCACACACCGCTACGAAGAGTAGCCCCCGCTCGCCGCAACTAGAGAAAGCCCACGCGCAGTAATGAAGACCCAACGCAGCCAAAATGTATATATATATATATTAAAAAAAAAAACCTCTCATCATACCCCCCAGAGAAAATCACAGTTAAAATGGATTTTTTTTTCCCTTCAGGATTTCTTCCATACCTCTTATATCAGTTCTGTCATCAATGTATTTGATTAAGATACACTGTAGTTAAGCACACAGGCTCTGGAGCCAGACTGCCTGAGTTTGTGTCCTAACTAACTCCATTACTTCCTAGCTACGTGGCCTTGGGCAAACTACTTAACCTCTGTTTCAGTTTCCTCATCTGTAAAATGGGAGTAACAATACTTATATGCTTGTTTATAAAGGATTGAAAGTGTTTATAAAGCACCTAGAAGAGTGCCTGGCACAAAATTAATACTGTATAAGTACTCACTAACATTATTTTGAAAGTTAACCATCTTTATATTGAATACATTACTAATAAAATTACAGGTGAGTTACCTAAAAAGCAATAAAGCAATAATTACATGAATAATGATCATGTATATTTAAAACAAAAAGCAAAACTCATCCTGAGGGACTTCCCTGGCCGTCCAGTGGTTAAGACGCCATGCTTCCACTGCAGGGGGCACTGGTTTGATCCCTGGTCGGGGAACTAAGATCCTGCATGTGGCACAGCATGGCCAAAAAAACCCAAAAAACTCATCCTGATAAATCTCATCCTGATTCTGAAATTTAGGTGGGAGGTTAGTGATCTAGGAACAGAAACATACAGATAGACCTTATCACCCTCCAGAGGCTACTACCTATATACAGGTGTTCTAATCCCAAGTTTTAAAGTTTATATGTATATATATATTTTTTTTGGAAAAGTATATTTTTAAAATAACTAAGGACAGAGAGATATAGAATGACACATCCCATCTATAATTAAGCTAAGGAGATGATTACTTGAGCTACTGATATTTCCCAAGAATGTTAAGTAAACAGGTTTACTCCATCTTTCCTAGAGGTTATAATGAATACATATTATACAATATATTCTTTAATTTGTTCTTTATAATAATTGTTCTTTAATGGTAATTATATTATTGTTTTTACCTTCCGAGCTACAGAACATCTGGTGAAGCAGATCAAGAAACCAGAAATGATAATGTACCTTCTAAGACATTCTTTCAGAAGGATACCCCACTGATTCATGTGATGCATTTGAGCTGGGAGCCGTTCGACTTGCAGATTGTGTCATCTGGTTGTTCCTGCATGCATTATACCACATGAAGAGGGTCCCTGTCTATTTCTGACACGATAATATTAATCTTATTCTCCAAGTAAGCATCCAGCATATCTCGAAGATCAGAAAGAAAGCCTCGTTCAGTGTTGCTATGTTCACAGAGGATCACATTTATTCCTTGGGAAGCAGCATCTAGAACATCATGATGGGACATCTCACCTGCCAACAAAAGAAAGAATAAATATTTAAATATTAGACACAGAGTCTGAGGAATGCTGAACCATAACAGCAGAAATACCAACTTTGCATTCTGTATGAAGCAAATGTAGTACACCAGAACTTTACATATAAATCTAGAAAGTTATATGCATGTTTCTTACATGTCCTCCAATTTAAAAAGAGATACGGAATTCCAAATTCTTTCTCCTTGGCAGATCCAAGGCAAGTAACCAAATTCACACATCCAACAGTATCTAATACTGCCATAACTAGACCTGTAGAAACACCCATTCAAAATGTTTCCACAATAAAATAAATGACCATTGCTAAGTAAAATGGGGCTTTCAAAAAGTTTCTTTCTTATGTAACTATTAAATAACAAATACCTCAAGAAAATCCTAGGCTTACAGTGATGTGAAGCCCACACACTGCAACGAAGAGTAGCCCCCACTCGACGCAACTAGAGAAAGCCCGTGCACAGCAACAAAGACCCAACGCAGCAATAATAAAATATAAAATGAATAAATAAATCTTTAAAAAAAAGAAAATCCTAGGCTTACTTCCCAGAGACTCCTTTACACTTTGTGAGTACCAAAATTTTCAGCATCAACCGTAGTCTAATTCATAAGGATGAAATGAACTTAAGGTTATTTCTAAATTAAAAGCAAGGTATTTTCCTTTGACTTAGGCAAAACGCCTAGGTATTTTCCTTTGACTTAGGCAAAACACCTAGAAGTTACTGGTGGAAGAGGATCTCATCTTTTGTGAAAAGATTTTGGGAAAACTCAAATGTTTTGAATTTTAAAAAACACCATGTATGAATCTGATGACTTCCAACTTAAAAGCAAAAATATATTATGCACAATTTGGCTTGTTCATAAAAAGCATAATTTTGAAATAAAAGACATAAACGCATTAAAAAAATGGTTCTTAGAAAAAAAAGCCCCCCTGCCCAAATCTTCAATTCCCCACACTCCCCCCTACCCAAATATGCATCATTTCATTATAAGGAATAGTTTTTATTCAGGTACCTTTTAAAACATCTTAATCTAAGTAACAGTAGAGAAAAAGTAAAAGGAGAAAAAGACACTAGGGTGGCTCAGTTAGAAGTCATGCTTTAGGAAAGACAATCTGGCTGCCTGGACTATTATAAATGCACTGGCTGGAGAAGGCATGGAAGTGGAAAAATCCATAAAGACCCTGCAGTAACACCAGAAGACAAAGGAAAGAAAGGCTGGCTCAGGATGGCAGCTATGGGAAAGAAAAAGCAAATCAAAGACAATTCATATTTGCAAGGAGCAATCTCGCCATCTGCTGGTCTTTCTAGGATATTACCCTTTATGACCTAACACATCAAGCTCAAAGGAAGGGTGATGAAACCGGTCTATTGGCTAGGGCTTCCCATCCCTGAAGTTATATTCAAAGTGATGCCTCACAGACCGTAGACATCTTAAGTTAGCCAGATAAGAAGATATTTTCTGTTTCCCCAACTAACAAGATAGGAAGGACATTTTAACATTTTGGAACTGTGTGAATTTATCTTATGTACATATTGCTTTTATAATAAAAAAACTAATTTAAAAAGTCATTATTTATGAAGAAACAGACACTCCAAACTGAGAGATATACAACAAAGCAAATGGCCTACACTCTTCAAAAATGTCAATGCTCTGAAGACAAAGTGTAGAACTATTCCAGAGGTAGTGTGTGATCATGGATTGGGTATCAACCTGAAATCATCACAACATGGTCATATAAGAGAACATCCTTGTTCTTAGGAGATACAATGCTGAGGTATTTAGGGGTAAAATGTCACCGTATCTGCAATTTATTACAAAATGGTTTGGGAGGAAACATGTAAATATATAAATATAGGTATGCATACACAAATATATACACATATATTGTATGATATGTTAGAGAGAGAGAAAATGTACAAATGTGGCAAAATATAACCATTAGTAATCTAGGTGAAGGGTATACAGGAGTTCATTGTACTATTCTTGCAACTTTTCTATACGTCTGAAATTCCTTCAAAGTAAAATGTTAAAATTTTAAAATAGAAACACCATGTTGTAAGATATCAAATTGCCTATACACTGAAAGTTTATTTCAATCTGGTATAAATTTGAGGGCTTATAAAAATCTTACCTCTTTTGAAGGATAGAAAAGAAAACAGGTAATGGTCACATACATTTTTAGTTGGTTCAAAAAATACATCATGCTTGCTCAGATGCTGCACCTCTATACTTAGGGATGTGACAATGTTTCAAGTGCAGCAGCCTCTGTAAGGGGGTGTGCCAGACAATAAGGCATGGGTGTGGGTGGCAGGAGAAGCCTTAGTAATGGAGGGCCCCATTATGGAGGGTAGCCAAAGGAACAGCCAGGGGCTTAAGACCCTTGAGTCTAGTCCTAGAAGTGGGAAAAGTAATCTTTAACCCCCAGTCTCCTAACCCTCAGGAGGCGCAGAGGTGGAAATACCGCTGGTAGCAGCAGTGTACAAAGTGCCTCCAACTCCTTGGAGGAATGATGGGCCAAGTTACCAGTTAGGTATTACCCACAAGGACAGAGTATAAAGCCTGGGAGCCAAACAATTAACGTCCAATAAGAAATGCATACTGTAGGTTAAGAACAAAGTGACAGGAATCGGGAGAGGAAGTCATGACCACCAGGGGCAGGAGCTGGACACTGTCAAGAAAAAGCTTCTCAGGGGAGGTGTCTCTGAGCTTTTACCACTAGAAGTTTAAGAAAGGGGCAGGGCTTCCCTGGTGGCACAGTGGTTGAGAGTCCGCCTGCCGATGCAGGGGACGCGGGTCCGTGCCCCGGTCTGGGAAGATCCCACATGCCGCGGAGCGGCTGGGCCCGTGAGCCATGGCCGCTGAGCCTGCGGGTCCGGTGGGGCAAAGAGAAGACATCTTAGCCAGGGAAAACAGCATGAGCAAAGGCTGCATGAAAGAGGATGAAACATTTAGGCTTCACCAGGACAGCTGAAGGAGATCACTGAAGGGTTTTTAGCCTGGATAATATTATCCACCATCATATTTGTACTTTTGAAAGTTAAGTTTGTGGGAGTGTGTAGAAGATTAAGATTAGAAGCTTGATGAAGTACTTCAGGTAGAGGATGCCCGGATGGAGATACAGAGAAAAGTTCTAGAAAGATTTTGGAGTTACAACTGATAGAAACTGATGATTGTCTTTAGGGCTGAGTAAGAGGAACCATTTTCTACCTAAGATGACAAGGTAGAAAGTGTCCCATTAACTTACATATGAAATCTGAGAAAATCATGTTTAGGAAGAAGTTAGGTTAAATAAGTGGAACATCAGTTTTTTAGATAATCTAATTGTTTAACGATTTTTTCCCCTCCACAAAGAATATGGTATGTTCCCAATTTTGGCATAGTCCCTATTTATTTCAGGTTCAAGTAACAGATCCATCTATATGTCAGATGCTGTCCTAAAGCCTGCTATTATTAGATCCATCTATATGTCAGATGATGTCCTAAAATATGCTTTTTTTTTTTTTTTTTTTTTTTTTTTTTTTGGGGGTTCGCGGGCCTCTCACTGTTGTGGCCTCTCCAGTTGCGAAGCACAGGCTCCGGACGCACAGGCCCAGCGGCCATGGCTCATGGGCCCAGCCGCTCTGCAGCATGTGGGATCTTCCCGGACCGGGGCACGAACCCATGTACCCTGCATCGGCAGGTGGACTCTCAACCACTGCACCACCAGGGAAGCCCTATGCTATTTTTTAACTTGAAAAAAAATAAACCAAAGTAGGGAAGGGATGCACAAGAAAAGGGTAGAAAAAAGATCCAAAGGCTGTCCTACCTGTGAGGTAGAGGTCGGCCTCTGTTCCCTGAAGGACACTGCTCCCAGAACCAGCACACACGGCCACGACTTTGACTGCGGACTCTTCCAGATAAAGGAAACAAGAGGCCACTACTTTATAATTCCCCTTCATTTTAATATTATAATTTGTACAGAGAATCCTAAGTGTAATGCAGATTTCACTCCTAGTCTCATCACCAGTACGTGAATTTTGCTTACCAAGTTTTAAAAAATAATAAAAAACATCTTCACATAGGCAAACAGACTATTCCTTGGCATTGCAGAGCTAACCCAAGGCAGCATTATTATTCCTTCAGATGTACGTTGCTGCAGAAGCCCACATAAGGCACCCCTGAAGAGTATCAACCACTATTAGCACTAGGCTTTGGGCTTCACTGCAATGCTACTCAGTAAAGCAACCTCACCCGGGTCTCCAGGTAACAGTGAGAGGTAAGCAGGTAACTCTCTGTTCCCAGGTAAGGAAGCTAAGGAACTAAAAGGGCTAGTTAGAGGATGCTGTGAATGGATTTGACACACATTTTTTTTAATATCGTATTGATCCTGAAAGAGCATCCTCTGAAGAGTGAAATACAGAATCTTTCAAGCCAAAAGTCAATAAGTGTTTAGCACTTAGGTTTCTAGAATGGACACTTCATTAGTGGTATTTCAAAAGAGTGGCACTGGAGCTGGTCAGAAGTCCAATCCCATCTCTGCCACCAACGCTTTTTGGAAACAAACACTCATGAGTTGTTTGATCTAGCTGCGGACTTTGGATAAGTTTCTTTCCAAACCTCAATTTTTTTCACCTGTACAATGGGAATAATAACACCTCCCAGACAGCTAACGATGGCCAGCATTTACTGCACTTAATGTGTGCCAGTCACATGAATGATACCACCACCTCGATGAGTTAGGTTTTATTATTTCTGCAGTTTTTACAGACGAGGCTACCAGGACACAGGGTAAACAGCCTGTCCAAGTCATGCAGCAGACAGGACAAACGTGAACCCAAGGCGTTCAGATTCCACACTCATAACACCTGCGCTCTACTCGCTGCAGTGGGAACTCACATACTCAGGACACTAGGTACAGTGCTAGGCTCACTGCAGGGGTCCAACAAATGTTCTGTCCGTTCCTTTTGTTACCCAAAATACTGGGGAAAGCCAAGAGAAAAGGCAGTGGCTACAAAACTCAGAAACTGCACTGGATCACATCACTTAGCACTACCTCACTATAAAATATTGCCAGTATTGTAAAATGTAAGATTTGCATTGTAACTGGAACAATCACAATTTCCAGCTTTCTTCCTGGATATTGGTAGGATTGCACTTCATGCTCTCCCTGGGTTGAGTAATTCTGGACAATGAATTGAACAGAATACGTATTTCCAGACTAGAATGTTTAACTGATGGTTTGAGACCCTCCCTCTGCAACAGTAACCAGTCTACAATGAGTAAACTTCCCCCACCGATTTGAGATGAATGTGGAGTGTGCCTGAGAAATAAATCGTGTTTAGGCCAATGAGATGTATATCACAGTATAACCTCAACCACCCTGATCGATAAAGTAAAGCAGTCATCGCCTGTGAGCTGCTAACACGTTTCTTAACACGTTTCTATCATCTATACTGACACAGCCAAGAGTTTCAATTTTTGCCCAACAGTATCAGTGAGTATACTGGACAAATAAAGGAGACATATTTACCTAAGGTCTTCCCTACTCCAAGAGCAAGGCGAACATGAGACAGTTTTAGGTGCCTTTTGATTTGCTCAATCATGGTTGCCAAGGAGACAGACTCATCCAGGGTGCATAACCGTCCCATCCCAGTATGTAGAAGCAGAGGCTGAAGAGAAACAAATTAGAAAAACTGTACATCACCAGTCCTAGAAACCAAATCCATAGAACAGACAGCAAATGCCGAGATCAATAAAACGAGCATATTGGGTTTCCCTGGTGGCGCAGTGGGTGAAAGTCCGCCTGCTGATGCAGGGGACACGGGGTTCGTGCCCCGGTCCAGGAAGATCCCACATGCCGTGGAGCGGCTGGGCCCGTGAGCCATGGCCGGTAAGCCTGCGCGTCCGGAGCCTGTGCTCTGCCACAGGAGAGGCCACGACAGTGAGAGGCCCGTGTACCGCAAAAAAAAAAAAAAAAAAGCGCATATTATCAGCTTGCTATAAAACCAGCTCCAGGCTAAAATTTGGGGATGCAAACCTGACAAAAACATTCTCTGACTTCTAGGAGCTCAGTCTCCTGGGAAGGCAGATGTTTAAACAATGAAAATAAAAGTGTTTTTAAATACAAAGTAGGTATTGTTTTTTTCTGGGAGCACAAAGGAATGACAAAATAAATGAGTTGAGACTAGGGGAGGTGGGTACTTGGACTAAGTGGAGTCAAACAAGGTTCTACAATGACTTGGGTCTCGAAGACAGACCAGAAAGGAGTTAAAAAAGGAGTGCTGTCAAGTGCAGTGTGGTGGGTTAGGGACAGGGTGAGATGTGGAGAGGCATTCTAAAGAGAGAGATCACGTACAAAGGTGCCAAGGTGGGAGAGACCGCACAGGGCAGATGGAAAAGCAGACAGTGTAGCTGGTATACAGAGCAAGGGATGCAGATGGAGAAGACGTGGAGACAGGGGTCCTTGCCAGTCATGAAGGGCTTCACACTCTAAGCTAAAAAGCCTGGATTGTCTCCTGTAGGCGCCCACTCAGGAGACTACTCATATCCCAAGTGAGAGAAGATGAGAGTTTCAACTACTGTGGTGGCGAAGCAAACAGAGAGGAGAAACATTTGTAGATTTAGGGACAGAATCAGCAGGGCTTGGATTTACAGGGGCAAGGGAGAGTTGTGCAAACCGCAAATAAGATAGATGATGATGCCACCAATAAAACGGAAAAAAGTGGTATTTAAAGGCGTGGTATGGGGATAAGGTCAATACTTGTATATATTGGATTTTAAATACTTGTAAGAGTCATAAGTGGAAAATGTTCAGAAAGTGGCTGGAAATATAGGTTCTTTTAGAATTTTTTATCTTTTACCTTAAGAAAGCATTCTGAGACAGGAAGTAAAGACATAGGAATCATCATACAAACGGCTGTCAAGTTAAAAGGATGAATAAAAACGGTCCAGGCATAGGGTATAAGATAAGAGACTGAACCTGTAACTGAGTCTCTAATCCTGAAGAAGTACCACTATGGTCTAAATGTTTCCGTCCCCCTCAAATTCATAGGTTGAAATCCTAACCTACGGATTAGGAGGTGTAGCCTTTAGGAGGTACTTAAGTCATGAGGCTGGAACCCACACGAATGGGATTAGTGCTTTAGAAAAGAGGCTCCAGAGAGATCCTTAGTCCCCTCCACCATGTGAGAACACAGAGGGAAGGCACCATCTTTGAACCACAAAGTGAACTCCCACCAGACACCACTCCAAATCTACCAGTGCCATGATCTTGGACTTTCCAGCCTCCAAAACTGTGAGAAGTAACTTTCTGTTGTTTATAAGCTATCCAGCCTGTGGCACTCTGTTATAGCAGTCCAAACATGTTATAGTAGCCCGAACGGACTAAGACAAGTTCCAACATTTTCTTATTCCTGAAACGTCTCCGTTTTTTTTGTGTGTTTTTTTTTTGTTTTCTTTTTTTTTGCGGTACGCGGGCCTCTCACTGTTGTGGCCTCTCCCGTTGCAGAGCACAGGCTCCGGACGCACAGGCTCAGCGGCCATGGCTCACGGGTCCAGCCGCTCCGCGGCATGTGGGATCTTCCCGGACCGGGGCACGAACCCGTGTCCCCTACATCGGCAGGCGGACTCTCAACCACTGCACCACCAGGAAAGCCCACGTCTCCAGTTTTAAATATACTTTCCAGGGCATGACATGCCCTCAATCACCACTTTATATCTAATAATTTACATATGAATTGTCAAACAAAAATGCACAGTAACATGTTTTTTATTACCTTCTCCAGTGACAGAATTTCAGTCTTCTGATAATATTGTCTGTTCTGGGAAAGAAAAGCCACCACCTGCATTAAAGCTTGCTGAGTACAATTCAGACTGAGCCGTGTTTGTTCTTCATCATCAGACCTAGAAAAAAAGTCACTTCCTGGTTTAGGATAAATATAAACAATGTATTTAAAAGAATCCACAGTTTACAACCTCCTATAATAGGAGATCAGATTTATATGGAATTTAGGACTTAATTCCAAGCCAAACTATTTTCTAGAATAGTGTTTCTCAAACTTTCACATGCATCAAAATCATCTCATGGCCTTATTAAAACAGACTGCTGGGCCCTACCCCCAGAGTTTCTAATTCAGTAGGTCCGAGTGGGGGCTAAGAATTTATCTTTCTAACAAGTTCCAGGTGATGCTGATGTTGCTGGTCCAGGGACCTCACTCTGAAACCCCTGTTCTAGAACAGTTCTTAGTCCTGGTTGTGCATCAGAAATCTCCTGCTGTCTTCTTAAAATAACAGCTGCTGGACCCTTCCATAGATCCAGTAAAACAGAACATCTATGAATGGGGCTGGGGCAAACTGAATTTTTTTTAAGCCCTAGAAAAGTTAATTTTCAAACATCATTGAATACAAGAATCTCCTGGACAGATCCTCAGGCAAACCCCATTCTAATTACACAGATCTAGGATAAAGCCCAAAATCTGCATTTTTCATAAGCACCCGTTAGCAATGATTCAGAGGTCCCTGAATCACCCTTTAAAAAGCAATGCCCTTAAAAAAAAATAAATAAATAAAATAAAAAAAGCAATGCCCTTGGGAATTCCCTGGTGGTTCTGTGGTTAGGACACGGTGCTTTCACTGCTGGGGTCCGGGTTCAATCCCTTCAATCCCTGGATCCCTGGTTGGGGAACTAAGATCCTGTAAGCCGTGGGGCACAGCCCAAAAAAAAAAAAAAAAAACCAATGCCCCAGAGCCTCTCCAAAACAACTAGCACCAAGAAAGTTTTGTATTTAACCATATACTCTAAATATAATCATAGAATTCTAGAACTAAGACACCTTACAAGATAATGTGGAAGTGTAGTTTCAACACTGGAACCATCTGTAGAGATTTGAAAAGAAAAAGCAAAAACAATGCCTGGCCCCCAATCTAATGGTAAATCCCCGATATTACCTGTAATATGGAGAAACTGGAACCAAACTAAATGTGCATCAGTGTTTTAAAAAGTCCATCAGTTAGGAAGAGGAATACTTCAAGAAATTACAGTACATTCATAATAAACACTGTGTAGCAATTAAAAAGAGAGACATACATGGATAGATTTCTAAGACATCTTAAGTTAAAAAGACAAATACAGCATACCATTTAATTAAGAAAGCAATGAATAAGACAAAACTACACATTTCTTTGTGTCCCTATACATGTTTGGAAAGATACCCACTTCTCTGAAAACAAAGGAAAAGACAACTTGAGTTGAAGATACTGGGATTGAGTAGAGGGGACAAGGAGAACTTTTGTATTGCTTAAATTTTTCATGCTTTATTTGTATAATTTTAATTTCAGTATTTACACAGTATTTCAGTATGGTAAAAGACACCATGACTGGAACCTATGCAAAATCTTATAAACAATTTTTCTTAAGATTCTTGGAATTCCCCAATATTATTAGAGGACATTTACTACGATTTTACTATAATGTATCTACACTTAAAAACCACTCATCAAAGAGTCATTTTTGGGCTTCCCTGGTGGCACAGTGGTTGAGAGTCCGCCTGCCGATGCAGGGGACACAGGTTCGTGCAACAGATTTCCATTTTATAAAAAAGTCATTGTACCTATCGTTTTTTTTTAACAATTATTAAGTCCTAGCTTTGTATAACTTGTCTTTTACGATGCTTTAGTAGGTATTAGGGTAAATCAGCCCCCAAAAAAATCTCTAATGAAGCAACATTTTTTTTTAAATTAATTAATTAATTTATTTTTGGCTGCATTGGGTCTTTGTTGCTGTGCAGCAACCGGGAGCTACTCTTCGTTACGGTATGCAGGCTTCTCATTGCAGTGGCTTCTCTTGCTGCGGAGCATGGGCTCTAGGTGTGCGGGCTTCAGTAGTTGTGGCATGCGGGCTTAGTTGCTCCACGGCATGTGGGATCTTCCCGGACCAGGGTTCGAACCCGTGTCCCCTGCACTGGCAGGCGGATTCTTAACTCCTACGCCACCAGGGATGTCCCTGAAGCAACCTTTTGGTATCTCAGCCCTAATTAAATAAATGATTGACCTTCCAAGAGGCACTTTAATGTATTTTTCTTTTCAAGTGTTTGGGAATCATCATTTGCTGGGAACTGATAAAAGTAAACCTATGTTATCAGCATATAACTAGGGTATATCTGCATACCCTAAGGTAAAAATAACTTTCAACATTGCCAGGAGGATTAGAAATACTGTAGGATGTGTGATATAGTCTCTCCCACATAGAAAATTTTTATTTTTTTGCTTTGAAAAGATCCCATGGTTCTCCTTAGGGACCTGCAGGCAAATGAGAATTATGCTGCTTTGTAAACCCACCCTAGGAAAGTGATTTGCTGCAAACTTAAATAACAGAGTTATAGAATCTGTAAGAAAGATTCTTACAAATTAATATACACAAAAAGAGGAAAAGATATTGTACCTAGCAGAAAAAGAAGTGACAGATACACCTGCAATTCCTTTCACTGCAGAAATGACTTTGTCCAGGTCTTGGGTGTGGGTAACATTGAATTCTACTCTGTGTGTTCCCTCCGTGGGGTAGTCAGGAGCTCTGGAAGCATGGATGGGCCTGGAGGTGCAAACTCCTAGAAAGAAAAAATTGTCAGAAATTGGAGTTTTTGTGGGTTTATTTAAAAATTAGAAAGATAAACCACTATGGGCAAAACTTTTAAGAAATGAGTATTTTTGAAAAGATTCATTCTCAGATGCTTATATAATATACACACACATACATATCCCTTATATATACATTCAACAATCCCCATAATTTAGGGATTTAGTACAGACATACATAATCAAATTTATTTTCAGATTTTCCAGAAGACTCGTAAATATCACAAAAAGTTGGACAAGACTGACTCATGAATTTTTACATAACATATAGAATTGTGACTGCTTACTAAATTTACTCATGTAAACTATGATTCAAGTCGCAGATGTTCATAATTTACTTGACCACAGTAATCCAGATTATATCATCACAGAAGCTTCAGCCCAAAATGAGTAAACTAAAAAGACTTGCTAAAACACATATGCTGAATTCCCTCATTGTGCTGGGCATAAGGACTAATTCAATAAAACTCTATTTGATTGACATATGAAGTATATTTTGGAGAGGCTTGAAGCTTTCAGTTCAGTTTAACAAGCGTTTCTGGAGTGCCTGAGTGCCAGGCACTGTGCCACATGAGTAAGGAATCACAAAGCTCGATCAAAAATGAAGACTTCCTATGCTGTCCTTGTTCACTAAGGATAAAAATTTCATTTTTCAAATGCAATTTAATTGCCAGATTTCAGCAAGATTATTTTAAAATATATGAAAGTAGAATAATGGTCCCCATCCCTAAAGCAGTTAAAACACTACTGGAAATACATTCTAAAATTTCAAAGCACTGGTAGGGAAAATACTGAATATGAAAGAACAAGAGGCTTCTCACCAAGCCCTTTAGCCAGCCAGTTGTTGACTCCCTGTGGAGCAGCATCATAGGCTGTGTGAGGAGAGTAGATCCCGACTCTGTTCTCCAGTGCCCGGATCACCAGGCGCTCTTTCCAGGTTTTCCAGGTGATGCGCTTCATAGGTCGGAAAATGGGTGGATGGTAGGAGAGAATGAGATCTGCCTTCTTCTGCAGTGCCTCCTCCATCACTTCTTCTGTCAAATCATTGGTTAGGAAGAGCGTGTTTACAGTGTGTGGTGGGCTTGGTTCCACCAGTAATCCAACATTGTCCCAACTCTCAGCAAATGAGAGGGATGCAAAGTCATTCAAGGAGGAAAGGAGAGTCTTTAGATCCATGAAGGAACGGGAAGAACTGCAGATCAGGGAATGGATTAGGCGGACTGTCGTGGGGACCAGGCGTACACGAGATGACAACATGCAGAAGTCAGGTAAAACTGAGTATCTGAAGTCAAAACACAGAAAATGGACCTTTGAGACAGCAAAGCGTATGAGCAAAAGAGCTGTAGTCCTACGTGCCTGGCTTCAAATACTGGCTCTGCCACTTACTGGCACATGGTATCATAGGTAAGTCATTTAACCTCTCTGAGCTTGTTTTCTCATCTACAAAATGGAGACACTATAACTTACCTCACAGGCCGTCTGGAGGAGTAAATGGATTAATATGCTTAAGTCACCTTGCACAAACCTGGTGCACAACACACAATTATGTTCCTTTCCTCCTCCCTGCCCCCTCCCACACACCCTTGTTTTTTTTTTTTTTTTTTTTTTTTTTTTTTTTTTTGCGGTACGCAGGCCTCTCGCTGTCGTGGCCTCTCCCGCTGCAGAGCACAGGCTCCGGACGCACAGGCTCAGCGGCCATGGCTCATGGGCCCAGCCGCTCCGCGGCATGTGGGATCTTCCCGGACCGGGGCACGAACCCGTGTCCCCTGCATCGGCAGGCGGACACCCAACCACTGCGCCCCCAGGGAAACCCACACCCTTGTTCTTGTTCTCCCCACCTGTGCTTCAACCACCCTTCTCCATTTCTCTAAATATTACCCTTCCTTCCAAGACCCTTTCGACTTCCTAAATAAAGCTTTTCTTGACAAACCTTCCTTTTCAGTGTCGTCCCTCTCCCTGTCCCACCTGCTTTTGCACTAGTTATTCTCATAATATTATATTCCTGTTTGTCTGTCTCCCCCACTACGCTAAAGCTACTGGAGGACAGAAACTACCTTTTCTGTATCTCAGGATGACCAACATAGGCCAGCACTAAATGCTTACTATACAGACTGACACAGTCCCGCTTCCCCCATCATAGCAGAATTTGGAGTTAGGGTGGTACATACTGACATTAAAAAGTGCTTTATCAAAAGAGTAACAATAACATATTTAAAAAGTTAAGTGTTTTGTACGGACACCAAGGGGGGAAAGTGGCGGGGTATGGGTGGTGGTAGGATGAACTGGGAGATTGGGATTGACATGTATACCCTAATATGTATAAAGTAGATAACTAATAAGAAACTGCTGTATAAAAAATAAATAAAATAAAATTCAAAAAAATATATTAGTTTAAAAAAAAAAAGTTAAGTGTTTTATCGGCAGCCAGAACCATGGGATGCACAGGTGAGTCACTCTGTGAATGGGTAGGGTCAAGGCAGGAAAGGGCAGGAGCTGCTGCCCCTGAGCCAACAGCTACCTGCCACACAAAGGCCAGAATCAAGAGGTGGGAGAGGTGAAGATGTAAGGGCCCACACAGTCTGTAAGCCTTATAGACATCTATATCCAATACAAAACACTGTCTGCTCCATTCTTAAATGTAGTATCTATGAACACTTTTGTTTTTGAAGAAAAGCATTTCATGGTATGCAAAATAATTAACAAGAAAGCATAGTCAATTGTAAATTTAATGAAATACTCATAACTCAATTTCAAAAGCAAATTTTTTTCAATATTTGTATGCAGAAATATTTAATATTGGGACTTCCCTGGTGGCACAGTGGTTACGAATCAGCCTGCCAATGCAGGGGACACGGGTTCCAGACCTGGTCCGGGAAGATCCCACCGGCCATGGAACAACTAAGCCCGTGCTCCACAACTATTGCGCCCTCGCTCTAGAGCCCGTGAGCCACAACTACTGAAGCCCGCATGCCTAGAGCCTGGGCTCCGCAACAAGAGAAGCCACCGCAAGGAGAAGCCTGCGCACCGCAACCAAGAGTAGCCCACGCTCGCCGCAAGTAGAGAAAGCCTGCGTGCAGCAACGAAGACCCAATGCAGACAAAAATAAAATAAAATAATAAAAAAAGAAATATTTAATGCACTTATTCAATATACAGTTTGGAGTGAGGTGGAACCACTCGAACCTGGGGTCTTGGAAGATCTTCTAAGGGTCCTTATACCACTTCCACTCTCCAGATTCCACGTCCTGATACTACTCCACTCTCCAGACTCTTCTAAATCTGGCAAGCCCTAAAGTGAAGCTCTAATGGGCCACCACGCCGGTTCTGTTACCTACTGTTACATTTGAAGGAGCCATTGTAAGTAACTAAACACTCCCCATTTCCTACGAAGCTGAGTAGCTTTAAGTCACAATTAACGAGAATGGGAGGCGGCAGAGCATGGTGGGAAGAGCACCGACCGACTCTAAAACCAGACTGCCTCCCAAAGCCACAGCTGTCTCTGAGGACTCTACCTCTGTGGTTTCCACCTCTGAAGGGTGCAAATAATAGTGCCCAGCTTACAGCGTGGTTGCAAGATTTAACCGTGAAGCTGGGAACAATGCCTGGCCTAGAGTCTGCACTATTTATTATTAAGATTCATTAACAAGGCCCACTTTACAGCCTGCAAACTGCGCCCTCTTGTTTCAGTCCCCCTTCAGGCCTTTTCTAGAACAATGAAGAGCGCAGGTGGCACAGCCGATAAGTCCGTAAGTTAAGTCCCCGGCCCCTCTAGAGCGCTATGCTCTCCCGCGGCAAGCCAGTTTTCTGCGCCTATCTCCTCCCCTGCCACCTTTCGCTGTAGCAGGTTCGTAAACCACAGCCCGCCGCCATGGCCTCAGCTACTCACGCTGAAACTTAACCCGCCCAAGACTCACCAGCCCCGGGAACTCCGCGAGCGCTATTTCCGGTCCTGCGCGGAAGTTCCCGGCTTCGTGAAAGTGGGCGGGGCGGGGGAGCCGGTCGGAGGTGGTCTTTCCGGCTTTGCGACTGAGCCCGAGGCACTTCTAGAGAATGACCAGAGTTACGCTTGTTGTCCTAGTGTAATTATTAAAAGATAATTTTGACCCTTTCATAGTCAAAAGTGTACCTGGTGGGGAGAAATTAGTGTCTCCCTAGTTCTAGTCGTTTGGTTTGAGACAGGGAGTAGGGGGCGGAGGGAGGAGGCGAGCGGGTGAGGGGCGTTCTCTCTAATAGGTCCCTTGCTCGACCTCCGGTGGCCTGAAGAAACTTAATTTCGAATCTGCAGACCCGTGGGGGCAACTGCGATTGTACCTTTGCTCTTTTAACAACCGCTGTGCTAATCGAAGTGGTTAAGTAAGTATGGGGTAACGTCACTTATTCTTTCATTCACTTAACTCAAATGCTCGCAGAGCGCTGTGTCTGTTAGTTCTTGGACTGCTTCCAGTGAGTATTCTGTACGGGGAGGGTGTTGTTGAAATAAGACAATTAGTAAAGCATAGAGTATATTAGTGCTAAGTGCTATGGAAAAGGAAATCGTTAAGGCAGGTTTAAATAGAGTTATCAGGTCCAGACCAGACTTTCGAGAAGAGACTTGGAGGTGAGGAAAATAGCCGTACAGATGTCTGAGTGTACGTGTTCCAGGCAAGGGGAACACCCAGTGCTTAGACCCCAAGGCGGGAATGTACCCGGCCCGTGAAGAGTGAGCAGTGGAAGTAGGAGTTGAGGGGCTTGAGACGAGTAGTATCGCCTGATCGCTTTCATAACCGGGTTTTTATTACTTGGGGCAGGATGGGTGCTCATCGAGACTTTTTCTCTTAAATATGCGGTAAAGATGAGCAAGTGTGAGTTAAGAGAGGGAAGTGAATTTAATTGTTTTTTCTTTTGGAAATAGAGGCTCGTTTTTGAACTTCTCTCAGTAAACTGAGAAAGTAACAGTACTTCCTGAAAGCATCAAGAAGAAAAATGGTAAATTTTACAGAATTCTTATGAATGTCTTTCATTATAAGTAATTTTTAGAAATTCAGTCAAGGGAAATAAAACTGCATGGAAATTTCAGTGACAAAACAGAGCAATGATAATCTGTAGAAGCATACAGTGTAAAGTGATTTCAGATTCTTTATGTTTTTCACTTAAAACACAGAATTTACCTTTTATGGAAAAAGATTGATACAAGATGGATAGAGATGGAAAGGTGGTGTTGCAGGGTCAGAAGAGTATAGCCAGGTGTGGTCATTTTGATTGGATCCTTTTGCTCTTGATCTAAGGTGGACAACTATTGTAAGAAGAGAATTTTAAAAGGAAGCCTCAGAAGTTTTCCACCCTCTCTGGAATGGGGTAACAAAAGGAATATTCTAGCTACCAAAACAACAGATTAAACAAAAAGCAAGCAAGAAGAAGTACTCTGGTTACCTTTGCACTTTTACGATCTGAAAACACTGACGCTTTTTATGTCTGTTGTCTTTAGTGGAGAAAGAAATTGTTTTTTAAGTCTCTCGCAATTAAATTACATAAGGGAGATGGTGGAAACTATGTTTGTAAAAGTCATTTTCTTACTATTTTTCAATATATATTAATGACTTAGTGAATTGCCACTTAAGTCAGTAATACATAAAAACTTTTTATTTTTATTGATGAAATATTCAAACTTAAAATGATTATTTCCATCACAATATTTGCTCCCAAATATTTTAACATAGATATCATTTTACCTTAACATTTATATTTCTCTTCTGGAATTTTTTTTCTACTGCTGAAATAAATTTTGAAGAAATACAACTTATCTCTCAGAGATACTGTGTGGGTGGATCATCTCTGAAATGGTGTTTCTTTCTGTTTTTATTCAGGTAGTTATCTTTAATATCTAGTTAGGGAAATGATACAGTGCACAAAGTCACCTGAAGAAATCTCATTCGTTCTCACATTCTCTCTCCTTTTTAGTCGGTGACACTGCATACAGATGTAGGTGATATTAAAATCGAAGTCTTCTGTGAGAGGACACCCAAAACATGTGAAGTGAGTAGCGTAATGTATGTATAAAAGATGAGTTAATGCAACAGGATAACCATTTTGAAATTGAGTCATCTAACTTAAACAACATCCAAAAAAAAGTTTCTATAAAACTATTGTCAAGAAAAACCCACAATGATAATTTCTGGTCTAATTTACACTTCTTTTTCTGATGTCAAAGTTGGATCAAAGAAAGGGTAGAGAATTTTTCTCTAACCACAGAGTGGCTGGTATCTTTTTCCTTTGGCTCATTTTCCTCAAGAAATGTAAATAATCATTAGATATTAGGTAAGAGAACTGTTCCATACATTATTTTACTTGTTTAAATGACAAGGTTCTATCCTTGTCATTTAAACAAGGAAAAAAGAGGCGGTCCCTGGCGGTCCAGTGGTTAGGACTTGGTGCTTTCACTGCCATGGCCCAGGTTCAGTCCCTGGTCAGGGAACTAAGATCCTGCAAGCTTCGTGGCTCAGCCAAAAAAAAAAAAAAGAGAGAAATACAAGAAGGAAAAAGAGTCAGCTATATATATTCATTCATTAAGTAATTTATTTATGGAAGGCTATCTTGCCAGCAACTAGAACTACAGTGATGAACAAGAGACATGCCTTGCTATTGTGGAGCTAATATTCTACCCGGGAAGATAGGCAGGGGGGAAGATTCATTCTAGAAAAAAAGTAATTCTAGAGGGTAATAATGCTTTGAAGGAAATAAAGTTGTGAGATAGAGAATAATGGGAAAGGATTTATTTAAAAGAAGGTGAGGGCAAGCCTAGCCAAGAAAGTGATGCTTTAAAAACAGTGCGAAGGCTTCCCTGGTGGCGCAGTGGTTGAGAGTCCGCCTGCCGATGCAGGGGATACGGGTTCGTGCCCCTGTCGGGGAAGATCCCACATGCTGTGGAGCAGCTGGGCCCGTGAGCCATGGCCGCTGAGCCTGCGTGTCCGGAGCCTGTGCTCCGCAACGGGAAAGGCCACAACAGTGAGAGGACCGCGTACCGCAAAAAAAAAACAACAAAAAACTGAGTGTGAAAGGTAATGAAGGCATCTCTCTGGAAGGACTTATAAAAAGAACATTCCAGGTATAGAAATAGCAGGTACAAGGGCCTTAAGGTGGGAAAGCCTGTATTTTTTGGATGAATTTTCAGAAGCCTGATGGGGTTAACACAGTAAGCAGCAGGGAAGGGGTTATTATCATTATGATGATATAGAAGTAGGCTGGGTCATGCAGGGCTTGCTAGGCTCTCCTGAGGATTTTGCATTTTATTTCAAGAGCAGAAGGAAGCTATTGAAGAGTTTTAGGCAGTGACATTATCCAAAGTAATGCCTAAAAGATATCATTTAAATAGGTTGTTGTAGTGTTTTCAATAAATACAATTGGCTTTTTTTTGTTTGTTTGTTTGGCTGTGTTGTGTCTTTGTTAATGTGCGCAGGCTTTCTCTAGTTGTGGTGAGTGGGCTTCTCATTGCAGTGACTTCTCTTGTTGTGGAGCATGGTCTCTAGGTGTGCGGGCTCCAGGGCGCAGGCTCAGTAGTTGTGGCACACAGGCTTAGTTGCTCCGCGGCATGTGGGATCTTCCTGGACCAGGGCTCGAACCTATGTCCCCTGCATTGGCAGGCAGATTCTTAACCACTGTGCCACCAGGGAAGTCCCTACAATTGGTTCTTTATCTTAAATATTCTTAAATCTTAAATGGTTCTTATCTTCTGCTACATCATTTCTCAATCATTGTTTTTATTCTCTTCAGAATTTCTTGGCTCTTTGTGCCAGTAATTACTACAATGGCTGTATATTTCATAGAAATATCAAGGGTTTCATGGTTCAAACAGGAGATCCAACAGGTAAGTTATTCCAGTAATACCTAGGGTGTATACCTAGGGTATGTAGTGTGAAGAAGAGACTAGACAAAGAAGAGAAAAATAAAAGCATGTGGGGTTTTTATAACTTACCTTAGCAAGAAATTTTTAAGCAGAAGGTACTAGCACCGAGCCCTAAAGTATGAACAATATTGATAAGGAGGGGTTTTGGTTTTTGTAGAGATATTTTATTTTTATGGTTTTTAAAGTTCAATTTTGGTAAGTAAGAGAGGACGTACCAAATTTTATTTGTATTTAAAGGGTTATGCTATATAAACTAGCCCTTATGTTTAGAAAATGAACCCTTTTTCAGCTTTAATTAAATACTTTCTTTCATTTGTTCGTCTTGTAATATAGGTACTGGAAGAGGAGGTAGCAGTATCTGGGGCAAGAAATTTGAAGATGAATACAGTGAATATCTTAAGGTAAATCCAAAATACTTCAAAATCTATTTTTTCATGCTATGTTTACACTTGGAAACTTTGATACATATGTTGTAATAATACAGGTTAAAATAATTGGGCTTCCCTGGTGGCGCAGTGGTTGAGAGTCTGCCTGCCAATGCAGGGGACACGGGTTCGTGCCCCAGTCTGGGAAGATCCCACATGCCGCGGAGCGGCTGGGCCCGTGGGCCGTGGCCACTGAGCCTGCGCATCTGGTGCCTGTGTTCCGCAACGGGAGAGGCCACAACAGTGAGAGGCCCGCGTACCGCAAAAAAAAAAAAAAAAAAAAAAAGTCATCCTTTTTCTGAATTGGAAATGAAATGATTTTTTAGGCATTAATGAATGACTGCTTCCTTGGTACTAATCTGTCATCCTATGCCAGTGGTTTTCAAACTTTGCTGTTACAGATTCACCTGTGGAAGTTTTAAAACTATAAAAGATTAGGGCCTTACCTCCCTAAGTCTAGAGAAAAAGTCAGTAGAACTGATTAGGACCTCGATTGTATTTTAAGGTTCCCTCGTGATTCCTAGACAGACAAGGTTAAGAACTATTTTCTTATATACCAGAGTTGAGGATGCGTATTGAATATTCATGTACTCTAACCCAGAAATTCCATTCCCACATGTTTACCCTAGAGAAATTCATGTACATGTGCACTAGGAAGCATGTACAAGAGTGTTCCTAGAGTACTATTGGTAATAACAAAAGTCTAGAAACAATGTCTATTGATCTTTGAATGGACAAGTCGTAGTATATTCAGAAGTAAAATGTTATACAGTGAAAGAAATCAGAACTACAGCTATGTATACATGTATGAATCTTAGAAACATAATGTTAAGTGTAGAAATCATTTCCCAGAAGACTACAAATAGTATGATACTATTTTATAGAGCTCAGAAACAAGCAAAAGGAAACAATATATTGTATAGGCATGTATTGAATGTAAAGATATCAGAACACGGGTTACCTCTTGGAGAGGCTGAAGTAATAACTGAGAGGAGCACATAGGCATATGCAACAGTTTGGTAAATTTTAATTCTTAAAACTTGGAAATAGGTTAATGGGTGCTGATTTTATTAAGTTGTAAGTGGTACATATATTCTTATGTATGTATCAAACACTACATATGTTATTGGTAGTCACCTTTTAGGGAACGGTAAAGCATTAATATCTCTATGAAGCTGCATCTCTGTAGTTTGTCTTATTAGTGTCCCCTGATGAATAGCTAAAGGTAGAGTAATCATTGGCGTTACCTTTAGTATATTTTATATTTGGGCATCTCCCTGTAAGACAGCTCTGTCTTCAATCTTATCAGTAAAGTCCTTTTAATTCCTGTACACAGTCCCTTGTATAGCAAACAGTATCATGAATATTAGAGTTAGACAAGGCCTTCCTTAGATCATCCAGTCCTGGGGTTATAAACTGACTGCCCATGGATGGAAGACCCACAGATTCATTCTCTATGGCCATTGGTTTAAAAAGATTGTAAACGTCATGAGGCAAGAGCTACACTATTCCTTTTGCCAGGCTCCACCATTCCCTAACGTTTACATTCTGCCCAATTATCAATTTATTATCTGGTAACCCTTGTGAGCATTTGAATTATGAATAAACCGCTGAATTAGTCCAACCTCCCTTGTTTTACAGATAAGGAAACTAGCCAGAGTCCAGTGTATATGTGAAGAGATTATGGGGATTTTGGTTTTGTTGTCTGCCTGATCATTTCATGCCAGCACACTGTTCCTTAATATAAATGTAAGGATTATTTCTATTATACATTGGTATTGCCAAAAGTGTTTGTGGCTCTGCTTCTCCAAAGGTGAAATTAACTGGGGAATGTGATTTGAGATATATATATATATATATATATATATATATATATATATATATAAACAACTTAGATACAAGTTTCCAGAGATACAGATAATACAGAAACTGAACATTTGGATTAGCCCTAATGGAAGATGATTACATGTTTTCTTGATCCCTTAAATACTGGGAAGGTAGAGTGCACGTCTTGTTTCAGTCCTTTATTTGGAATACTTATGTAAAAACAGCTAATACTTTGGTCTTTCTTTTTCAGCACAACGTTAGAGGTGTTGTATCTATGGCTAATAATGGCCCAAACACCAATGGATCTCAGTTCTTCATCACCTATGGGAAGCAGCCACATCTGGACATGAAATACACAGTATTTGGAAAGTGAGTATTCTGGTTATGGTTTTCTTTGGAATTTCAATGCAAAGGATGCATATGAGTGGATGTGATGATAGCATAACTAATACTCAAAGAGCAGCATGAGAGCTAAATGTACCTGAAATTTAAGTCCACCACGTAACAGCCCTGTGACCTTGGGAGACGTACAACCTCTCTGAGCCTCAGTTTTATTATTTTGTAAAAGAAGGGCCAGTACTATTTTTTCAGGATCATTATGCAAGTTAACAGTATGTATCTGTTTTCATTAAGAATAGCATCTTGCATCAACTAACACATCTGAAAAACAGTTGCTTAAACAAGATGGTATGTGATAGTGGTTCTATTGTATCACCAGTGTTCCAGGTGCCTCTGTCTTTCTTCTCAACCGTCTTTAGCTATCATTCTGAAGCTCACTTCATGGCCATAGCTTGGGCAGCACAGCCCCAGCCGGAACAGTTGTACTCCAAGTAGGAAGAAGGAGGAAGGGCAAAGGTGCTTGCCAGCTGAGTCAGCCCCTTTCTCAAGAGCTCTCCTGGAAAGCCCAGAACTTACCTACAAGGGAGGGTAGGCAGTGTTTCTTAGCCAGACATATTGCCACTCGCAATAAAACCAGGCCTCTGTGAATAAGAAGGGGAGATTGGATCCTAGGGAGTGTTTAGCAGTCTCTGCAAGAATATCCATTACAAGCCCTCTACCTGGGAATTGCTTTTATAAATCAACAGGAAGTCAGTTTGTCAACAAATATTTACTGTGCTTAATAAACCAAGGCACAGTTTTAGGGTTTGTTTTATTTAACAGTTTGAATGCCAAGCTAGGTTAATTAAAAATAGAAGAGTCTACAGCTTTTCTTTTTTATTCCATATACATGTCTAATTTATAGATTAGTAATAATCAATGAAAAGGAATATCATAGCCTTTAGTAGTTTTTGTGGGCTTCACGAATGTGCGTGTCATCCGTGTGCAGGGGCCATGCTAACCTTCTCTGTATCGTTCCAATTTTAGTATATGTGCTGCCGAAGCGAGCACCAGACTCCCTTTTTTTTCTTTTCTCCCTTAACCCACCATTCAGAATTATTGATTAGTAATTACTAGGACTTATCTTACTGGATTGGTAAAAAAAAACTGTAGAGTTTAGAACAAGAATTCTTAATCTTTGGTCCAGTACCTCCTTGAAATTGTTTTGTATATATGCACATACATTTTTCTGAGAAAAAGGGTACATAGCTTTCCACTGGTTCTCAAAGGGGCCCATGTCCCAGATACTTAACTAGGCTTACTTGCTTCAATTCTACATGCCCTTTTTTGCCTGAGATCTGTTTCTTATACCCTCTTTCTCTCTTACTGACCCAGAAGGTAGGAAAGCCTTTAGTTAGTTAGTTAGTTTTTACTGGAGTATAGTTGCTTTACAATGTTGTGTTAGTTTCTACTGTACAGCAAAATGAATCAGCTATACATATACCTATATCCCCTCTTGTTTGGATTTCCTTCCCATGGGAAAGCATTTAAAACTTGTAATTTCAAGACCTTAATTGTCCTACATTTGGGTGTAAAATCCAAAGGCTTTGGTTATAGTATCACTTTAGTGGAAATGTAAAATAAAATGGAAATCTGTTCTTTTTTTAAAGTACATAGTATGTCTTAGGAATTGATTTGAATTGCACTAGGAGGTATTATCTAAAAAGCCACTTTTTCTTAGCAAATGTTTTAGACTAACTTTCTAGAACATATTAGAAGGATAGCTCTCAATATATATATATTTTTTCTTGATAGAAACATGAAGTGGGCTTGCTGGAAGTGGCATAACTGTTGAACTTATCTTCTCCTATTCTGAATATTGTTTTTTGTTGTCCAGAAGCAAAAAATAAAAACACTGTATTTAAACAATAAAGTGCAAAGAGGCCACCCACTTCAGGACCTTCAGTGTAGGGCAGTACTGATAATACTAGTGTCATCCTTACATACTTTCTCCAGGTTTTTCCTATAACAAAGAAAACCTTATGACTGGTTATATTGGCCCCATTTGTAGCTATTCCATGTGAATGAGGCCGAATGCAATGTTTAGATACTTTGGTGGGAATATTCCTTTCCATTGCTATTGTTGTCTAAAGGCATTAAAAATGAATTTTTGTTTCTGAATTTTGGCCCCTACCTATGGCAGAAAATCAAAGCGACATTTTATTGTACACTCAACTGGGGAATTCAAAGAACTATGAGACATGGTGAGACTGTAATTGCTATAGGTATTTGGATATTATGTTTCAATCTCAGGATATTTTCAAACATTATATTGTTTCTCTTTCAGGGTAATAGATGGTCTGGAGACTCTAGATGAATTGGAGAAGTTACCAGTAAATGAGAAGACATATCGACCTCTTAATGATGTACACATTAAGGACATAACTATTCATGCCAACCCATTTGCTCAGTAGCTATAATAGACCTGGACAAATACTTGGCAAACTATTCAAGGAACACACCTATTATGGTTTACCCAGTTTTAATTATGTCAGAGATTGCATCATTATACAGCTTGTTTACAACTAAGATCTACTTGTTTACAGCTAAGATCTTCTATGAGTTGGTGGTACCAAGGGAAGCCAAACAGCTTTTACTCCTATTCTTAGAGGGTATTCTTTACTGTAACTATTACCTAATGCATTTCTTTAATTTTTTTTAAAAAACCCTATGTTTAATTTTGTTTTTCCATATAAATATTCATTTTAAAATGCTGAGTCTCAAATCCAGGCATTGTTGAGCACCCTAATTACATGCTCCTACCATATGTAGTCCACATCCTGGAAATATTATTTTCTATTAATTATTTACTTTATACAGTTAGAAAGAGGAAGGACAAATAAAGAGATGGCCTGGAAAGGCCGGTCAATCCAGTTGTTATTTTCCCTGGTCTTTATAGTAAAGGCTCAGAGAAGTCTCAAAGTACAGTAAACACTCAGAATTTCCCAACTCATGTGCCCATGGAACATTTTTAAAAAATATATCTTTTCTTGTAAAGCAATTATACCCCAATAAAGATGTTAAAAATAAATAAATAAATAAATAAAACTCTTAAAAAATATATATATATCTTTTCAAAATGCAGGGTAAAAAAGAAATATAATGCAGGATAGAGTTCTACAGATGATCCATTTGAAAAATACAATTAGTTGTAGAGTTCTGGTTTGGGTTTGAATCACATCTCTGCCCCCTAATATTAACTTTAGGCAAGTTAATATCTCCAAGCTTTAACTTTCTCATACATAAATGATCCTTCACATGACTCTTGTGAGGATTAAATGAAATAGTGTGTATAAAGCTTCTGGCATGTAGTAAGTGTTCTGTAGCAAGTAAATGGAAGCTGTGCTCTTAACCATATCAGGGCTCTCACCTAATCAGGCCATTTATCAGGCTCTACCATTGATTTGTTAAAGAACTATGTCCCACTCACTGTCTAGATCACCTAGGTTAGATTTGGGGTATTTCTAAAACTGATACCAAACATTTCTTCGTTTGTATCATTTCTGCAGATGGCTGATCTAATTGATTCTTTCTTAACTGCAATTAGGGAGTTAGCTTGCAGTTATTCTCTTATTACTATTGGTACCTTCCATACCTTACACTAAACTGAGGGGCCAGTTACACTAATGCCCTCATGTTTTGTTTCACCTTTTTAATTTAACCATTAGTTTCTAGAATTGGTATTAAGGCCTCTTTTAGGCCAGAATTTGGTTTGCCACTTCTTATACTTGATATCTTTCTTCTCCAAACATGTCATTGAATTTTTGTCACCACTCTTAAGAGTATTTTACTGATTGTCAGGAAGTTTTTGTACTGACTGACATTGCCTCAATTTTTATTCCAAACTGTGCCATTTTTTTAGTGCTACAGATATGACTTCTGGGTTCTTAGAGCTCATTCTTATGTCTTATTCTTATGTCTGCTTAGTTGTACCCATAAGGATCTCATAGATAGGGAGGTATACTGGCTCCCCTTTGGGCCTCTCATAGACTACCATGAGGATCAAAATCCAGAACGTTGATTTCTGTCCACTCACACTGAATTGACTGGTTCACTGATCACATTAGCAGTTGGGTAATTGACATTCTGTTCCATGTATTACTTGGCAGTAAGTATAAACTACTCAGAAGACTACAATATTGCTGATCAACCCAAGTTCTCTTTAAAACGAAAGTAATGTGGTTCCCCAGCTAGACAAGAGGTTGGCAAACTGCAGCCCTCGGGCTGGCCACCTGTTTTTGCAGATAACATTTTCTTGGAACTCTGCCATTCCCATGTTTATGCAGTAGCTCTGGTTGTTTTGTGCTACCAGAGCAGAAATGATTGGCTGTGCCAGAGACCAAATAGCCTGCAAGCCTAGAATATTTACTCTCTGGCCGTTTAAGAAAGTTTGCCAACCCTTGACCCAGACTATCAGAAGTTGCCAAATAATCATGGTTTCACAGCAAAGGGAGTTAAAACTCATACGAGTTTAAGGGATAGTATAAACTATGCCTGAAATCTGCTTCACCATGTTGCCGAAAAATCGGCTTCCCTGTGCACCGAGGCCGAACAGAAATACGGAGACAGGGATTTTGGAGGAAGAGAGAGATGGCTTTATTTTTCTGCTAGGCAGAAGGGAAGACAGCAAGCTAGCACCTCAACTGTGGCCCCCCTCCTTGGGAATCGGGAGATTTTAGATGTGGGGCTCACAGCCCGGGGTATATGGTAAGGATCAAAGTAGTGAAGGTCTTGCATGCTTCCTTTCCTTTGCATTATTTCAAAACAGTCATAGCTGGCGTCAGGCTGCCTGGTAATTGGGGTCTGGCAGTCTGGAAACTGCGTCCATTTGCCTCTCGTTTATCGGCCTGTGACCTTGTCTCTGAAATTCAAAAACTATAGGGGGTGATTTGTTACAAGGGGCCTGTAGAATGTAAGTGCCCGGAGTGAGAGGTGGGGTATGTAACACACAGTCAGGGGTGATGGGTGCCGAAGGTAAATTACGTAGTGTCAGGGAGTGAGGTTCGCTTTGTAAAGTACAAATCCAGTTACTGCAAATTAGTGACAGTTAAACAAGGAGTGATTAACTCTCAGGGCTGGCTGTGCTGCTTCTTTCGCCTGCTCGATGCTCCCTTTTTTTCCCTTGCTCTCAGGAGAAGGAGAAAGAAAACTCACTTCTATTTACATCGCAACATGATTAACTCTCAGGGCCGGCTGTGCTGCTTCTCTGCCTGCTCGCTGCTCCCTTTGTCTCCCTTGCTCTCAGGGGAGGGAAGACTTCATGGCTATTTTTGCTGCAGCCACCATTCTTGAATTGTACCTGAATTCATTAGAATTCTTGAGTCCTGTTAGATACTCCTTTGGAGCTCTTGAGTAGAAGGCTTGCAGACCTTTTGGTTAATGGCAAATTGAATAGTTGTAATTCATACCTTGGTTGAACTTGGAAATTTCCAAATCCATTTAGCAACACATTCTTAATCTCTATGGTGGGTATTTCTGAAGACATTTTTTTTGTTGTTTGAACAACTAAAACTAGTAAGTAATTTATTGAGCTTCTTCCAGGTTTGGATACAAAGGACATCGGACACTGTCTACTCCATGGGAGCACAGTCTCAGGACCTAAGAGACATGTAAATAGATAAGTTTTAATACAAAGGACTCAACTTTTAATCAGTTTAGTAAAGTGGATAGATCAGTTACTATTTCACTAATGGATTGGTGGTTCTTTAAATTCAATTTGTACCAATTGTGGTTCAGGTAGTGATACTCCATATAATAATTATAAAGCAAATCTAGAAGAATACATGATAATGGAAAATTTTTTAAATATAATGAAAAAGGAATTAATCCCAATCTTTATAAAGCTGCAAATATCAATATTAAAACTGTGACATGTGAGGGATAAGACTAGAATAATAGAGTGTAAACAGTAGTGTATACATAGTTTATTTAAAGCAGTATCCAAAAATCATTTAAAAAAGAGAAGAGGGGACTTCCCTGGTGGTGGTTAAGACTCTGCTTCCATTGCAGGAGTTTGAACGAGTTTGAACCCTGGCCAGGGAACTAAGATCCCCTGTGCTGCACAGTGCAGCCAAAAAAAAAAGTTATTCCATAAATTGTGTTAGGATAACCAGTAAATGACATGGAGAAAAAAAAGCAAAAGAATTTCACCTCACATGATATATCAAAATTCCAGATGGATAAAAGAGTTGCCTTTTTAAAGAAAACCGAAGAAAAATTTAAAACATTTCAAAGAATTCCTCTGAAGAAGAAAGGAATTTCTCAGTTTACAAACTTGACAGAGGTAAAGATGGAATAGGTTTAACTGCACGAAAATAAGACAAAAGAGAACTGTACAGAAAAGCAATAAGGTATGAATGGACAAGTCACAAGAGAAAATGTGCAACTTCACTAATTAGAAAATAAAGTTACAAGTTCAGTATCCACCAAAATAACAAATTTTTAATGTTATGCACTCAGTTAGAGCCGCCAAAACAAAGTACAGTACCAGAGACTGGGTGGTTTAAACAACAGAAAAGTTTCTCACGGTTCTAGAGACAAGTTGGGAGATCACGATGTGGGCAGGGTTGTTTACTCTGAGGCCTTTCTCCTTGGCATGCAGATGACCAACTCCTGTCTTCACGTCATCTTTCCTCTGGGTGTGTGTTTCCCAATCTCTTTATAAAAACACCAGCTAAAGTGGATTAGGCCCCTCCCTAATGACCTCATTTAATCATATTACCTCTGTAAAGACCCTATTTACTGCCAACTAAAAATTGTCGCTTACTATCTGGCTCTAGTGTATAAGAGTGAAGTCACTAGCCACTGCAGTCACTGACTTTCAACACTCCTTGAAAGGAGTTCAGAGTGGAGATCAGGCATGAGGCACCCTGTGCTTTGGGGAAAACAGGCAGAACAGGCCTTCAGATAGATATTTTCAGAAGATTTTATGAGCCCAATTTCTTGCATCTTCTCATATCTAGAAAAGCACTAAAATCATTAATGGAAACACCTACCTGCTCCTCGTGACTAGCAGCAACCCTCTGACAAAAGGTGTGCTTGACTGCACATATCCCCCTTCACTAAAATCATATATAACACTAACTTCTCCCCCTACCTCTTGGGAGCAGTTCCTCAGAGCTGAGAGGCTATCTCCCCAGGCATTTTGCCCCAAATAAAACTTACCTCACTACTCTCACATTGTGCATTTTTTTCAGTCCACACTACAAATACAGTCACATTCTGAGGGAGTGGAAGTTAGGACTTAAACACATGAGTATATGGGGGGGGGGGGGCATAGCCCTTCAAACAGCCCATAGCATGCACTAACAGACGCACTAAAATGGCTAACTTCATTAATGAAACTTTGGATATATCCTGAACCAGTAATCGGCTGTATGTGGGCTTTGCTAAATTTAAAACCATTTTGGAAAGCAATTTTGGCAACATGTACAGGATTTTTTCATTGGCTTTTACCCTGTAATTTTACTATGAGGATTTCGCCTAATGAAATTAAATACTCTAAATTGCTGTCTGCACAAACTGCAACTTTGACCTATAATAGCAGAACATGGCTAATGCCCATATTTAGATTGCTGTTAGGATTAAGTGAGAACTTATGTACAGTGTTTAGCACAACGACTTCGATTAACTGTTATACTCCAAGGACTGGGATTCCCTAGGTTTTGCTTAACATTTAAATGTGCTGTTAAACATATACCGAATAGCTGTAAATTTCACAAGTTACTGTGAGAAATTTCTCCCTCACAAGTGAAATACTTACCTTGTACTTAGTGATCCTGACCCCATGTAAGAATCTAGGTATTAATGGTTTTAAAGCATCTTGAAAGCCATTTTGAGAAGCGGCTTAAGAAATGCAAACAAGCATAGGGTTTCTGGGGATGCATATTCCTCATCACTTTACCCTGCAGCAGTTGTGCATCCGTATCTGGCAAGTTATCTACGCTGCTCTCCTGTCTAAATAAAGCCAGTAAGATTACGCTTTACCGTAATACGTGATAATTTTATGCGTTCCACTAAATTTGTAATGAGTACGTGATTTTCTTCAAGTGACAAATGGGGAAGGGGCGGGGCGCGGGAGTCAGGATTTTCAATTACTTTGTTCCATCAAATTGCAGCTTGGAAAAAAAAATTGCAGCTTGATTTTTGTTGTTCAGAGGTTGTTTCCTGATAATTGTCTTCTTCTAATGACCTTCCATTTCCCCCTTTTACAGTTTACTTCATCTTTACACCGCAGAGGTCTCGCTTAATGCGGAAATGTTGCTTGTGAGGAGTTCCACTTTCTGTCTCCAGGCTTTTGCTCTCACATTTCTTCGACTTTTAAAACCTCGGGAAAAATCTTTACAATCCAAGTTCAGTGCGTGTGGGTCCCAGCCACCGAAGATTTAACTAGTTTTAAACAGGTCTCAGAACTTTAACAAAAGCCCAAATCCAGACAATTCCCAATTTGGGGCTATTTGATGCAGATGGTGTATTTTTTTTTAAAGCATCGTTTAAGCGATTGCAATAGGGTACCGGCTACTTTGTACCCTGCTTCCCTCACTTTTCCTCATTTCTAGCGTTCACAAACACAATTTTTTTTTTAACATCTTTATTGGGGTATAATTGCTTTACAATGGTGTGTTAGTTTCTGCTTTATAACAAAGTGAATCAGTCATACATAAACATATGTTCCCATATGTCTTCCCTGTTGCGTCTCCCTCCCTCCCACCCTCCCCATCCCACCCCTCCAGGCTGTCACAAAGCACCGAGCCAATATCCCTGTGCCATGCGGCTGCTTCCTACTAGCTATCTACCTTACTGCGTTTGTTAGTGTGTATATGCCCATGACTCTCTCTCGCCCTGTCACAGCTCACCCTTCCCCCTCCCCATAACCTCAAGTCCGTTCTCTAAGAGATCTGCACAAACACAATTTTTAGTGACCATGAGCGAGTCTCTTCTCTTCAACTCTTACAATGTTTTCTCAGAGCCGGAACGGAGAGCGGGGCCAACATGGCGGCCAGCAACAGCTTCCCTCTCTCCACCCTTGGGCGCTGAGCGCCCGACCCAGAACCTGCGCACAAGTCGGAGCCGGAGTCCGCTCCGCCCTCCCCGCCTGCGCGCCCCGCCCGGAGGCGGAGGCCCGCTTGCAGCGTCATCGTGTTTTCCAGGAGAGTCCTGACGCGGCGACTGTCAGCTCCATTTTGCTGCCGGAGCTCGCAGCAGCCAGCTGCGTTTTCTCCGTGGTCGCGTCGCAAGCATTGTCTCCTTAGGCTTGGACTCTTTTCCAGGACGGTAAGACGCGGGAGGAAGCAGGCCAGGTGTCAGGGCCTCTTTTTGTGCCTCGAGAGCGCTTGTGACGCTCCTCTCCAAGCTTGTTGGGCGCCCGCAGTCTCCGGCACGGTGACCCCCTTTTCCCTACCCTCCCGGCTGCACAAAGGTCTTCCATGCTTTGCCAAGCCCGTCGCTGCGAATTTCTGTTTGAACCGCAACGCTCCAGTCAGTCACTGGTGGAAGGTAGCGGTAGGGTTTGCCAGGCGGGGGAAGGTTCTCGAACGTTTGCCTTCCCCAAAGGGAGGGGGGAAGGGCCGAGCCCCGGAGCTCACGGGCGCCATGTTGTCTGCGGCGGCGGAGGCCTCGGCCGGGCTGTAAAATGGCGGCGGGGCGGAGACGGCAAGGCAGCCCGCGGGGGGTGGCGTTGACTCGGGTTCTGGAATGTTCCTAAGTCTCGCTCCTCTGAGGAAGTGTTCTTAACAAATGAAAAGAAAGAACACGTTGACCTGGTGTAAGGCGGCGTCACTTAATGTCCAGTTGAGTCTTAAAGGATTCCGGGGAAAATGGCGCGTGCCTTTGCCTTCAGTGGTGTAAACAAAAGTCAGGTTTAGGATCTCGAGGAAAGAAAAATAATATGGCGTATTTGAAGAAGCGCGTGAGAGAAGTCGGGCAGTGGGGCCGTTTAGCCAAGGTACTTTTTGCAGACCTCCCTGCCCAGAACAATTGGAGCTTCTTGATTTCGACTTGCCTTTAGAGACGAGGTGAGGCCCGGGCAGTCAGTACCGATATGAACGATAGTTGGTGAAAAGTTTGTGTATAACGTCTTTTTCAAGTTGTTAGGAATTTGTGATTCTGGCAGGAGAGGATTTTTCCCAACGTTCAGAAATTGGGATTTCCTCCTCTCTCTTTTTCCAACCCTCTTCTAGTAAATCTGAGCGTGACATGAGTAATGCAGAATATCTATGAATAAAGTTCAGACTCTGGATTTTGAGGCAGCAGAAAAAAAATCATTGGGTTTATCAGTGATTTCAGGTTGGGTGATAATGATTTTTGAACTGATTTAAAAACAATAAAACGTCACAACTAGAGTGAATTTGCAACAGTGTTGACATGTGGGGTAATATTTAACTGGGAAAAACTTGTCTTTTATGTAGATGAGACACTCAAAGAGAACTTATTGTCCTGATTGGGATGAAAAAGATTGGGATTATGGAAAATGGAGGAGCAGCAGCGGCAGTCATAAAAGGAGGAGGAGATCACATAGCAGTGCACGGGAGAACAAGCGCTGCAGATTCAATTACTCTAAAACATCTGATAGGTAATGAGGATATTTATAGTGTCTCAGTATAAAAATATTTTCATTACAGTGTTACGTATCAGTTGTATTTCAGTAAAACCGGCGGAAAAATACATTTTCATGATTAAAACTAGAGGCGACTTACGATAACTGATTACCATTTCTGTTTCCAGTGACAACTTGTAATGGTTGTAAAATTGGGAGGTTTTTTTTTTTTTTTTTTTGCTTTTTGGTAAGAAAAGCGTAAAATCTTATTAAGAGTACTGTTTTAAGAGATTTACTGAGAATTTGAGGATATTTGGGATTAACATAGAGCATTGAAAATGCATTTTCACTTTTTCTAGCTATTATCTGGAAAGCAGATCCATAAATGGGAAGGATTATCATAGTCGACGCTACATTGATGAATACAGAAATGACTACAGTCAAGGATGTGAACCTGGACATCGTCATAGAGATCATGAAAGCAGATATCAGAACCATAGTAGCAAGTCCTCTGGTAGAAGTGGAAGAAGTAGTTATAAAAGCAAACACAGGATTCACCACAGCACTTCATATCATCGTTCACATGGGGTATGAGCTGTTTTAAAATATTTTGGAAATTTTATTTCCCTTGTGGAACAGGAAAACTTGAAATTGTGTTTGATCATTTGAGGAAGTTCTGTTTAAGATAAAGTCGTCTCGATTTTAACTTGCAGGAGTTTTTGTGTTTGTGCATTGGATAGGAAATTCTTCAAATACCATATCTGTATAGTTAATATAGTAATAGATTTTATTAGTAGTTGGCAACTAATTGTCATTCCAGTGACAGGAGGTAATTTAGGTTAGTTTATAGCAGGGATTACAAGATATTCTGAAAGTTTTCTTATAGTACTTCAATAAATGTGATTTGTTAAAGTCTTACTACAAATAGAAGTAGAATTTTTATATTTGTACGACTGAGGATTATGCCGTGCATGCCTCTTTGTTCTGGCAAAGCATATTCTCTAATCCTTTTTTCACTAAGGAAACCACTTAAACAGATTTGAATGTTATGGGTTATGGGTTAATTTGGAGATCAAGCTCAGATGACATTTTAAATACCATAGTGTTATTCTTGTATGCCAATTTTTTTTCTCCCCAAAATTAGGATTTTTAATTTTATTTGCTGTTTTGTTATTTTCTTAGTTTAGCTGGGAAATTATAATTTGGCCACAGTCTACTTTTGACAAGTAAATATTCTGCAATTTTGCAACATTAAATTAGGACACTAGAAACTTAAAATTATGTTTCAGTGAGTGCTACAACTAAGCATTTTTTAAAAAAAAAAACAATTGTATTATGTTTTGTTGCCTTGCCACTTTGAGTATCTTATCTGAAAATCTGTTCCTTGCCATGTTTTTCTCCTGTTAACATAAACTATGTGCCCTGTGAATTTCTGGGGACTGAATTTGAAATTGCTCCTGCCAACCGTTTGTGGCCTGGCGTGTATCTGAATGCCTGAATATCTCCCCGCTGAATGAATTTCGTATTCTGCCCTGAATTCACTCGGGTATATTGATTGGCTGGATGATCTTGGTGCCGCCCACTTGACGTTTCCAGAAGAGTCACCGAAGGAAAAGAACCAGGAGTGTAGAGGATGATGAGGAGGGTCACCTGATCTGTCAGAGTGGAGACGTACTAAGTGCAAGATGTATAGAATATTTTTCAACACTTATTAACTTTTCAGATAACATAATCTATATATAGATTAAGATTTCAGGGATTTGGAAATCTTTTTTTCTTTCTCTGTTTTTGTTTTGTTTTTTTCCATTTCTTTTGGTGGGGGGGGTTGTGTTTTTACTTTCTTTAGAAATTTAATGTTTGTTATGCAGAACTTCCAAAACAGTAAATCAAGTTAATGAAATTAGTTTAAGAATGAAATTAGACCTAAAAATAATTATATATGTTTTTTGGCAGTGTTGACCAATAAAATATCTAGTGACTAAGGAAATTTGTAGCATCAACTAGAATAATCTGCATTTGATAGCCTTTATTGTAAGTAAACTGTTTCCACTTCTTGGTATAACTGAGTTTTATTTCTCTCTTTTAGATGAAATTGTAGATACTTTAGGTGAAGGAGCTTTTGGGAAAGTCATGGAGTGCATTGATCATAAAGCGTAAGTCTCCTGGCCTGGGATTGCACTTGGGAAGGTGAACAGTATAGAAAATTTATTCAGCTTTAAGATAAAGTCTGACCATGAATTAGACACATCATTATACCCTTTTAGCTTGGATTTTTGACTTGTGTATAGGAAACTCCAATAAAGTTACTAGCCTTTTGTGTTCTTAAGCAGTAGCTATTAATAGTATGTGTAAGTCTCTAATTACAAGCTGAGAATAGATTTTATTGTTTCAGAAAGTATTCTTTTGTTGTCCCACTGGGCACAGTTGTGGCCATTGTTGTTTTTTTTTTCCTGGATCGGTAGATTTTAGCCTTGGTTTTATATTAGGAGTCTGTGGAGCTTTGCTTACCCCAGACATTGAACCAGTCTTCAGGGTAGTTTACCTAGGAACCTGTATTTTTAGAAAGTAACCTAATTGATAAGGGGTGACACAGCTAGAGCTGAGAACTCTCCTAGATTGGTGTCATAAGTTTAATTATCTATGCCCTTCAAACAACTGATTGAAATTTCTTAACATAGTGTAAGAAATTTTCTTTACTCTGTTTCCTGTTTGAATTTTTTTCCCTTTGGAATGGCAAAGCTTTTCTAAATGAATTATTAGAGGAGGCTTCCTACTATTGGTTGGTAAGGTTTTGAGAACTAGAACTCTTCATCCTCACTATATCCCAACTTTTTCGGTAACCTGGACCAAAAGAAGATTGGAGTTACTAGCCAGTGACTGGTATTATAGGAAGAAACTGCTCTATGTACATTTGTTTTACTTCTTAGTTGGAATGTAAATTGAGGTGATAATGTCCCAGTATTGTTAAATTAGAGCTATTGGTATGTAGTTAAAGGACCAAAACAAAAAAATTCAAGTGGTCTGATGAAAAAAATCTGTCATTCAGCATGTGTTACCGACCCTACCATATGCCCAAAGGTCATTCTAGTTGCTTACACTGAGTTGAAGTTAGAGTACTTACATATAATTAGACAAAACTGAATGCTAGACCGTAAATTCAAAAAAACAAATACAATGGGTCAGAATAGAAGTAGTACAGTTTGAAGAGTGATGGAAAAATGGAATTGGACATCATCTTTATCATTTTTTTAATGTTAACTTTTCATTAACAGGGGAGGTAGACATGTAGCAGTAAAAATAGTTAAAAATGTGGATAGATATTGTGAAGCTGCTCGCTCAGAAATACAAGTTCTGGAACACTTAAATACAACAGACCCCAGCAGAACATTGTAAGTATCAAAATAGAACTTAGAAAAATGGCCTCGGGTAGATTTGAATTGTAAGAGGCTGTACTCAGTTTTTTTCTCATATGTTTATAGCCGCTGTGTTGAGATGTTGGAGTGGTTTGAACATCATGGTCATGTCTGCATTGTGTTTGAACTACTAGGACTTAGTACTTATGACTTCATTAAGGAAAATGGTTTTCTGCCCTTTCGACTGGATCATATCAGGAAGATGGCATATCAGATATGCAAGTCTGTGAATTGTAAGTGTTTGGCATATATTCCAGAAATTTGAGTTTATGGAGACTGGTTTTAATGCCAGACCAATTTGAATCTTTGAAAAGAAAAAAGTACAATCTAACATATATGATTTGGAGGCCTGACTTAATTAAGAGTAGGTAGGAGAGGGCTTCCCTGGTGGTGCAGTGGGTAAGAATCCGCCTGCCAACGCAGGGGACACGGGTTCGAGCCTTGGTCCGGGAGGATCCCACATGCCGCAGAGCAACTAAGCCCGTGCGCCACAACTACTGAGCCCACGAGCCGCAACTACTGAAGCCTGCGCTCCTCAATGAGAAGCCACCACAATGAGGAGCCCGCGCACCACAATGAAGACCCAACACAGCCAAAAATAAATAAATAGATAAATAAATAAATTATATTTTTTAAAAAAGCATTGTTTAAGAGTAGGTAGGAGAAAGATGTGGTTGATTACAAGCGGTTGGTCAGTTTACTGCATTTCATTCAGTAAAGAGAATATTGTCCAGCATATAATAATAAATTGTATAAGACTGATTTAACTTTTCTAATTTCTAAAAATGATAATCTAGAACCATTGGGTTAAAATTAAGGAATGGCAAATCTCAGCTTCATAAGAGAAAGATACTTCTAAGCAGTTAGCTGTCAGTGAAGTAACTTTTTAGAGGGGTAATAGGTTTTAGTCCCTGGTGGTTTTGTAGTAGGCTATTGAATGTTGACCACTTATTTGGACATGAAAAGGCATTCAGAGAGGATTTTTGTTACAGGGCTTTGGGGTTTGGTTAGGGTTTTGGTTTTCAATTTTTAGAATACAGGAACTTTTTCTGTTTCATTCTCAGTTCTGCACAGTAATAAGTTGACTCACACAGACTTAAAGCCTGAAAACATCTTATTTGTACAGTCTGACTACACAGAGGCATATAATCCCAAAATGGTAAGTCTTTGATGTTTTATCTTCATAGTTTTAAGTGAATATTTTACACCTTAATGTAATGCCTCCTTAATCATTTATGATTTTCAGAAACGTGATGAACGTACTTTAATAAATCCAGATGTTAAAGTTGTAGACTTTGGAAGTGCAACATATGATGATGAACATCACAGTACATTGGTATCTACAAGACACTATAGGGCACCTGAAGTTATTTTAGGTAAGAATTTCTTAATTGTGCTTTGAGACCTGTGTATGTCTTTATTGAAGCTAACTAAAATTTATTTACAGTTCTAGGTGTTTGTAGGACTACCTTTTTCCCTTTTAGGGATTAGTATAGTAAAACACATTAAGGGTTTTAAGCTCTTTGTTATTCCAAGTAGTCAGCTCTGGGACTTTGAGAAGTTGCTTAATCTTTCTAGAATTCAGTTTGCACATTTGTAATATGTGATGGGATGTTATTTTTATTTATTTTTTGGCTGTGCGGCCAACGTGCGCCCCCTGCAGTGGAAGATGGAGTCTTAACCACTGGACCGCCAGGGAAATCCCGTGATGGGATTTTAAAACATAATCATACAATGCCTGTTATACTTCATACATGTCATGTCTAGTCTTTGCATGGTGTAGCTTGCTCCCATTTTACAAGTTAGTAAATGGAGGTTTAGGAAAAAAAATTTTCCCCAAATCAGTCCCAAAAGAGTAAGCCAGATTTGGGGCTTGAAACTAGATGTCTCCAGAGCCCTAACTAATTCTTACATGCTATGCTATCGTATTATGTTTAAGCTTGGATTAAGTGATTCCATTCGGATCTTTCCAGCTCAAACATCAGATTATATCCTTGTTTTTTAAAATGTTGATAAGAAATATTGAGGAGTTTTTCATTAACAATTTGCTTTACTTTGCAGCCCTAGGATGGTCCCAGCCATGTGATGTCTGGAGTATAGGATGTATTCTTATTGAATATTACCTTGGGTTTACAGTATTTCCAGTAAGTGACAATGATCTGTTTCAATGACTTTGCAAAAATAAATTGCCTGTTTATATGAATTTAACACAAAGTATACACATTTAGGTAGCGCTTTTTCTCTCTCTCATTATAGACTATTAATTGTAGGTAAAGGTAAAGAAATAAAACCACGTGTAATTCTGATGCTGTTGGGCATTTGTATTTTCTTTATAATTTATCATTTTATTGGAAACATTTCTAAGTATATTACAAATAGTTATCTTTGTTTGTTTAGGGAAATTGTTGGTGAACTTCTGTAGGCCTTAATTATTTTTACTTCTAAGCTGTAACTTGCTAAAAGTATGCCTGTTTTAGAGATCACCTTCCTTTGTGACCTGTAACCTACGGACTAAAAATTTAGCAGCTGTGTTAAATAAGAACAAAGCACAATGTGCAAATAGAGGTAGTTAATAACTTTTTGTTACTATTTTAGACACACGATAGTAAGGAACATTTGGCAATGATGGAAAGGATTCTTGGACCTTTGCCAAAACATATGATACAGAAAACCAGGTATGTTTAAGAGTAAGTGCCGTCGATCACCTTTGCTAGATGTTTTAAGTTTTCATTGTCAACATTATAAACATGAATGGATATGGACTTACTCTTAGGAAACGTAAATATTTCCATCATGATCGATTAGACTGGGATGAACATAGTTCTGCTGGCAGATATGTTTCAAGGCGCTGTAAACCTCTGAAGGTAAGCTTGGGTCATTGCTTAAGTGATCAAAACCTTGAGTTTTCCCTATTTTTTTGGTGGGGAAATAAAATTATAATAAGTGGTAGTAGAAAAGGCTGTTGATTGTATTTATTTTCCTTTCAGGAATTTATGCTTTCTCAAGATGCTGAACATGAGCTTCTCTTTGACCTCATTCAGAAAATGTTGGAGTATGATCCAGCTAAAAGGATTACTCTTAAAGAAGCCTTAAAGCATCCTTTCTTTTACCCCCTTAAAAAAAGTATATAAATCTATAATTGTATAGCTCCCTTAAGAGATCATATGGACTGTATCAGTCTAATTTTTAAATTTAAGTTATTTTGTACAGCTTTTGTAAATTTACATTTTTGTATTGCCATGTTTATTTTGTTTGGGTAACTCGATTTAAGTAAATATTAGCTAAGTAAAGTAATGAACACCTTTCAGTAATTACAAAATGATTTATCCAGAATAAATTTTTGTACTTACAAAATTTATATGAATCTGTATAGTTTGTTTTTAGCACCATTTTTGTTCTACCTGTTATTGTAAGAATGGATGTGTATCTCTTCCTGGAGTTTTCCTTAAGTCTTTGGAAATGTTTAGCTTTGTTTGCATTTTAGGGGTTGCCAGCATTGGGAGTTATGCCTTCCTTCTCTAAACCAAATGCAATGAAACCAGGTTATAGAATACAAAGAACTAGAGATGAGCCAAGAGAATTGTTTGCTCCCTTTATTCCCAAATTTAATATTGCTGCTTTCTTGTCACCCTCAGTGGGATTCCACAAATGGCTTAAGTTAGTGGGGAATTTAGGATTCTACACAGTTGGCTTTTTTTTTTTTTAAAGACTTTTTTAGAGTAGTTATAGATTCACAGCAAAATTGAGAGGAAGGTGCAGAGATTTCCAGTATACTTGCTCCACACAGGTATAGCCTCCCGCATTATCCACATCCCTCATGTATTTAGGATTATAGGATACAGAGTGTTTTCACTGCTCTAAAACTCTGCTCTATTCATCCTTCTCACCTCCAACCTCTGGCAACCACTGATATTTTTACTGTCCTTAGTTTTGCCTTTCCTAGACTGTCATAGTTGGCGTCGTATAGTATGTAGTCTTTTCAGATTGGCTTTCACTTTTTGAGTAATGTGCATTGAAGGTTCCTCTGTGTTTCCGTAGCTTAATAGCTCATTTCTTTTTAGCTTACAATTTATTTTTTTTAATTTATTATGTTTTATTTTGGCTGCATCAGTTCTTAGTTGTGGCATGCAAATGTCTTAGTTGCTGCATGTAGGCTTCTTAGTTGCTGCATGTATGCGGGATATAGTTCCCTGGCCAGGGATGGAACACGGGCCTCCCTGCGTTGGGAGCATGGAATCTTACCCACTGGACCACCAGGGAAGTCCCCAGTTAATTTTTTAAATTCTGAAAGACACTGCAAGATCTAAACTTTGGGTAGTGCTCCCCACATGCAAACACCTGGTCAGGAACCCAGTAGAAGAGCCCTCTTTGTAGGAAGCATTGCAACAGTAGAGTTGTGTGGTACGGATATACTTTTACTGCGATTTTTAAAATTATACATGGCATATCCTCGTTAATAATGTAATGTAAATTACAAACGTACGTAATCAAATTAAAAAAATAAAAAATCTGAATTTAAGTATCCTAAAACCACATAAAATGGAAACTTTCACTCATTTACATGGTAACACTAATAAAGACTTAGCAGCATTACTACCTAATGCTGTTTTATCCTAGTTCTTTCTGGAACATTCCATTTTAGTCTCTGTGCAGTTCACAATTGTCTATCATAAATACCTTTTACAAAAAGAACCTGTATGAGCATATATTTTCCAAGGTGGTTTGTACCTATTACAAAATAGATGTGTACCAGAGAGGGCCATCAAGAACTAAAGCATTCTGGTTGCAAATAATAAACATCTGTTGTCTAAGATTATGTGGACTTTTTATCTTATTTTTTAAAATTTATTTGGCCATGTCTGGTCTTCATTGTGGCATGCAGGCTCTTGCGTTGCTGCACATGGTCTCCGTTGTGGCACATGGGCTTCTCTCTAGTTGTGCTGTGGGCTCAGTTGTGGCACGCAGGCTCTAGTGCACGCATGGGTTTAGTTGCCCCACGGCATGTGGGATCTTAGTTCCCCGAGGACCCAAGTCCCCAGCATTGGAAGGCAGCTTCTTAACCACTGGACCACCAGGGGAAGTCTCTGGAGTTTTTAGACAAATAACATTCAAACATTTTCATAGACCATCTCCATTTGTTCAGATATTAGCTCTTCATCTTCATGTTTTCTTTTTCCAGTAGTTAGTCTTCATTATCTGCTTGTAATTCCTTTTTTTTTTTAAGTGCTGAGTAATAGTCCATTGTTTCGGTATACCAGTTTATTCACCTATTGAAGGACATGTTTGTTTTTAACTGTTAAGAAAAAGTTGCCTTTAACATCTGTGTGCAGGGATTTTTTTGTGGACTTAAGTTTCCAATTCCTTTGGATTGATACCAAGAACTGCGATTGCTAGATCAAATAGAGTATTTTTAGTTATGTGAGAAATTGTGATTTCCCCCCAGTCTAGCTTGTCTTGTTCTCTTGGCATCGTATTTCACAGAGAAGTTGATCTGTAAGAAGTCTGGTTGGTCATTCTTTCGTAGGTTGCGCTTTTGGTGGTAGGTTTCTAAAAAGTCATTGGTACCCAAGATCATCTAGGTTTTCTCCCATGTTATTTTGAAGTTTTATAGGTTTGTGTGTTATATTTAAGTCTATGATCCATCTTGAGTTAATTTTTGTAAAGGATTTAAGCCTCTAGATTAAATTTTGTGCTTTTTTTTTTATAAATATTTATTTTGGCTGCGTTGGGTCTTAATTGCTGCTTGTGGGCTTTCTCTGGTTGTGGCGAGCAGGGGCTACTCTTCGTTGCAGTGCAGGGGCTTTTAACTGCGGTGGCTTCTCTTGTTGCGGAGCACGGGCTCTAGGTGCATGGGCTTAGTTGCTCTGTGACATGTGGGATCTTCCCGGACCAGAGCTTGACCCGTGTCCCCTGCATTGGCAGGCAGATTCTTAACCATTGCCCCACCTCAGGCCCTACATTAAGTTTACTCTGTCCTGACACTGCATCCTCCAGGTGGTGGCTGGTCATAATTTAAACACACACACACACAAACAAACAAAAAAACACCCAAACACTTGTAAGTGGAGGTTGATTAGAATAAGCTATAAAGCCTGCACTGCTATAATTGGTCCTGAGGCCAGTGTTAATATTTATCACCCTCTCGTCTGCCACACATTGTAGATTCACACTCTGCTAGTTGAGAATGCTTGCTTCTCATCGATGGGATGCCCAGACTTTCATCCCTTTTGAGGCCACTCAGTCTCTGCTTACCTTGCCTTTGTAAGGCCGTGGTTGCTACAGTTGCCCACTTGGAATTATCAAGTCATAGACATACCAAGAGTAAGTCCTTAAAGTTCCAGACATTCTGCCTTGCCCCTGTGGCAGCAACCCTATCTTTCATAATAATCAGGCCCATTTCCCTGTGATATACTAACACCTTTACTTGGCTTATGGTCAGCCAACATAAGAAGGCCCAGATAATCAGGCAGCAGTCAAAGCCTTAGGTTTAGTGGAACTCACTGGGTGTCCCCTTGCAGAAGTTTCCTCCTGTCCTTGGAACAAAACCTCCAGTTCAGGAGTGTTCCCAACTGGGTTGCTGGCCCCGAGTCATGCATTCTATCCAGTGGGGAAACAATAGCACATGATGGTCATTGGTTCAAAGTATATAACACATCTTGAAGGATAGTGCCCCAATCTCAGATTGTTACCCCTAAATTGATGTCTTAGCTGCACTTTTTTTTTTTTGCGGTACGTGGGCCTCTCACTGTTGTGGCCTCTCCCGTTGCGGAGCACAGGCACCGGACGCGCAGGCTCAGCGGCCCATGGCTCACGGGCCCAGCTGCTCCGCGGCATGTGGGATCTTCCCGGACCGGGGCACAAACCCGTGTCCCCTGCATCGGCAGGCGGACTCTCAACCACTGTGCCACCAGGGAAGCCCTGCACTTTTTTTTTAATAGATCTTTATTGGAGTATAATTGCTTACAGTACTGTGAAGTTGTACACCAAAGTGAATCAGCCATATGCATACATATGTCCCCACATCCCCTCCGTCTTGAGCCTCCCTCCCATCCTCCCTATCCCACCCCTCTAGGTCATAGCAAAGCACTGAGATGATCTCCCTGTGCTATGCTGCTGCTTACCACTAGCTATTTTACATTCGGTAGTGTATATATGTCGATGCTACTCTCACTTTGCCCCAGCTTCCCCCTCCTGCCCCGTGTCCTCAAGTCCATTCTCTATGTCTACATCTTTATTCCTGCCCTGCAACTAGGTTCATCAGTACCATTTTTTTTTTTAGGTTCCATATATATGTGTTAGCATACGGTATTTGTTTTTCTCTTTCTGACTTACTTCACTCTGTATGACAGACTCTAGGTCCATCCACCTCACTACAAATAACTCAATTTCGTTTCTTTTTATGGCTGAGTAATATCCCATTGTATATATGTGCCACATCTTCTTTATCCATTCATCTGTCGATGGACACTTAGGTTGCTTCCATGTCCTGGCTATTGTAAATAGAGCTGCAATGAACATTGTGGTACATGACTCTTTTTGAATTATGGTTTTCTCAGGGTATATGCCCAGTAGTGGGATGGCTGGGTCATATGCTAGTTCTATTTGTAGTTTTTAAAGGAACCTCAATACTGTTTTCTATCATGGTTGTATCAATTTACATTCCCACCAACAGTGCAGGAGGGTTCGCTTTTCACCACACCCTTTCCAGCATTTATTGTTTGTAGATTTTTTGATGATGGCCATTCTGGCCGGCGTGAGGTGATACCTCACTGTAGTTTTGATTTACATTTATCTAATAATTGGTGATGTTGAGCATCTTTTCATGTGCCTCTTGGCCATCTATATGTCTTCCTTGGTGAAATGTCTATTTAGGTCTTCCACCCATTTTTGAACTGGATTGTTTGGCTTTTTGATACTGAGCTCCATGAGCTGTTTGTATATTTTGGAGATTAACCCTTTGTCTGTTGTTTCATTTGCAAATATTTTCTTCCATTCTGAGGGTTGTCTTTTTGTCTTATTTATGGTTTCCTTTGCTGTGCAAAAAGCTTTTAAGTTTCATTAGGTCCCATTTGTTTATTTTTGTTTTTATTTCTGTTACTCTAAGAGGTGGGTCAAAAAAAGATCTTGCTGTGTTTTATGTCAAAGAGTGTTTTTCCTATGTTTTCCTGTAAGAGTTTTATAGTGTCTGGTCTTACATTTAGCTCTTGAATCCATTTGGAGTTTATTTTTGTGTATGATGTTAGGGAGTGTTCTAATTTCATTCTTTTACACATAGCTGTCCAGTTTTCCCAGAACCACTTATTGAAGAGGCTTTCTTTTCTGCATTGTATGTTCTTGCCTCCTTTGTCATAAATTAGGTGACCATTAGTGCGTGGGTTTATCTCTGAGCATTCTCTCCTGTACCAGTGATCTATATTTCTGTTTGTTTGTTTGCGGTACGCGGGCCTCTCACCGTTGTGGCCTCTCCCGTTGCGGAGCACAGGCTCCGGACGCGCAGGCTCAGCGGCCATGGCTCATGGGCCCAGCCGCTCCGCGGCATGTGCGATCTTCCCGGACTGGGGCACGAACCTGCATCCCCTGCATTGGCAGGCAGACTCTCAACCACTGTGCCACCAGGGAAGCCCTGTATTTCTGTTTTTGTGCCAGTACCATACTGTCTTGATTACTGTAGCTTTGTGGTATAGTTTGAAGTCAGGGAGCCTGATTCCTCCAACTCAGTTTTTCTTTCTCAAGATTGCTTTGGCTATTCAGGGTCTTCTGTGTTTCCATATGAACTGCAAACTTTTTTTTTTTTGCGGTACGTGGGCCTGCCTCTGTTGTGGCCTCTCCCGTTGTGGAGCACAGGCTCCGGACGCACAGGCTCAGCGGCCATGGCTCACGGGCCCAGCCGCTCCGCGGCATGTGGGATCTCCCCGGACCGGGACATGAACCCGTGTCCCCTGCATCGGCAGGCGGACTCTCAACCACTGTGCCACCAGGGAAGCCCTGTATACATTTTTAAACTTTACAAATGAGATTGCACCTCTTGCTTTTTTTTCCTCTTAACAAACACAAGTATTTCTGTAAGATAGGTGTGGCAGAACTTTTCCAAAAATATCTACCACAGTATCTCCCACTTCACATGTTCTTTGGCACTGGTAACTGCTTCAAATAATAGACTATAGCAGAAGTCATGCTAGGTCGTAAAAGCCCATGAAGCTTCCTTCTTGTTTTCCTTGAGTACCTGCTCTCGGCAGCTCGCTCGTCAGGGACTACCTTTTGGAATCCAGCTCAATAGAATGCAAAAAGTTTGCTCCTATGTAGCTGTGCTCTCTCTAGTCTTCTTTGTGCTATTACTGTCATACAAATTACATCATTAGACATCAGAGGTTCATCAACACAGTTTTATCATCATTGGTTTATGGTACTTGCATTATACATCAGGAGAGAAAAAAGAATTAGAAACAAAAAATACATTTATACTATCTTTTACATTTACCTATGTAGTAACATTTACCAACATTCTTTATGTGAGTTTGAGTTACTATCCAGTGTCCTTTTTCTAAAAAATATCTATCTATCTGTCTGTCTATCTATATGGCTGCACTGGGTCTTAGTTCCGGCACTCGGGATCTCAGTTGTGGCATGCGGGAATTTTAGTTGCGGATGTGGGATCCAGTTCCCTGACCAGGGATCGAATCTGGGCACCCTGCATTGGGAGCGCAGAGTCTTAGCCGCTGAACCACCGGGGAAGTCCCCACTGTCTTCATTTCAGCCTAAAGGACTGACTCCTTTAGTATTTCATGTAGGGCAGGTCTTCTAGTAACAGATTTTCTCAGTTTTTGTTTTTCTGGGAATGTCTCAAATTTTCCTTCATTTTTGAAGGATAAATTTGCTGGATATAGAATTTTTGGTTGGCATTCTGGTTTCTTTTTTTTAGCACCTTGAATCTGTGATCTCATTGCCTTCAGACCTCTGTGGTGTCTCATGCATTCAGATGCAGCCATTCCAAGCCACAGTCCTTGTAGTAATCACTATTGCAATAATCGCCAAATGCAACAGGCACTTGGTTCCTCAAACACTTCATTTGTAAGTGCTTCATCGATGATTTGATTAACTGGGATGCTATTCCATGCCATAGATTCCTCGACTTCTGTTTCCCACTGACAAAAAGCTCAGCAGTGCATTCAAGTACAAACCAGATCACAAATACCCTTCTTTCAGAATTTTCTAGGACCACTCCTGGTACCAATTCTTTCCAGCCAGGAGACAAGAGAAAATCGAATTGTTTTAACAGAGGGATTTAATATAAAGTATTTTAAAGCAAGAACTAGAGAATTGAAAAGGCAAAGAGGGAATACTAATGTATCACAGAGGTAGTAATTACAGGAAGTAGAAATCATCTCTATGGCTGGGGGTAAAAAGGAAAGATGTTTGGATTATTAAAATAATTTAAAGGTTTAGAAGAGAGCCCAAAGAGCTGGGATTTAGCTTGGGGAGGTGCCCTTACCTGGCTGGTACTAGAGCCTTGAACTCAGAGAATGAACTTCACAGAGCTGGGGGCAGACCTTTGAGAGGAAAATGCCAACTGGCTGGTGCTGGTATCTTTGCGAGTGACCATAATAAGACTGATTCTGGTAGTATGGGATTACTGCAAAATGGACCCAAGTGCCACTGCCAGGGTGAGGGCCATTGCTGCGGTGACACTGACACGAACAGGAAGCAAACAGGAAGCAAACAGGAAGGAGCAAGTTCTTCATCATTCCAGTCTCCCTCTAGAACCCCCTATAGGCAGAGCCTAACTGGGAACCAGATGACATAAAAGAAAGGTAGTCGGCAGAGTCCCAGCCCCAGCATCACATAGGAAGAAAGGGTCCGGAGCTGTGAGATGATAGCTTCATCATCTCTCACACACTACCACTTGATTTCTTTTCCTGAGATGATTGATCTATTTGGATTTTCTCCTCAAGTCTATTATGTTTATATATATATATATATATATATATATATATATATATTTAAAAATTTTTTGGCTGCATTGGGTCTTCGTTGCTGTGCGTGGGCTTTCTCTAGTTGCAGCAAATGGGGGCTAGTCTTCTTTGAGGTGTGCGGGCTTCTCATTGCAGAGCACGGGCTCTAGGTGCGTGGGCTTCAGTAGTTGCAGCACGCGGGCTCAGTAGTTGTGGCGCACAGGCTTAGTTGTTCCGTGGCATGCGGAATTTTGCTGGATCAGGGCTTGAACCCGTGTCCCCTGCATTGGCAGGTAGATTCTTAACCACTGTGCCACCAGGAAAGTCCCTCTTTATATTTTAAAATAACCATTCAGGATTACATTCATCTGCATGTGTTAGGGGACCTAAAATAAAAATGATTTAAATAAGATAATTTTATTTCTTTATTATCTGAAAGAAGTCCAGATGTAGGTTGTCCAGGGATGGAATGCTGTTTGTGTCAAGAACTCAGGCTCTTCCTATTTTGTTGCTCTGCAATTCTCCACAATTCTTTACGGTCCAAGGATCCTGTTTGAACTCCAGTCATTGTGCCCATTTCCCAGCTAGCAGGAAGGAGATAGGGAAGGAAAAAAGACATAGCCTCTTCCTCTCAGGCAACGGTCCCCAACCTTTTTGGCACCAGGAGCTGGTTTCGTGGAAGACAACTTTTGCGGAGGTGGGGAGGGTCTGGTTCAGGCGGCAATGCGAGCAGTGGGGAGTGGTGGGGACCAATGGGGAGCGGCAGATGAAGCTTCGCTCGCTCACCCACCACTCACCTCCTGCCGTGCGACCCAGTCGCTAACAGGCCGTGGACCGGTAGGGGTCCACGGCCCCGGGGGTTGGGGACCTCTGTTCTAAGGGTACTAGAAAGAGCCCATCCCACCCTCTGTAGCTTAATCATATGGCCACACTTGCTTACAAGGGAGGCTGGCAGATGTTTTCTGAGCAGACGTGTCCAGCTGAAAGTTGGGGATTCTAAGAAAAAATCAGAAAATTAATATTGGGGACCATGATACGTCTGCCACACAGGGGTATAGTGCTAGGGATCTGCCCACTTTATTAACTTTTTTGGTTCTGAATTTTAATACGGTGCTTACTCTCATCTGTGTCTGGTATCAACCAGTCCATAGCCCCTGTCATTTCTCCCCAGTTTCTCCAGATGGTAACCCATTTTCTGCTGAACTTGTGGAAGGGCAGTGAGCAGGTGGCATAAGGGCAAGGGATAGAGGAGGTGGCTACTCCTCTGTACAGAGCCCAGTGAGCGCATCTATTTTCAGCTCCAGTCCTTACTCCCATCCTTAGAAAAACTAGTGGTCCCAATATCCGACTTTCCTGGGCCCTGCAGTATCAGTCTGCTTCTCATGGTTGTTAGCTCTCTGCTGTGCTACAGGGGCTTAGAACAGAGAAAGCTAAAACCAAGCCAGTAGGTCATCTATCTGCTTTCCTTCTTCCAACAGCTGATTATTTTTCATCTGCCATTAACTCTTCTCTCTTGTTGTCTTTGTAGCTTTTTAACTTTTACATTGTTAAATGTAAAAGTTAAAAAGGTGAGAATGAAGTCTTGGGAGGACATTTACTCTGAATGCTTGACCACACTTAGAAAACATGACATTCATTCTTACTAGGCCATGAGGCTTTCAGTTGTCATCAGGGGTCTTTCTACACATTGCTAAAGCAGGCACGATGATGATGGTTGTTGGAACTTCCCTTACCTTTTACCAGTTCAAATCAAACAAGAAACCTGCCAGGGCTCTTAGTTCCCCATGAACACATCTTTCCTTGCCAAATAAAAATAATAGCCACTGTTCACTGAGTGATTATGTGACAAGTACTGCATCAAGCACCTCTTTTATTTAAATAGATTTCGTTGCAAACGCCTCAACCACTCCATGAGATGGGCATCATTTGATTTTACAGACGCAGAAAAGAAGGCTCAGGAGTTTTATTATTTGCCTCAATCGCACAGCTCATAGATGAGTGAGACATCTTTCTCCAAGACTGTGTTTCAGGTAGGCATGCACTGTTTTGATGTCGAGGGCTTGCAAACCGTACTTTGTCCAGTGTAGCTTCCCTCATGGGATGTGAGTGGTAGGTGATAGCCCTTGAAGTGGACTCTCTCCAATGTGCTAGCACCTCCAGCATCCTTGCTCTGCACTCACCTCACTCTCCATTACCTGCCTCCTCCTCTAGGCCTGAATTCAGGCATCCAGTCCTGCTCACCTCCACAGCCCTGAACTCAGCGGAGCACCCAGCAGCATGCATCCGTTGACTGACAGCCTCTAATCCATCCTGGCCGCCATCAGTCATGGCAACCCTAACCACAGAACAGAAATCTTGGATTCATCTTTTCTAAAGAAAGTTGCTTCTAAATATTTGTAATTCACACAACAGCCTTCATTCTACACGTAAACATCCCCCTCAGTGCATTTTTTCATACCTTCAACTTCTAATCCAGGAAACACTGGATTTGTTCTCATTACTTCACCTATTCAAATAAAACGTTAATGCTTACTACCTGACAAATATTGGATACTGGGTATATAGTGGTGAATGAGGGGAAGGCGGATTAAGTTAAAGAATTATGCAGGGCCCTCCAGGCAAAGGCAAACGCCTTACAACTACACTTGCATTTAAATACTACTATGGCTGTTGATAGATGCTGATGGCTCGAATTCAGGTGATGGCACTGGAGAGAAGTGATTTCAGTAATTGGAATAGGCAGGATTTGATCTGTTAGATGTGAGGGCTGAAAAGGAAGGGACTTGAAGCCTTCTGGAGAGGGTAGATGCCATTACATTTTACGAAGTGAAACACTGGCATTTTTTGAATATGTACGTGTTTGGATAGGAGTTTGAAGTACATGTGAGCCAAACAAAAGCAAACGTTGTTTGGAGAAAAAAAAATTTTCTGAGGGGCACAGGCCTTTTGATGGTACTTTAAACACGAAGTCAAAACAGTAAGGACCAGGACAGGACTGAGTGTTAACCAACCCCAGCACTCAAAGGTTATTAGCATACAACAACCAGTGCAAGTCACTGCTTTTCTCTTTACATTAATAAGGAGTCTCATGAAATTTTATTCAATTTCAAGGGTACAGACAAGAAGCAAATTTCACAGAGAAATAACGCAGCAATATAATCACTGGCTTGGATGGCTGTACTTGAGGTTGTTCAGAGTGCCAAGAACTATCTGGATTATCGGCTACCCAGTTTTCTCCATTCTTCAGCTTTTTGCCACATGAGGATCCATTAGTCCTAACTAAAATGGAAATGAGGTGTACTTACAGACATAATATTTTATTCTCAGGATGCCAGAAAATGTAGAACATCTTTCTGAAGTAATAGGGGCTTCAGTCTGTAAGTGGGTCACTTATTTCCCCAATAGGTTTACCTCTAAGTCAACTTGAAGCACAGCCTTCAGGATTTCAAGCTTAAAAATATGGTTTAAACTATTTTCATCCTATTTTAAAATGGTTACACTGACTGGAAATTCCCTGAAACAGCTCAGTTATATTTGATAACTTTGTAGCACCCCAAATTCATTACACACATTTAATGCATAGTTCCCAGACCTGCAGTAAGTAATACAACCATAACCATTCTAATCATATCATAGTTTAATAAGATATTGGTCCCTCTAGGTGAAGTCTACAAAGCAAAGGACTGCGCAGATTTGCTGCCACGTTTCCTCTACGGCACTGTAGTAGGCACAAGCAGTTGAGCTTTTACTTTAACTAAGGTTATTAAGAGTTACTAAATTGACAGTGATAGAGTGAATTTGTAAAGTATCCTCACCATTTTTTCATTAAGAGGTGAAATGATAATCTTAGAATAAGGATAAAAGGATTGTAGGTGCATTGGAAAATTAAAATGATTGGATATAATATGGCTGCTAATATAGCCCACAGTTAAACAGAAGGAAGAAAAGTGGGGAGGGAAAGGGAGTTTGGAAGCCTTTCTGATCCATACCAAATTTCACACAATTATGCATAAGATTGTGTTTAGGTACAAATCCACTGCAATTCAAGTTTTTAGACAGAGGCCAATTATAAATTCATTATTTCGAAGTCAAAAGTACTTATCACGTCTTCTAGATCCCACTTAAATAAAGTCTTCTTAAAAACTTATTAATAATATTTCAAACCACTAGGTTTCAGTAGGCTGGTGAATAGACATACCCTGTATCAGTACTAGAGGACTAATACTTTACATGAAAAATCATAGCAAGGCAGTTTACCAGAATTCTCATAGAAATGCACATTAGCCTATTTTACATGGCACCTGTAAATAGCATCTGAGGAAATTTTTACAAAGATAATTCAGTAGTCTAGGTAATAATGTACACTAGAACTTTGGCATCTATGTTACACTTTAAATCAACCAATAGTTCTATCAGTTCCTGCAAGCAGCCTACTTGAATATGACAGTCGACTCATCAGTAAAATTTCAATGCCATTTATCAATGTGTTATAATGAACAACTTTAATTAAAATAAATCATTCACCTAGGATTTTAATTGATTTTTATAGATGAGAAGGAACCTGAATGATTCTATTTATGATACATTTATAAGTCAAGTAAGAATCTGGCAAGACCTCCAAAGCCAATGGGAAATGATTTGTCTGATGCCTATGGTGGGAAGGGTATAAAGCACAGCTATTATAAGATGGTGACTGGCAGAAAACAAAGTTCTTCTATTTTTTAGTGACCCTGGCAGAAAAAAATACTGCTTCAAGATCTGGACACACATAAAGATACATTCGCCAACGCAAATGTCTATCACTAGGTCCCCTCCCCTTTTAAAAAAGATATATTAGGATCCGCATTCTCAAGCGGGGGTGGTGTCACCCCCAAGTAGGACCAAAAAACCCCCTTACTCTTTTCATGTATAAAGCAGATATAATATATATACAGCATATCTATGATATTAAAATTCAATGGGGGGAATTCCCTGGCAGTCCAGTGGTTAGGACTCCACACTTTCACTGCCAAGGGCTGGGGTTCAATCCCTGGTTGGGGAACCGAGATCCCACAAGCTGTGTGGCGTGGCCAAAAAAATTCACTGGGGCACTATTAAAAAAAAAAAGTTTAAAAGGCTTTGGGCCTGGGGTTGATGAAAAAAAGCTTTAAGAAACACTGAATTATAAGTCAATCTCTGTCACAGGCATTTCTTCTCCCCACCATCACTATGCTATGTCAAAATACCCTGTGGCATTTTTGGTATTTGGAATTTTCGTAAGAACATAATGTCTCTAGGGCAATACTCCCAGAATAATTAAGATTAAGAAATTTATCATCAGCTCTAAACACATTTAATTATGGCATCTAAGAGGAGACTTATCCTTAGAAACTGACACCAAGTTAGGAAAATCAATTAACATTTATCTGATCATAATTACAAGTACAATCTTAACAACTATATTAAGAATTACAGGTTTGAGGTTGGCACTGGCAGCTGAAATTCAAAATTGCCACTTAAAATTCAAAATGAAAATCTGCAAATCCTTTTTAGAAAGCATTCCCTTTCTTTACACTATACTGTCACAGGTGACTTTATCCATTTACTATAATATTGTAGTAAGTAAACACTACTTTGCCATGAAGGAAAAAACTGTGATCAGAGATCATAATGTAGTTCTGGAAGACTATACATTTTCACTATACACAGTATATAATAAGGTGCACTCTGTACGGCAAGTAACATGCAATGATTTGGTTGTAGAAACGTTAATGTAGTTTCTGCTACATCAGAATTCTGTGTAGGTGTTTACAGTTTGGGGGTCATAAGGATGAAAAGAGCAATTATTTAATGCTTACATAGTAGAGATGTCTGAATGCATAACATACAGTTACCAGTAGGCATTAACATGGAAATTACAAAAAAATTAAAAAAAAGATTAACCTATATAAACCTAAGTGTAAGGATGGACTTTATTTAAAAAAAAAAGTCTTTTAAGGACTACAAATTACAAAGTAAAAGCAGATCACTATGTAGAAACCTAGTGAATACATTTTGTCTGCGCATGAAAGCTTTATCAAAGTCATTCATTTAACAATTTCACCCCCTTCACAACCGTATCAGTTATGATGCTCTTCTTCATAAGGTTATTATACCTTTATTTCAAACTATATTACATGTTATTCCCTCAAGATAAACTTTTAAACACCTCATTTTTAGCTCCTAAGAATGGCACCTCTGAAAGGGGCAATTCCCACGCAGTCTCTGGCGGCATTATTCCAAGCTCATTTCTTTCACCAATCAAAACAGCTTTCAAAATGTTCACTTTTAACATGAAATCTTTCCACCAAAAAGTGTGGCCACATTTTCTTTTCTAATGACTACATATAAAAATGGGTAGCAGCAAGAAAAGATGGAAATTAAAAGGCAGCCATTAAAATAAATGGATCAACTGTACAGAAGAGATATTTGGCTCATGGCAATTTAAAATATTGGCAACTGGGGTAAATTAGTAGGCAGATGCTTGAGTCATATATGAATCTGTGAAGAGAATGAAGCTGGCCCAGTATGACCAAGTAGGATAATCATTATCACTGCACTTCATTCTTTGCAACAAATACTCTAAGCCAACAGGAAATCTGAGTTATATTTAGAATCCCAATCAGAACATGCTAATAACCACTTTTCTTTCAACAATTTTCTGGGTTTAGTACAGTCATTTGCTTTACTTATACTGTTTTATGAGTCCTTTCTTACCAATCTAAGTGTATGACAACTGTAAAATACTTTAAATGACAATGCTTTTCCAAGGTATATTTGAAAATGGCGGTATGAAAAGAATATTCATTTGTTTTGTCTAAAAAGAAGCAAACTGAATGCAGAGGTTTCTCAATGGGTAAAAGCTCAACTTTTTTCTTCCCACCACCACCACATACAATTTCCCAAACACCTCACTTTCAAGTTTGTTCTCCATGGCTTCATTTTAAGGAATGAAAATCAGAGAGCAAACAATTGAGCTCAAGTACATCTGGGGTTAAAAATGCAAGAAAATATCAACATGCAAGCAGTGGTCCAAATACTCAAGATTCATGTAAATGAATCTACTGTATATGAGATTTCCATTGAGGAGCAGGGCTTTGGGCATACCAAATTATCACACAAATCACTGCCTTCTGAGACTCTGGATACTTTTACAGTTTAATTTGCAAACAGAATTTTTATAACAAATTATTTTTAACCAAATCATATCTTGAAAACTGTTTATATAGAAAACCCAGGGAAAAAGTGAACTGTTCATTGTGGAAGGCCTTAAATTACATTATTACAGTAGAAAATACAGGAGGTAGAAGATAACTGAAAAGACTAATGCAACATTAGATTCAAATCTATAGCTCCTGTAGCTACTTAAAACATGGTTTTAGAAACTAAATCCAACATTTCCAGTAACCATAGAAACAGTTAAAATAAAATTTGCCATGAAAGCCCTTATATCATGCTTGATATAGGGAGGTAGGAAGATGTAAGAACCAGGACACATGAGACATGACATTTTATCTACAATTCCTGTTTGCTTTACTGAGGGTGTAGTTTTAAATTCAGTCACCTTCTTCAGCTTCAGACTCAGATTCTAGAAAAGGGGAAAAGTGCAGTCAAGCATTACATGGTATCAGAAAGCAAAACTTCTGTTTATAACTTTATTTAAGGAATTTTATTAATAATGCTCTACTCATATGAGGGGAATATTAAATGTATTCATTTGTAAACCTCAAAATTCATAAATATTAACTATTCTCAAAATTTTCTAATTTCCTAAGAATGACAGTATTATGGCCAAGCCATCAAAATACCTGAAGTCTAGTTTTCCTCACCTACTTTAAAGTAATAAGTTTTTGCAGGTCTGTCATAAATGAACAAAAATCTGTACTCACATACAAAATGGTACCTGAATGAAAGAAGGCAACATGTATGGACATACTCTTGGCCACGTTAAAATAAGTTCTCAGGCTTTACCAAAAAAAAAAAAAAACCTGCTCAAATGAAAAGACTTACCTTCTTCAGCATTTTTGAGCCACTCTACAAACTTTTTCATTTGCTCAAGGAAGACACTTTTCCCCTTGGCAACATGTGCATCTTTATACCACTTCAGAATGGGTTCTTCACTCAGAACTTCAGCTATAAAGAGAGCAACCTTTACATTTGTGGAGTTTTCATACAGTACTTCTCTAACTAAGGCAGAGTTAGAAACCCCCTAAGGCAGCTGTCCTCAACCTTTCTGGCATCAGGGACCGGTCTCCCATGGGGGTGTGGGGGTGGGAGATATGGCTCAGGTGGTCACGTGAGCGACGGGGGCGGCAGATGAAGCTTCACTTGCTCGCCCGCTGCTCACCTCCTGCTGTGCGGCCCGGCTCCTGATGGGCCGCAGACCGGTAGCGGCCCGTGGCTCGGAGTTTGGGGACCCCCTGCCCTAAGGTGCAAACGCCTTCAAGGCAAAAAAGATCTCACTGAAAAGCAAATATTTTGGTTGCTTACAAAATAAATCTGTGTTCAGAACTCTCTTAACTGGTTTCTTCAATGAATTAAAATTTAAAGTAGAAAAGATGAAATGAGAACACTACATTAAGAAACTTTTTATCAACTTGTGGCCAATGTATGAACCTACAAACAGGAAATCAACCTTATTAAACCAGTGATTCTTTCAACTGAAGGCAGTTTTATCCCTTGGGGACACCGGACAATGTTTACAGACATTCTTGGTTGTTACACTGGGGAGAGGTGCTACTGGCACCTATTGGGCTGATGCCAGGGATGCTGTTAAACACTCTACAGTGCATAGGACAGTCACCTACAAAATAGTTATCTGGCCCAAAATAGTAGTACCAAGGTTGAGAAATCTTGTGATAAATGATCAGGGATATCTCATAGATAATTCTTTAATTTTTTTTTTTTTTAGGTGTGAAAATGGTACTGTGATTTTTTAAAAGTCCATGTGTTTTATAGATAAAATTAAAAGTTAATTACTAACTTTTCCAGAATTAAATGAAGATTTCTAAGATTTATTTCTAAACAATCTGAGTGGAGGAAGTGGAGGTATAGATACTTTAAAGAAACCTAACCACAAGTTGATAATCACTGAAGCACAGGGTACTTGGAGTTCATTACCCTATCCTTTAAAAAACAAAACCAAACCAAACCTGGGGATGCAGGGATGCAGGTAGACCTCTAAGTTTAAAATATGGGAACCAACAAAATCATCTGTCTGGGGAAGAGGACTGGGGGAATATAGGAGGCAAAGTTTGAGGCCTCATCAAGAAAGCTTTAAATTTTAACTTGTTAATAAGCTTTAGAGATTTTTTAAAGATAATGCACTCAAAAGTAACTAATTAAATCAGAGACAACTCAGTCCTGTGATTAGAGTAAAATATTTTAGGGTGCTGACGTTCAGAGAACTACTCATTAGAATTATTTTGAGTTTCCTAGGATATTTGTCAAATGTATTCACAAAATTCAAAATTTAAATTACCTTTATAAAAAAGCACCACTATTTTCTGGAAGGCTTTCATGAAATGAATGTTGTCATAGCAATACTCCTGAATCTTCAGTAACAGAGTCAGCTCAGACTGACCTTGAGTTGTAAAGGCAGCAAGTAGAGGGCTGTATTGCTTTTAAAGGGAAGGGAGAAAAGATTTAGTCATTTAGTACGATGGCCGTCTATTATAAATTCCTAAGACATAACTCATCTTTTATAATCACTGTGAATTATATTCTGTTTAGTGGAAGTTAAAAAAAAAGAGTAAAGCAGAAAAATTAAGCATTTAAATCAAAAAAGCAATACTACACCAAGGATTCCAGATAATTGTGAATACAATGTTAACATTTTAAAGGGAAAAAAAAAGAATCCTCCTGTTTTCCAATATTCTCTCAAAAGCAAGGACCATATTACAGGTTCAATCTACTTTTAAACATGTATTTGTTTTTAACCTGTGAGCCAAAGAAAGCCCAAATCAGACTTTTTAAAAGGTTATCATCAATAGTTAATATGTTATTTGTCTACTTACTGGTGGTTTATCCCCAGGAAGCACAGGATGTGATAAATCCTTTTAGAAAAGTACACTGACAGTTCACTTACCCCCACTTACAAAAATAATGTTTTACCAAGGCACAGTTCTAATACCTTCAAGTGCTTGATGGCTTGCTCTGCTACAAGCTCCTCTTTTTTGTTCCATTCCACAGTGCTCATTACACTGGACCATATTATTCCGATGACAACTGGTTCTGGGATGTTGTTTTTTTTCATCTCCTCCTTGACATACAAAATTATCTGCAAAAGAATCCAAATTTAGTACAGAAATAAGTTTGATATGTAGATACTACACACATGAAACTCAGACCTTTCACAAAAGCATAAACACCTTTCCATGCCACTAGCAATGACCAGGAGACCATATATAATCATAGAACTTTTAGAACAAGGAGGTACGGACTTCTAGTTCAAACCCTGTATTACACATAGGCGAACTACCTAGGAAAAGACCAAGATGGAAACAGAAGGTCTGTCTATTGGCTTGCACCTTACAAAAATCCCCAAGTGTTATGATTTCTGGGTACCCATAAGGCAATGAATATGAAAAAGACTGAGGCAAAGTCCCAGCATAACATTCTATAGCTATTATAAAACTCACTGGTGAAATACTTTGAAGTTTCTGAAATGAGTAAAAATTTTCTTAGCCAGAAACTTGGCCATATAAAGATAGTTTAAATAAGAATATCTCACATCCTTAAATGGATCACCACGGGACATCTGTTCTTGAAGTTCTTTCTGGAGTTCCTTACGAGCTCCTATGGTTTGCTGATTCCGAACATACTCTGAAAGCTCTTTCAAGCCTGCCTCAGTAAAATACTTTGTGAAGTGTTCAACGCTTTGTTTATTGGCAGGAAAAAGTTCCTGAAAGGAGAATTTAATCTGGTTAAATGGTCTTCAAATCAGATTAAGAAAAACACTTTTCCTCTTTTCACAGATTAAAAATGGGAAAGTTGCCTATTAAGCTTTCAAGACTGTGAAGAATGAAAAGTTACAAACCATCAGTCTGTTATCCATGCTCACTTTCCGAAGACTTGCAGCTACTGCATTGATATCTTTTTCATTTATCCATGATTTAAAGAGCTTTACAGCAAAAGCTGCTGAAACCCCTGTAGAAAAACAGAGCTTACTTAACAGAAGTACCTTCCTGGATTTCAATGACTATCTCCCATTTCCTCCCTCTGAGGTTCCACCACACAGGATTATTCACTTTATCCCCAAGCTTACCCCTGAACTTCCCTCTGCCACTGCTTGTCATTCTACTCCAATTTCTCTACTCTACCATTTGCTAGTTGTGTACTGTCAGTCAAGTTAAACTGTTTTCTGATGTGTAAAATGAGAGTAACAATTCTTAACACTTGACAGGGTTGTTGTGAGAATAAAAAATAAGGCATGTTAAATAACTCAGTACTCTAAGCAATAAAAAGAAGTTAGCTTTTAAATTACTGCACAGAAAAATTTAACTATGGAAATCACAAAAGGGAACTTATTTTTTTTTTCAGCTTGCCATTTTCCCCATTTTCTCTATTCAAGATATTCCCAAGTTTCCCAGTTGGGATTAATCTCTCTCTGGGTTTCCACAGCATTTTTTTTTTACTTTACAATCAATCACATTTTGTCTAGACCCTGGATAGACAGTTGTTAAGTCTAAATGCCAAAGGTATACATTAAATAACTAATGAGCTGAAATGAACCAATTAAATTTAAGGATACTAGTTAAAAAACTAAGACTATCACACAAGTCAAATCTACATAAACTATATCTTAACTTTCGTATCAGTTCATCTTTCAGGCTCTTATCTACTCCACCCTCAGCCAACTAAAGATCATCCTTTACTAAAGGTTGATTACCTTCTTTAACCAAATTCTCATTATAAAGGCTATTAAGAATGGATGCGTTAAGTGTTCCATTAGCCAGAAGAACACCAGTCAACATAGCCAGCTTGTTCCTCTCCGACTCTGAAAAACCCTTTAAGAACAGCAGCAGCTATAAAAGTAAATAGTTAACGGTTAAAAGAGCAAATGCATTACATAAATAGAAGCAGTAAAGCATATTATACTGGTTAAAATTGTGGGCTCTGGGGCCTAACCATCCAAGTTTATATCTTGGTTATAATACTCACTAGCTGAGTGACCTTGAGCAAGATACTTAACCTCTGTCTCAGTCTTCTCATATGTGAATGTGGATAATAAAACTTGTTTCACAGGGCTTTTGAGAATATTAAATGAGTTAATAATTAAGACAGTGTCTCATATTCATTAAATGATACTATTAACCTTACCAAATTTTCTGTGCACTTATATGTAGAATATCTAAGACTCAGAGAGCAAGTATGTTAAATTTCTCCTTGTTAGCTCTGATCTGCTACTCTCTGTCTACTAAACAAACCCCACTTGGATTTTAACCCCTTTGCCACTTGTTTGGATATAGAGCTAAGAAACAGTGTACAGCAAATTACAAAATGATATACCCCCAAACTTCATTTCAAAGACAGCCTACCTAAATATCTAAAATTATCTCAAATCCGTGGCAGAATTAGGATTTAACATTCCCTTCTTTGACCCCAACCTTCTGTTTTCCACAAAGCATATTGCTGCTCATACCTTTTTAACTTCATCTTCAAAACCCTTCTCCAGGTATTTGTAGCGCCTGATTAACTTGTTAAAAACCTGTAAGAATAGTAAAGGAACTGAATGATAACCTCATACGTAAAAATGTCAGATTCCCAAAAGATCTAAGTCAGGGCAACTAAGACCTCTCCACAGTATCTCCAGAATAGCAAAGAAGTGAACCTTTCATCAGATGTTTAAACCAGCTTGGGAAGTCTGTCAATTCCCAAATCCTACAATATACCAATACTGTTAACACTTTAACTGCCACCCTGCAATAGATTTTATTGCCAAATATCAAAGCATGGACTAATTATTGCTCAAATACAAGTCATTTACCCATTTGTAGGATATTAACAGAATAGGATCATAAAATATAGTTCTACTTTCCTAATGACATAGACAACAATCCCTAGGTTAGATGCATTTTAATTCTTTGCTTACAGTAACACAAGCATAACTATGTATGCAACTTTCAAATGAGATTCTGACTGGTAAAGAAGCTAATCTGCCTCATTCACCTTTAAAAAGCTACATGCAGAATAATTTAGTGATGAAAATCACGACAGGGAACTGATTTTCCTTTTTCAGCTTGAATTTTTTCCCTAAACAATGGATTAATTTTAGAGGGACAAACAGGAAAAGGAGAGCTGATTCAATTTTTTTCTATTTTGTTTTCCTCAGCACATTTTTAAGTTCCTAAACCATCATACTGCACACCCAGAACACCTCTAAACCTTCAGCTCAGATTCCTTCAACCTGCTACCAGCAATCTCTTAAAAGCAGAATATTCCTTAAACATTAGATGGATAACAGTTAACTGAAATAATTATGTAAAGTTTAATTTACCTGAGCAAATGCTTGCATGGTCTCTAGGTCTTCTTGTGCTGCGAACACACAGACATCTGTACGCATCATGTCATCTGCCAGTGTACCACCTGGGGCTAAGGTATATTTTACAAAAAATTTACAATGACCTTCATTTAAAATTAGTAATTATTTCAATCTTACTTTCTTTTAAACTTTAACTTAACTTTTTATTTTTATGTTTCAGGTGTACAACATTATAGTTCAACCTCTGTATATACTAGTCAATCTTATTTTCTGTAAGGATTCTCATTATAAAATAAACTGATAAAAATTCTGAGATGATTTGAAGGCGAAGTCAATTTCTCAGTAGGAACATGGCTGGTTGGTTCAATACGTGTGAACAAAGTGAAAACAATTTACTGGAATAAATAAAATAACCCTCTTCAGCAACCCAATGAAACTCACTCACTGCATTAATTCAGCAGTGCCAAATCTGTCACTCAAGTGGAGATGTTCAGAATTGGTTCTGACTTTACATATAGAAAACCTTTCATAAACTTCCAAAGAGGCTGGGCTATAAAAACCTGCAAGTTAGAGACTTTATCTTTTAGATACATTTGTAAGTATTTATGGATAAAATGATGTCTGACGTACACTTTAAAATACAGGGGAGGGGACATGAAGTCGGTGGGGTAACAGATGAAGTAAGATCGTTAAACATTGCTGAAGTTGGATAGCAGATCCTTAGTTTATTACACTATTCTCTCCAGGATATGTTTGAAAATCTTATTAAAAACGATCCTTTAAAAAGCATTTTAAAAAGCGGCTTACTGAGAGCAGTATTATGAATAGAAAATAGGTATGTTTCCCATTTCTTACTACAACTGATACTACAATAAAAGAGATACTCATCTGACTAGGCATTAGAACATATGAACATTTAAGTTCCTGTTCCACCACTGAGCAATTGTTTGATCACATGCAAGCTACTGAAGCCTCTCTAAGACTCCATCCTGCATGTATACAAATAGAGTTCTGATTCTATCAGCTTGGCCGAGGTTCAATACACTGTTACTGTGAAAACATTTTGGAATACTTTAAAGAGCCATGGAAATGAAATTACCAGTATCCTTTGAAAATATGTAACTAAGTAGCACATTCTATTAAGATAGTCTGAGCCTGTTGAGGGTGGAGGCAGGAGTAAATCAGCAGGGCTATGGGTAGAAATATAATGTGAGCACATAATGTAACTATGAATCTTCTAGTAGCCATATTAAAAATAAAAGGTGAGGGGCTTCCCTGGTGGCGCAGTGGTTAAGAATCTGCCTGCCAATGCAGGGGACATAGGTTCAAGCCCTCGGCCGGGAAGATCCCACATGCCACGGACCAACTACCATGTGCCACAACTACTGAGCCTGCACTCTAGAGCCCGCAAGCCACAACTACTGAGCCCCCGAGTCACAACTACTGAAGCCCACGTGCCTAGAGCCCGTGCTCTGCAACAAGAGAAACCACCGCAATAAGAAGCCTGCACACCACAACGAAGAGTAGCCCCTGCTCGCCGCAACTAGAGAAAGCCCATGCACAGCAATGAAGACCCAACGCAACCAAAAATAAATAAGTTTAAAAAAAAGTGAAATTATTTTGATATACTTTAACCCAACACATCAAAAATATTGATTTTAACATTTCAGTATTCAAAATATTAGAGATATCTTACATTCTTTTTAGCATTGTCTTTAAAATCCAATGTGTATTTTACATTTTCAGTACCTCTGAATTTGTACTAGCCACATTCTAAGTGATTGATAACCACAAGTGGCTAGTGGCTAATACATAGAAGAGTGCAGGATTAGAGTCTTCAGGTACAGAGCTGTCCTGAATTGGTTCCAGGACCGTCGTGGATACCAGAATCTGCAGACGCTCAAGTCCCTTATATGAAAGGGCATAGTATTTACATATAACCTACACATATCCTTATGTATACTTTAAACAGTCTCTAGGTTACTTATAAAACAGAATACAATGTAAATGCTACAGAGTTACTGGAGTATGGGAAATGCAAGTTTTGCTTTTTGGAACATTCTGGACAATCTCCCACCACCACTCCAGGGAATATTTTTTATTTCTGATCCATAGTTTGCTGAATCCATGGATGCGGAACCCTCGGATACGAGGGTTAAATTTATAAAGTATTTGGTAAGACAGAACAAGAGATAGGGATTTCTTCATTAACTGAGAGTGTACAAACACAAGTTGGAAAAATCACTGATGGAAGATATTGTTGGGACTTATATGTCAGACAAGTCTTCCCCAAATGTTATGGTTCTGTAATGGATTTCAAATATAAAGCTAGACAGAGCAATGCAACTGGCAAATTTACTATAATTTGAGAAGAAAAAAATGGGAAAATCCTAAGGGGGTAAAAAAAAAAAAAGCCACCCTGATTTGATAGGTTTGTCAAATAGTTCATATTCTGGATTCTACATAATCCTCATACAACACACCTCCCACAAGACCCAGACACTTACCCAGCATTCCACCGGCCACCAGAATGTCAAAGAGTGTTTCTGCATATCGGCGGTAATCAAGTTTTGCTCCAGAAGCATCAAGAAACTTTGCTACTGCTTCCAAATCAGTACCAGTTTCAGTTAAGCCTTGAATAATGCAGTCTTGAAACTGAGTAGGGTCAAACCTCTCTTTTTCATCTGGGGGAAAACCCCAAAACATTCAGTTTTAAAAGGCTTACTAAAATACCATGAAACCATAACCTTATGAAGCTATAACTACTGAATAAGTTAACCACATTCATCACAATTTCATTTATTTCAATAGCTGGAAAAAACAAACACTACCTAGATTACCCAAGACCTGCAACACAAGCAAACACAACAGGAGACTAAACACACGTGCTTTGCAAGTTGCACCTCTACAAGTGCAAGGCAGGACTGCCTATCATAAGAAGTGTGGGGCTTCCCTGGTGGCGCAGTGGTTGGGAGTCCGCCTGCCGATGCAGGGGACGCGGGTTCGTGCCGCAGTCCGGGAGGATCCCACGTGCCGCGGAGCGGTTGGGCCCGTGAGCCATGGCTGCTGGGCCTGCGCGCATCCGGAGCCTGAACTCCGCAGGGGGAAAAAAAAAGGAAGTGTGTGGCTTTTCTCCCACTATTTTTTCACACAAGTCTCCTAAGTGAGCTAAATGAGCTGGTGTGTTCCTACTGCCAGGTTACCATTTCCACCTGGAATGCTCTTCCATTGCCTCTGAGCTTTTCTGAAATTTAGGATATCTTCTATACCTCAGGTAAACTTCATTCCTGAGTGAAAGGGAGCTCTTGATTTTCTTTAAAAGTGCCCATAACACTTTCTACTTAAAAAAAAAAATCACTCATTTAATACTTATTAAGGTAATCTTTAGAAAGTACATTTACTGAGTATCCAATACATGTCATGTAGCAGTTATGAGTAAGGGCTCTGGATTCAAACTGCCTGATTCAAATCGAGATCACTGCCTGTCTGAATTTTAGCAATTGGCCCCATTCTTCATGTTTGAATTTCCCTATGGTAAAATGGTGATTAAGAGTAGGACCTATCTCATAAAGTTGTTGTGAATATTAAATGACATAAATAAAATATAAAGCATTCTGAAAAGTGCCTTGGGTACATACCTAGCCTTTACTGTGCTGCTATCACACACTCCAGGGTAGGGTTTGATTTCCCTATCTAGGTTAGATGATATCTTAATTTCTACACAGCACTAGGGTGACCAACTCTTCCCTGTTTGCCTAGGACTTTCTTGTTTTTAGCACTGAAAGGATCTGTGTCCTGGGAACTCTATTCAGTCCCAGGCAAATTGGGATGGTTGTTCACCATACCCAGGACCCAATCATCAAGGACTAGGAGGCCACGAGTGATCGCAATCTGGAACTGGGGAAGTGACATCTCTTCCTGGTACTAACAACAATAATAAAACTACTTGATACTATATTTACACAAAGGCGGTATCAGTAATCCACATAACTTGAGGATACAGAGTTTTCCATTACTGCAGAATTGCTCTGGTTCCCAACTTCTATACCTCCTCTTGAGAAAATTAACTGGCTTAAATCTAAATGAATCTGCAAAGACTAGAATCCAATTACTCCTTGGTCTCCCTGCTGTAAGGGGGCAGGCTACAATCAGAAATCATAAAAGATTCTGTAATATATATTTCAAAGTGTCTGCCACTCAGGATAGAAAAACACAATTTATAACGAGCAGCCTATCCAGTTCTCTATTTCCTAAAAGTTTCCTGTAAAATAAGGTCAATATGTGCTTTTGAGCAACAACACTGAAAAGTGTAGGGGTAAAATATTAAACCCAATACAAAATATATCTGAGACCACATCTCACTTAACTGTGTGTCACTAGTGCAGTGCCTTGCTACAGAATTCAATATTCATTGAAGTACCTGATAATACACAGAAGTAGTTAATATAATTCTCGTAGTTTTCTTACTAAGTTTGTGAGGGAATAGTTTCAAAAGACACTGCAATGTGAACTCTGTTCCATAATTAACTTCCATGGGTTAAAGTCTGATTTTACTCCCACAAATGTTCACACAGTTTGGGTGAAACTAGTAGTCACGTTAGGAGCTCTCCTTTTATAAATTAACCTTTTCCCTCAAGCAAAAGTTTCCTTAAATGAAATTCAGCGAGTGAAAATGCAGCCCATACTTTCTCTTTTTTAGAGGCACTTTATCTGCACAACAAAAACATCATTCACTAACCTGCTTAGATACATATATGTTGATACCAAAAGTCTTAAAGGTAGTAGAAATATTAAGGGTGTATCTGAAATGGCAGTCAACTAGAAATTCAAGTTCCTTTCGGTACTTTCTCTTTAGGTTTTAATGCTAAGCAATAGCTTGCCAGAGGAACCAAGACATAAAAGTTACTTTGGAGGTCTGAAGAGAGATATTATTAAAATATAAATATTTACCTCTTTTTCTGGTTTTAAAACGCTGGCCTGATAGCGTTGGCTTTTGCTGCTTTTGATTATTCATAAAAGACACCCTGGGGGGGGAAAAATAAGGCCTTAAAAATATCAGTGCCCCAACATCCATTTTAAAAACAAAGTATCAAACCCTGACCTAGTCACATGTAAACCATATAGAACATACACTTAAAGTCTAGCAAGAGACCTGGGGCAGGCACACAGAATTACCTTTGCTTGAATTAAACTTAAGTTCAAAACCTGCATTTCTCCCTACACAAAACCCTTTAAAGATGAAATGTGAAGCACACTTTTAAATGACTTCAGCGCCACAACGACTAGTGGCAAATCACCCACCATAAACAGAGGTTAGTCTCTTCCTCTTTAAATTCGCCTACATCTTCCACCACTCTGAGCACCACAGAGGACTAACAGAGATGACCACCACAGTCAGGAGGTATCCCAAATATGCACGTCAATTTAAAGACGCTATCAGAGGGCGAATCCCTTCATCGAGGGGCCTAGTTATGAGGAGCACTACCCTACTCTGAAGTCGTGCCCGTGACCGCAGCGTGCGCTTGCACCACTCCAGCCTGAGAAAGGGGCTGAGAGCCGGCCTAGCCTTCTCCGCCCCATACCTTACAATACAAGCCGCCTCCCTGGGCACGTGTCTCCCCATCCAACCCTTCCCGTGCCTCCCGCCCAGGACCCCCTTGGGCACGGCGGGGACTCCTCGCCCTCAGCCCCCTCTCTACTGACCCCGTCGTTGGCGGTGGCGGCCGCTGCAGCGAGCGGACCACAGGCGCCGAGGCGCTTCGCGCCTGGGGCCCAGCCGCCCCGTACATCCGCCCTCCCTCCCGGGAGAGCAGCGGAGGCGGCCGCAGTGGTGGTGGCGGCTCCTCCGCCCCGCCTGCCGAAACCCCCCACGCATACATCACCAAACAGAGGCCACGGCTGCTTTGTTACCCAGGCCGGGCAGGGCCACAGGGGGACCTGCCCAGCCCACTGCCTCCGCCTGTGGCGCCGCGGGGCACACTCGGGCCCCACGTTCCGGCCCAGGCACCCGCCCCTCGGCCTCCCTGCTGAAGCAGCGGCCCCGACTTCTCAATCCCGGCGCCGGATCTGATCCGGCCTCATGCGGCGGCCTCCGCCCGGGCCCATCCAAACCGGGCCGCACAGGACCTGCCGCCTCCCTCATCCTCTGCCCAGCGACTACGGGCCGCAACCTCGGCCCGAGACGAGCGGGCCCTGCGCCTCACCGAATTTAAGGCGAAGAGGAAAGAGCCAGAAATCCCGGAGGTGGCGGCAACTGCAGCGGTGTCTCCTCTGCGACCGGAACTAACGAGAGGAGGGGAGGAGGAGGGAAGAGGTGCCACCCCCGCCCCGGCCGGTCTCCTATCGCGAGATTTCTTCCTCTGGTGCTCTGCCCGCCCCTCCCTGATGGCGGCTTCGGGGTGTGGGGTGGGAAAGGAGGCAAAGGAAGCGAAGAGGATTTTCAAAGATTTTTTATTCCTCTATTGGATTCCAGATTTCCCGGACACTTAGCCTAGACTAGCCCATCTTTCTTCCATCGCCGTGTCCTCCGGCCTCTTAGTTAGCACATGGAGGGGTTAGGAGAACGAATATCCCCCACCACCCCTGCCGGTGTCGAGGAAGTTGGACACGTCCGGCCTGAGTCCCTTCCCCACCGAGCCCCCCCACCCCCCACGCCCCAGTAGCGCCGGAAGTCGAAGCCCGAGGGCTGGGGGCGCCCGGGCCCTTCGTGGGCGGAGACCGAGTTGGCTAAAGGGTCTGTACGTGGTCGCTGCTGCGGCTGGGCTTGGCAGCACTTGCTCAGGCTAAGTCCGAAGCGGGGCAACATTGCTCTGCGGTGCTGGCTGGGTGGGGTTGGGCACTGCCCCTCTTAGGAGCGAGGAAAATCCAGATAGGGGTCGGAGGGAAGTTCGGCCCTCCGACTGTGGCCGCCATCCTTGCAGTGGTCTTCGTAGTTCCGTCCTGAGTATGATGGTTGTGGGAACTTGGAGATCATCAGAATCCTGTGGAGGACTTGTTAAAACACCTTGCTGAGCTTCGCCTGAATTAGGTAGATCTGGTGTGGGACCCAAGAATGTGCATTTCTAACAAGTTCCCTGTGATGCTTGATGCTGCCAGTCTAGGGACCTCATGGGTGAATCGCTGAATTAGAGGATGTATCATCAGAGAGCTGGGGGACTAAAAGTGCGAAAAGTACTGTGGACGTTGTAAACCTGTACAAATAACGATGCACAGTGTCTCCAGGATCTAGCCTCATATTTATATTCCGTTTGTACCATAGTTGTTTGCCTCTCCATCTGCTTCCTTACTCTCCTACTACCAGAGGAACCCTAAAAACAGGGTTTGTCCCTAAAATCACCTTTCTTGGACCCTGCTTCTCCTCCTTATCAAATATTTGGTAAATTAGTTTGTTTTAGTTGATTTATTTTTCCTTAACAATCTGATCTTTGCCCCATGCTCCTCCCAATTTCATGGAAAATTACTTTCTCAGAGTTCTTTCCCAGAATTATTGCCAAATCCAGTGATTCTTTCAATCTTGAGCATTTAGGGTGTTACCCATCTCCTTAAAACTTCACTCCAACTCTCCTGGTTACCTCTGCATAGTCCTTTGTATTTGCTGGCTCATCTTTTTTTTTAAAACATCTTTATTGGAGTATAATTGCTTTACAATGGCGTGTTAGTTTCTGCTTTATAACAAAGTGAATCAGCTATACATATACATATATCCCCATATCTCCTCCCTCTTGCGTCTCCCTCCCACCCTCCCTATCCCACCCTTCTGGTCACAGAGCATCGAGCTGATCTCCCTGTGGTATGCGGCTGCTTCCCACTAGCTATCTGTTTTACATTTGGTAGTGTATACAAGTCCATGCCACTCTCTCACTTCGTCCCAGCTTACCCTTCCCCCTCCCCGTGTCCTCAAGTCCATCCTCTACGTCTGCGTCTTTATTCCTGTCCTGCCCCTAGGTTCTTCATAACCAATATTTTTTCTTAGATTTTTTTTCTTATATATGTTAGCATACGGTATTTGTTTTTCTCTTTCTGACCTACTTGGCTCATCTTTTTTGTAGTCACATCTTATATCATCTTTCCTCAGATTTTCTTACGTGGCAGTGTCATACATTCTCAGGGATTTAACTTTTATCTCCATTTAAAAGAGTTCCAAATTTATCTATTGAACAAACATTCGTTGAGTCCAGGCTCTGTGCTCTTTGAGGTTGAGGGAACAGCAGTGGAAAGATCCTGAGGTAGGAGAAAAAAACCTGACCTACTGGAGGAACTGACAGGGCTAGTGTGACTGGGGCTTGGTGGGAGATGAGAGAACTGTGCGTAGCAGAATGAAGTGGCAAGAGTCAGCCCTCTAAGTCTAGCCCCGTCCTTTTTCTCAAGCCCCCAATCCACCCTACCTGGTATCTCTCCTGGAATACCAAACTAAACCCTTAATACTATTGATTACTCTTCCCCCAAGACTGCGTTTCTCACTTCTGAAGTTCTGTTAAAGATATAATGTTTCACTAATAAAAATAATAGCTACTTTAATTTAGCAGGTATGTATCATGCATTCTTCTAAGCACTTTCCATATTAACCTCATTTAATCCTCAAAACTACACTATATTCTAGAAACTATTATTAGCCCCGTTTTATAGATGGGAAGACTGAGGCATAGAGAGGTCAAGTAACTTGCCCAAATTTATTGAACTAGTAAGTAAAAAGCTTGACTGGAGCCCAAGCAGTCTGACTCCACCATTATAATATACTGCCTTGCCACCATGATCTTATTTATTTACCCATTCAACAAATATTTATTGAACTAGAGACTTCTAGAGATACAGAAGTCATAACAGACCTGTGCACTCACAAAGCTTATCTTCTATATTTGTCACCTTTCTTATTTCCATCCTCCTTTCCTGGTACTATCTTGATTTGGGCCTCTATTACCTCTAACTAACTGGGACTTATGCAATAACTTCCTAACTGTGCTATCTCTTTCTCCACACTTCCAGAGTAATTTTCCCAAATGCAGCCAGAATCATTTCTCTTCACAGTTTAAATACCTTGGTTTGTACTTGAGGCCACCTGAGGATAGCTCTGACCAATGTTTTCCACCATTATTTCTCATCACATTGGTGGTTCTTAACTTATTACCATCCATTATGGGGTGTGTAGCAAGCAATTCTTGACAAAAAACTTTATTAAAGTTAGCAAATTATTTTCTTTAAAAATTAAAGCAGATCGAAAGTCATCTATTATAAGATCATTATCATTCATTTGCATTCTGATATATGTTCTTGGAAGTGAGAGAGGGAGTGGGGTTACTAGGAGTTGTATATGGCAAGCAGCCTATTTTATCTATGCTTTTGGGTGCACCCATAGGAATAGGTGCAGTGCGCTGGCATGGGAAATGTTTATAAACTGGTATCATGGCAGAGAAAGCTCTTAAACAACTGAACTCTATGTTTTAGTCAGACTGGACACACTGTGTCTTCCCTCTTCTTGAGATGTCCTTCCCTCACTTTCTATTGTCAAAATCCTACTTATTGTTTCAAGCCGTATCTTAAATACTACCCTTTCCTGCAAGCCTTTCTTAGTCATTGCATCTGATGTGAACACATTCCTTTTTTGAACTTTGCACCTTGTACTTTCTTCCTGATATTTGGTAACTTCTGCATTTGCAATTGTCTTATCTTTTCCCTTAAACTGAAATTGTTGATGGCAATGGCAATTTCTCACTCATTTTAGTGCTGCCTCAATGTATGGCAAGCAACATGCTTTAATATGTATGGAATGAATTTGATAAAGCCAGTACTTATATCACAATCATAGACTTGACTATGGAGGAGAAAGGGTGACAAGCTGGTTTACTTACAGGGATGCTGGAAGATAGACAATTAAAGGAGGATCTAGTCCCTGGCTATTTTTGTGATTTCACATGAGTCACTTAAGCTCTTTGTAAAATGTGAGTACCAAAGCTTTACATGATAGTTAAGACTCTTCTAACTCTCGTAATTGGGGTTCCAGATCTCTTTGTATCCTCGTTATTGGTATCCTTGAACTGATTGGATTTCCTAGCAATATATTCTGCTCCTACTTGATAAATACTGTACTAGTGTAACTGATGACCTTAAGGAGAGGAGGGATAAATCAGATCTTTGAGGAAATATCTCATAAGACAAGGTCCAGGGCTGCCTCAGATTGGCTTTTGTTTTGTTAGTGCTGTATAAAACTTTGTTATTCAGACTTTCAATGCTCAGTTAAGAATTCTAAACTGGCTAAACTTGCAAACTCCAGCTGTAAATAATAAAGGTTTTGGTTAAAATATTAGCAACATTCGAGACAGTGTCTTTTTTTTTTTAGTAAATTTATTTATTTATTTATGGCTACATTGGGTCTTCATTGCTGCATGTGGGCTTTCTCTAGTCGCGGCGAGTGGGGGCTACTCTTCCTTGTGGTGCGCTGGCTTCTCGTGTTGCGGAGCGAGGGCTCTAGGTGCGCAGGCTTCAGTAGTTGTGGCTCATGGGCTCAGTAGTTGTGGCACACGGGCTTAGTTGCTCTGTGGCATGTGAGATCTTCCCGGACCAGGGCTCGAACCCATGTCCCCTGCATTGGCAGGCAGATTCTTAACCCCTGAGCCACCAGGGAAGTCCTTGAGGCAGTGTCTTATGATTAAAAGTATTTTGGAACTTTTATCATTGATAGGCCAGTTTGGCTTCCCTACTTTCAATTAAGATTTATTTCATGAATGACCATATTTTATTAATCATTCCTGGCATTCTTTATAATATTTGTATAGGACTGGTATTTCTTTTCAAAATATTTGATAGAATTCATCAGTGAAGCTATATGGACTGGGGCTTTCCTTTATGGGAATATTTTAAATTAATAGTTCAAATCCTTTACTTGTTATAGATCTCTTCAGATTTTCTCTTTCTTCATTAGTCAACTTTGGTAATTTGTGTCTTTCTAGGAATTTGTCATTTCATCTAAATTGTCTAATTTGTTGGCATGAAGTTGTTCATAATATATATATATATATATATATTTTTTTTTTTCCAGTACGCGGACCTCTCACTGCTGTGGCCTCTCCTGCCGCGGAGCACAGGCTCCGGACGCGCAGGCCTAGCGGCTATGGCTCACGGGCCCAGCTGCTCCGCGGCACGCGGAACCCTCCCGGACCTGGGCACGAACCCGTGTACCCCGCATCGGCAGGTGGACTCCCAACCACTGCGCCACCAGGGAAGCCCCATGTTCATAATATTTTATTATAATCATTTTAATATCTGTAAAGTTGGCAGTGAGGTCTCTTGTTTCATTCCTATTTTGGTAAATTTGTGTTTTCTCTTTTTTTCTTGGTCAGTATAGCTAAAGGTTTATCAGTTTGTTGATGTTTTCAAAGAAACAAAAATCTTCTGGTTTCATTAATTTTTCTCTAGTTTTTTTTTATTTCATTAATTTCCACTCTGATCTTTATTCTTTCCTTCCAGACAAGAATGCCACAGAATTCCTGTTCTTATCTGAGGTTTAGCAGTTTTTCATGAATAAACTTCTAAATTTGTTGTTGCCCTTTGGTTGATTTATAGAGTTCTGAAATGGTAGTTTTGGACAATCTTACCCAGTTTTCTAGTTTTTTTAGAGAGAGGATTTGCTGACCTCTTTACTCTGCCTTTGCTGTGAGATCCCCATAGTACTTTTGGATTAAAAATTTTGCCCTACTTAGATGAAAGGTGTTAGTTGCAACATGTGAGCTTGATATTGCTTTTAACTTTGGTGGTGGAAATAGATGCTTCTTTTTCAAGGACAAGTAACAATAGGTCTTTATTCCCGTAGCTAGGAAGATGCCAAGGGCCTGTTTCAACAAGCACATTGCTTCCCTTGGAAAATGATCTGGGAAAAGTATTTATACTCCTATGCTTTGAATAGAAGATTATAGAACACCTGATGAACCTGGCTTAGATACTGTATCATATATACACACATACTCATAAATACATATGTATGTATGCATATACGTATGTGTGTTCTTGACCTAAAACAGACTGCCAGTTATTTCTCCAGTAAAAATAGGTTTATCTGGGATCAGCAGATAATTGCAATTAGTGGTCTGCAACCATGGTGAGACACATGCAAGTCTTGGCACAGCAAGGAAAGGAGAACTCTTTTTTTTTTTGCGGTACGCGGGCCTCTCACTGTTGTGGCCTCTCCCGTTGCGGAGCACAGGCTCCGGACGCGTAGGCTCAGCGGCCATAGCTCACGGGCCCAGCCGCTCCGCGGCATGTGGGATCCTCCTGGACAGGGGCATGAACCCATGTCCCCTGCATTGGCAGGCGGACTCTCAACCACTGCGCCACCAGGGAAGCCCAGGAGAACTCTTCTATAGAGGGGAAAAGGAAGTGGGGAGGGCTATAGAAAACAAAGAGTCCATGGCTTTTCACTGGCTGAGTTGTCATCAGGAAAAAAAAGTTTTCTTATTGGGCTCTGCTCTTGTCCCAGGCCATGAGTCCTCCCCCTGCTGGTCTCCCAACTCTATTTAATTGAGGTTTCCATTTATTAATTTTTTACAGTTCCCCCTTTTGATCAAGATCTTTCTCTGAAAGCACTGCTGATCAAGAGTCAGGATTTCCAGTTTCAATGGCTTTTTGTTCGTCAATGCCAGGAAGGATCTTTCCTGGATGTAGTGTCTCATACTGGGGGAAAGTGCACAGATTGGAAACCTATTGAGGTCACATTTGAGGGAGAACTCTCAAGCACTTTTTATTTAACATCCGTATGTTATCAAGATTATAGAGACTGGAGATTATCTGAAGTATTATGTCATCATCAAAGGTTCAGCAACAGACTTCCAACATGCCTTCTCTGTATCTTGGGAAAACTGTCTCATTAGATGTCATCTGCTTCAATTCTGGAAAATCTTTACTGTCAGGTCACCAGGTAATTTGCAGTTCCAGTCAGAGTTTGGTTCTTCTTTAGTGTGTCATATGAATCTAAGAGTCTGTTTCCTGGAGTTTGGTGGCACAAGGGTTGGTTAGTAGTACTTGAAAGGGCCCTCTCCAGCAAGATCTTCTGGAGGTTTCTTTTTCAAAAGACAAAATCTTCAGGTTTCAAGGTGTGATGCTTAAGGTCTTTGTCTTCCTAGAGTACCTGTGAAAAGATTGTCCTACCAAAACATGGTTATTTTTGATAGAAGCAATTAGGCTTTTGCAATATTGGAGTATCTCTCCTTTTAAAAGTTGTGGATCAAAAGAGGCAAGAGCCAATTGTATTGGGTGTCCTGTGACTCTCTCAAAGTTTATGAGTTCCAGAAGGCATGGATCTGAGATTTAGAAGGACCAACTTCAATGCTTGTGGCCAAGGTATTTGGAGGGCCTCTACAAATTTTGCCCATTGAGTCTTAATAGTGCTATTAGTGTGTCTGACTAAATTAGAGGATTGAGGGTGGTAAATACAGTAAAAGTGTTGTAAAACCAACCAAACAGTGCTGACTTGTCGAAGTATCTGACCAGCAGGACTTCCCTGGCAGTCCAGTGGTTAAGACTCCGAGCTTCCACTGCAGGGGACATGGGTTTGGTCCCTCATTGGAGAACTAAGACCCCACATGCTGTGTGGCATGGCAAAAAAAAAAGAAGTACCTGACCAACAAAATGGTTCCTCAATCACTATGAAGTTCAAGAGGAGTTCTCCAGGTTGGGATAAATTTTTCCAAAAGTACTTTAGCCATAGAAGAGGCAGTAGCCTGTCTCAAGGGAAGGCTTCAGTTCAGTGTGAAAACAAATGGACTGTGACAAAAACATATTTATATCTATGAGATGAAGGAAGTTGTATGAAATCCATTTTCCAGAACTTGAGCGGTCCATTAAGCAATTTAAAATGTCTAAGAGCCAAAATTAATGCACAGAAATCTCTTGCATTCCTATACACTAATGATGAAAAATCTGAAAGAGAAATTAAGGAAACACTCTCATTTACCATTGCAGCAAAAAAATAAAATACCTAGGAATAAATCTACCTAAGGAGACAAAAGACCTGTATGCAGAAAACTATAAGACACTAATGAAAGAAATTAAAGACGATACAAACAGATGGAGAGATATACCATGTTCTTGGATTGGAAGAATCAACACTGTGAAGATGACCATACCACCCAAAACAATCTACAGATTCAATGCAATCCCTATCAAACTACCAATGGCATTTTTCACAGAACTAGAACAAAAAATTTCACAGTTTGTGTGGAAACACAAAAGACTCCAAATAGCCAAAGCAATCTTGAGAAAGAAAAACAGAGCTGGAGGAATCAGGCTCCTGGACTTCAGACTATACTACAAAGCTACAGTAATCAAGACAGTATGGTACTGGCACAAAAACAGAAATATAGATCAATGGAACAGGATAGAAAGCCCAGAGATAAACTCATGCACCTATGGTCACTTAATCTATGACAAAGGAGGCAAGGATATGCAATGGAGAAAAGATGGTCTCTTGAATAAGTGGTGCTGGGAAAACTAGACAGCTACATGTAAAAGAATGAAATTTGAACACTTCCTAACACCACACACAAAAATAGACTCAAAATAGATTAAAGACCTAAATGTAAATCCAGACACTATGAAACTCTTAGAGGAAAACATAGGCAGAACACTCTATGATGTAAATCACAGCAAGATCCTTTTTGACCCACCTCCTAGAGAAATGGAAATACAAGCAAAAATAAACAAATGGGACCTAATGAAACTTAAAAGCTTTTGCACAGCAAAGGAAACCATAAACAAGACAAAAAGACAACCCTCAGAATGGGAGATAATATTTGCAAGTGAAGCAACTGACAAAGGATTAATCTCCAAAATATACAAGCAGCTCATGCAGCCCAATATCAAAAAAACAAACGACCCAATCCAAAAATGGGCCAAAGACCTAAATCGACATTTCTCCGAAGAAGATATACACATTGCCAACAAACACATGCAAGGATGCTCAACGTCACTAATTTCATTGGTGAAATGCAAATCAAAACTACAATGAGGTATCACCTGACACCGGCCAGAATGGCCATCATCAAAAAATCTACAAGCAATAAATGCTGGAGAGAGTGTGGAGAAAAGGGAACACTTTTGCACTGCTGGTGGGAATGTAAATTGATACAGCCACTATGGAGAACACTATGGAGGTTCCTTAAAAAACTAAAAATAGAACTACCATATGACCCCGCAATCTCACTACTGGGCATATACCCTGAGAAAACCATAATTCAAAAAGAGTCATGTGGGCTCCCCTGGTGGCGCAGTGGTTGAGAATCTGCCTGCCAATGCAGAGGACATGGGTTTGAGTCCTGGTCTGGGAAGCTCCCACATGCCGTGGAGCAACTGGGCCCGTGAACCACAACTACTGAGCCTGCGCGTCTGGAGCCTGTGCTCCGCAACAAGAGAGGCCACAATAGTGAGAGGTCCACGCTCCGCGATGAAGAGTGGCCCCCACTTGCCACAACTAGAGAAAGCCCTCGCACAGAAACGAAGACCCAACAGAGCAAAAATAATTAATTAATAAACTCCTACCCCCAACATCTTCTAAAAAAAAAAAAAAAAGTCATGTACCACAATGTTCACTGCAGCTCTATTTACAATAGCCAGGACATGGAAGCAACCTAAGTGACCATTGACAGATGAATGGATAAAGAAGGTGTGGCACACATATACAATGGAATATTAGCCATAAAAATAAACGAAATTGAGTTATTTGTAGTGAGGTGGTTGGACCTAGAGTCTGTCAGACAGAGTGAAGTAAGTCAGAAAGAGAAAAACAAATACCGTATGCTAACACATATATATGGAATCTAAAAAAAAAAAAAAGGTTCAGGAATAAAGATGCAGATGTAGAGAATGGACTTGAGGACACGAGGGTGGGGGAAGGGTAAGCTGGGACGAAGTGAGAGAGTGGCATGCACATATATACACTACCAAGTGTAAAATAGATAGCTAGTGGGAAGCAGCTGCATAGTACAGGAAGATCAGCTCGGTGCTTTGTGCCCACCTAGAGGGGTGGGATAGGGAGAGTGAGAGGGAGATGCAAGAGGGAGGAGATATGGGGATATATGTACACGTATAGCTGATTCACTTTGTTGTACAGCGGCAACTAACACAACATTGTGAAGCAATTATACTCCAATAAAGATGTTTAAAACAAAATGGGAGCAATATGGACAAGAATCCCTGGGTTGTATTTCAGACAAATGGGACAATTGAGATAGGCACTTTTTGCAGCCTTGGTGTTTCCCCACCAATACTGATTGATGAATGCTATCACTTTGTCAGTAGACTAATGGTTTAGTGCATGTACAATGGTGAGCAGCGGGAATTTTAGTCTTCGGTAGGCCTGGGGTGTTGTTTCATCCAAATGAGAGCTTTCTCTTTATCAAACCAACAATTGTTGAATTTTAAATCTTGTTTTTCTTTTTTTTTTTTTGAGGCTGGCTAACTTCTCTAGCCAGTTTTTCTAAGTTATCATTTGGGGAAATATCCCTTTGAACCATGACAGAGGTTTGGCTGCTGTTGGTTCCTTTAAGAGCAACATTCCTTGTGGAAATGTCAGCAAGATGATTTCCCTTAGCTTCCAGAGAGTCAAGTTTAGAATGCCTCGGAATCTTAATAATAGGTAAAGTGGCAGGTAAAAGTATTGCATCCAATAATTCCTGAACATAGGGGTCATTCTAAATTTCATATTTGCAGAAATAAGGAAGCCATGTTGCTTCCACAGCATTCCAAAATCATGAAAGTGCTTCAAAAGTATATCTAATATCAGTATGAGTATTGGCATTTTTGCCCTTGGCCTAAAGTGCAAGCCCATGTAAGAGTGTATAATTCAGCCTCTTGGCTGAAGTAGTCATGGGTAAATATACTGCCTCAACAACATCAAAAGGGGTTGCAGTATCATACCCAGCACAACATTTGCCATTGTCACCTTTTTTTTTCACTATACATTGTTTAATATAGCAAATATAGAAAATTAGGAAAAATAGAGAAGCTATGAAAAGCACTATTAACTAAATTTAATGGATATGTGGATTCTCAGAATCAACAAACTGAAAATCCACAATCTCCTCAAAAATATGTAGAACATTTACAAAAACTGGCTATTGTCACCTTTTAAATAAGAGCCATCATTGAACTGTGAGATGTCAGCGTTACGTAAACGTATTTCCTACAGGTCATCATGGGGAGTCTGGAGGTGACCTGTCAGAATTAAGTAGTGGTGAGGGACTTTGTCAGTGATGGAAGGGAGAAGAGTAGCAGGGTTAAGGTTATTACAAAATAAAAGAATTACGTGAAGAGCAGTTAACAAAAGGATTTCACAGGAGGTGAGGCAGCTCACTGAAAGATGTTGAGTGTGATGAGAGTTGAGGAGAGCTTCTACTGTATGGGGTATAAGAATGGATAAAGGGGATCCCACAGTTATTTTCTTGGTGACCTTAACCAAAAGGCTGTAACAGCTCTAAGGCAAGGGAGTATTCCAGTGCCACACAGTTCTGTTTCTGGTTATAACACCCTATGTGTTAACAGAGGCCCCTGTGTTTTGGGGTGAGTACCCCAAGGACCTTCCCTTCCTTTTCATATACAAAAGGGAATCTGATAATTGGGATGCCCAAAGGGCAGGTGGGCTCATCAAACTCTCCTTTAAGGACTTAAAAGCTATGTTGTCTGATTCTTCCCATAAAATTGGGTCGGGGTTGATGTTCTTTAGTAAAACATACAGAAGTTTGGCCATAAAAGAGAAATTTGGAATTTAATTTCAGCAGTAACCAGCGAGCCTGAGAAAAACCTCACAGTTGGTGCTTAGTTTGGGGGTCTGGGAAACTTAGGACATTATGAAGTCTGTCTGGATCTAGGTGTAGCCCTTATTCTGATATCTGATGCCCTAAATATCAAACCTGGATTTGGGCAAACTGCAATTTTTCCTTGGTGACCTTATGTCCCTTTAAGGCTAAAAGCTTTAGCAAGTAGATGCTGTCTTCCTGTGAGGAGGCTTGAGAAGGAGAGCAAAGAAGCAAATCATCCACATATTGCAACAAAGTAGAACCTCAAGGGAACTTTATATAATCCAGAACAGCCTTCAGGATTTGTGAGACTAAGGATTCTGAGTAAAAACCCTGAGGCATTAGTGTCCAGGTGAATTGTTTTTCTTCCCAAGTGAAGACAAAATGGTATCGGCTGTCTTCATCAATCAGAATACTAAAGAATTCACTACATGAATCAATTACAGTAAAGAATTTACTCTGGAGGGAATGGGTATCAGTAATGTGTAAGGGTTAGGGACAACAGTGTGTCAAGGGAGAGCAATGTTTATTACTTGGAGGTCCTGGACAAACCTCCACCGTGGGCCCTTGGGTTTTCTCACCAGTAAAATGGGGGTATTACAGGGACTAGTACAAAGGATACTGAGGCCTTGAGCCTTGTATTCTTTTATTATGGGCTCTGTGCATTGAAGGACTTCTTTACTTATAGGGTATTGATTAATTCTGTGAGGAGGTTTCGAAGGATCTATTTGAATCTTGATGGGAGGTGTGCTGTGAATTTTGCCAATATCGGTTGGAGAGTTTGCCCATAAGGAGGATGGTAGCTCCTAATTCAATAGGGACAAATGATCAGTGTTTCCACAATCATTTCTAGTGCCATGAGAGATGGAGCAAATAAAAGACATCATAGGGTCATTTGATTCACCTTGTTGGCTGCTGTGATGACTCAAATTCTAGAATTATTCCCCCTTTTGGGAGCAAGAAATTCTGCCATGATACTTCTCTAAGAAGTTTCAGCCTAATAAATGGATAGAAGAGGAGGAACTAAGGAGAAAAGGGTGAATATGTCTCAAAGGGTCTAAATGAAAGGGAATCAGTTCAGAGATGGGAATCTCTGTTGGCTCATTAGAGCTTCCCACTATTTGAACTGTTTTAGTACTCCGAAGCAGGGGCTGCTTTATAGTTGTGCGGTTGAGCACTGAGTGTGGCTCTGATGTCTGTTAGGACTGGAAGAGATTCATCCCCAACCTGGAGAAATATTTCTCTAAACCAATTAAGAGGGAGTGTTGGGAAGAGCCCCTTTAGTTCTTTGGCACCCCATCATTGAGAATTGGGAGGCTGTTGGAAAGGCTGGTTAAAGGGCTGAAGGCACCTGAAGTGCTTGAATCTGTAAAATCTCCTTTCCAGTGTCCTAGCTCTTTGTAGTAGTAGCAGAAACTAGGAGGGTTCTGGTCTTATTTAGGGACCCTCAATTGCTGGAGTTGAAGATTAAGAATTTTGGCCGTCTTCCTTATAGGTGAGTCATCTAGAGTGTGAGAGCACTGGTTTGTCAGATTCACTAAATCTGGAGTGGAAATAATTTTGCATTCCATTCTGACCTTTTTTACTTGAAGGGAAAGGTGCCCGTTCAGCCCATTAATAAACATAGAGCTAAAACCCACCTGGGTGGAATCAACATCTGAAGGAAAACCAGAATTTTCTTTAAAAATTATCTGAAGTCAACTGTAACAGTCACGAACAGTTTCATCAGGTTTTTGTGTGCAAGGCTGAATTTTGTTCCAGTCAACAGGCTTTGGAAAAGCCCTAGGAATTGCCCAGTGAAGTCCGGTAGCAACTGCCCAAGCCTGATAATATAACAAGGTAGTGGGCTGGTTTCCTGTTTGTAATTTTAGAAACCTTTTAGGATTTTTTCAGTTAGCAGTTTTCATCCAATAGTGGGCAGACCTTCACTGACAAGTGTATGAACTAGCTGATATAAGTCAGAGAAACCGGATTGATAAGTTTGAATGACTATAGTAAATTCCTCCGCAAATCTGTGAGAATCTTTGGTTACTTTGGGAAGATATTTGACTATGGCTCACAGTTCAGCTTTAGTCTAGGGAATATAAGAAATTAAGGGTTTAGCCTCTGGATCCTCAGCAGGCTCAATTTTAATGGGACAGGTTCTGATAAATTCAGAGGAAAAGGAGTGGGGAGAGTTTCAGAGAAAAAGGGAAGTTCAGAGGGAGAATTACTATGGAGAAACTGAGGGCATTGAAGGAAGGAAGATGGCACTGGAGGTGGAGCCTGAGACAAAGAAGCCTGAGGCTTTGGGAGACATTTTTCCTTTAATTATTTGTTTATTTCCCTCAGTTAATCTTAGAATCTTATTTTGCAGAGAGGCAATTTTACATTCAGAAGCCTCAAAATAACAATCAAAATAGGCATTCCATTCAGTTCTGGAAGTTTTAGAGCTATTGTAATATAAATTGGTTTTAAGAAAATTAAGTTTGGGGATTTCAGAAGTTCCCCATAATGGCCATTGATATTCTATTTTTTATTTTTTGGCTTCACCGAGTGGCTTTCAGGATCTTAGTTCCCTGACCAGGGATTGAATATGGGCCCTGGCAGTGAGAGCGCAGAGTCCTAACCACTGGACTGCCAGGGAATTCCCATTATTTTAAATTGCCTTTGGTCAAGTCCGTCCATTTAGTCAGAAATGTGCATGAGGAAGGACAATGCATTTTAAACATGAAATCAGCCAGAGTCCCTCTCTAGGGTGGGGCATCCTCAAAATATTTGATAACTGGGGTATCATTTCTCAGAGGTTTTTCTCCAGAGTAACAGAATAATTTTTTTAAAAATTTATTATATTTAATAATATATACATATTTATTGAAGTATAGTTGATTTGCAACGTTGTGCTAATTTCTGCTATACAGCAAAGTGATTCAGTTATACATACACATATATTCTTTTTTATATTCTTTTCCATTATGGTTTATCACAGGATATTGTATATAGTTCCCTGTGCTATACAGTAGGACCTTGTTGTTTATCCATTCTGTATATAATAGTTTGCATCTGCTAACCCCAAATTCTCACTCCATCCCTCCTTCATCCCCCTCCCCTTTGGCAACCACAAGTCTGTTCAGTATGTCTGTGAGCCTGTTTCTGTTTCATAGATAAGTTCTTTTGTGTCATATTTTAGATTCCACGTATAAGTGATATCATATGGTATTTGTCTTTCTCCTTCAGACTTATTTCACTTAGTATGATAATCTCTAGGTCCATCCATGTTGCTGCAAATGGCATTATTTCATTCTTTTTTATGGCTGACTAGTATTCCATTGTCTATATGTATCACTTCTTCTTTATCCATTCATCTATTGATGGACATTTAGGTTGTGTCCATGTCTTGGCTATTGTAAATAGTGCTACTATGAACACTAGGGTATGTATCTTTTTGATTATGGTTTTGTCTGGATATATGCCCAGAAATGGGATTGCTGGATCATATGGCAACTCTATTTTTAGTTTTTTGATGAACATCTGTACTGTTTTCCATAGTGGCTGCACCAACTTACATTCCTACCAACAGCATTTCCCATACCCTCTCCAGCATTTGTTATTTGTAGACGTTTTAATGATGGCCATTCTGAACAGTGTGAGATGGTACCTCATTATAGTTTCGATTTGCATTTCTCTAATAATTAGCAAAGTTGAGCATCTTTTCATGTGCCTATTGGCCATCTGTATATCTTCTGTGGAGTAATGTCTATTTAGATCTTCTGCCCATTTTTTGATTGGGTTGTTTTTTGTTGTTGTTGAGTTATATGAACCGTTTGTATATTTCGGAAATTAAACCCTTGTCAGTTGCATCATTTGCAAATATTTTCTCCTATTCCATAGGTTGTCTTTTTGTTTTGTTTATGGTTTCCTTTGCCGTGCAAAAGTTTGTAAGTTTGATGAGCTCCCTTTTGGGTTTTTTTTGACCACACTGCATGGCTGTGGGATCTCAGTTCCCTGACCAGGGATTGAACCCAGGCCATGGCAGTGAAAGCCTGGAATCCTAACCACTAGGCCACCAGGGAATTCCCCATTTGTTTAGTTTTGCTTTTATTTCTATTGCCTTGGGAGACTGACCTAAGAAAACATTGGTACGATTTATGTCAGAGAATGTTTTGCCTACTTCTAGGAATTTTATGGTGTCATGTCTTATATTTAAGTCTTTAAGCCATCTTGAGTTTATTTTTGTGTATGGTGTTGAAGGTGTGTTCTAACTTCATTGATTTACATGCGGCTGTCCAACTTTCCCAATACCACTTGCTAAAGAGACTGTCTTTTCCCCATTGTATATTCTTGCCTCCTTTGTCAAAGATTAATTGCCTTTAGGTGTGTGGGTTTATTTCTGGGCTCTCTATTCTGTTCCATTGATCCATATGTCTGTTTTTGTGCCAATACCATGCTGTTTTGATTACTGAAGCTTTGTAGTATTGTCCGAAGTCTGGGAGAGTTATGCCTTCTGCTTTGTTCTTTTTCTTCAATATTGCTTTGGCAATTCTGGGTCTTTTATGATTCCATATACATTTTGGGATTATTTGTTCTAGTTCTGAGAAATGTCCTGGATAATTTGATAGGGATTGCATTAAATCTGTAGATTGCTTTGGGTTGTATGACCATTTAAACACTATTAATTCTTCCAATCCAAGAGCATGGGATATATTTCCATTCTAAAAGAATACTTTTCAACAACTTACAGCTCAAACAACTCAATTCAAATAGCTTAAACAGTCAAATATCTCAAACAACTTATAGCTCAAACAGCCTTCAGGCCTAATACCAGTCAGTTCTAAGGAGACAGGCTGTCTGAAGACTTCTCAGCCAGTTCCCATAGAACAATCCCTATTCCAATGGAATAGGTGGACAGCTGAATTGACACAGTTTCAGTGAAACAGCTCCTGTTGCAGTAGTAATGGGCCAAAGGCTTCTCAGCCAGCTTCAGTTGAAACAGTCTGATCTCAGAATCAGAATAAAGTGCCAAATGAGTACTCACATACAGAACAAGGCCTTAACCAGAAAGGACAAAACCTTAAAATAGATTCTGAATAAGTCCTGGAGAGCTTCTAGTGCAAAGAGGCTGGAAACCTGAGTCCAAGAGAAAGACATACCTTCAAACTTCAGGGTCAGCAAGAAAAGCAGTGAGCTCACTGGGCTTAATTGTGGTTACTGCACCTGTTGGCTCATCTGCCCCAGAGCCATCTGGCCCCCATATGGGTTACCAGAATATTGACCTAAAACAAATAGACTGGCAGGTATTTCTCCAGCAAAAATGGGTTTATTCAGGATCAGCAAACACACTCTATTATTTAGATTTTTGAGGCTTAGGGATTCAAGAAACCTGGCATTCAATCTCTCCACATAGGAATGATGACAGGTTAAGGTGAAAACTCTTTGTTCTTGTAAACTGTTTATTCAGAAAGTAGTTTGAGGTGACTTGCTAAGTAAGTAATATTATGGATGACCACAATATCTACATTCTAAATTATATAACATTCAAGGTATTTATTAATAAAACAAAAAAGAACCTAACAGAGTTAACTGTGATGGCATATGGTATAATTGTTAGCTATAGGATTATTTAGGAAGGACTCTTTATTGCTTATTAATTCATATCCTTTGGTATATTAAAATGCAAAGGAAGGGCTTCCCTGGTGGCGCAGTGGTTGAGAGTCCGCCTGCCGATGCAGGGGACACGGGTTCGTGCCCCAGTCTGGGAAGATCCCACATGCCGCGGAGCGGCTGGGCCCGTGAGCCATGGCCGCTGAGCCTGCGCGTCCGGAGCCTGTGCTCCACAACAGGAGAGGCCGCGGCAGTGAGAGGCCCGCGTACCACATAAAAAAAAAAAAAAAAAATGCAAAGGAAAACTTTTCCTTGTTCCTAAAAACAAGAAATCTTACTGATAACCCAGATTTAAATGTTTCTGTGTTAGAAAATTATCTCAAATATATGTTGAACTGTTGCTTGACATATTTACATGGCCATCTTTCTTTGATGTCTTTTTATAAACCAAATTTTACTTTTTGGAGCCCTCTGTGTGATGTAAAGTTATTTACCAAAAATAAAAAGGCAACTAAACTAATAGAACTGCTTTACTATTATTATTATTATTCAAAGTAGTATTAGTAGCAGCAGCAGCAGTGTACTACTACTCTTAATAGTAGTAGTCACTACTACTACTGCTACTAATTGGTGTGTTCTATTACTATTAATATGAATACACTGGTCATAGTAGACCTTATGTTCATAGAGGATGTTAATGTTTACAAAATATTTTCACATGCACTTAATTTTATTTTTAATTTATTTTTAAAATATTTATCGATTTATTTATTTATATTGGCTGTGATGGGTCTTAGCTGTGGCATGCAGGATCTTTTAGTTGTGGCGGATCTAGTTCCTGGACCAGGGATCGAACCCAGGCCCCCTGTATTGGGAGCTTGGAGTCTTACCCACTGGACCACCAGGGAAATCCCTCACATGCATTTTATAACTTTCCACAGAAACTTTCTGAGTAAGAAGGACTGCTTTACTTTCAAAGTAAGCTGACAATGATTGTTAGTCTTCCGAAAGAAGGCCATGGACTACTGTTAAGTAAATATAATATCAATTTAGCTGGTGAGGAAAAAGTAGAACCTTTTTTCTTAAGATGCGTTTCAGGTTCTACTCTTAAAATGCAGTATTAAAACTGTCTTGGAGGATTTCCCAGGTCCTTCTGGGATAAAAATAGTTTTCTTTTAAAACATAGCTTCCTTTTTCAGAACCTGACCAGTTGCAGGAGCTGTAGCCTCAGGGGACATTATACAATAAGGCTTACCCACAACAGAGATTCTTAGCACTAGGTGACTTGTTATAGGAAATGTAAAAGTGAAATTCTCCATCAGTTCTCTATACCTATTTCTTAGCATTCAGTTCACATTTTAAAATACAAAAATGCCATTAAGAATTTTCAGAAGCCAAGTAAAAAGGTTAAATAACATTAAGAACTTTGGTGTTTTCTAATTCAGAAAGACAAATGCACCCCAATGTTCACTGCAACCTCAGTATCCATCAATAGGTGAATGGATAAAGAAGATGTGAGATACACACACACACACACACACACACACACACACACACACACACACACGGAATATTAGTCAGCCATAAAAAAGAATGAAATACTGCCATTTGCAACAACATGGTTGAAACTAGAGGGTATTATGCTTAGTGAAATGAGGCAGACAGAGAAAGACAAATACTGTATGTTATCACTCATATGTGGAATCTAAAAAGAAAACAAATGAATGAATATAACAAAACAGAAACAGGGCTTCCCTGGTGGCACAGTGGTTGAGAGTCCGCCTGCCGATGCAGGGGACACGGGTTCGTGCCCCGGTCCGGGAGGATCCCATGTGCCGTGGAGCGGCTGGGCCCGTGGGCCATGGCCACTGAGCCTGCGCGTCTGGGGCCTGTGCTCCACGGCGGGAGAGGCCACAGCAGTGAGAGGCCCGTGTACCGCAAAAAACAAAACAAAACAAAAACAAAACAGAAACAAACTCGCAGATGTAGAGAACAAAGCAGTGGTTACCAGTTGGAAGAGTGAAGTGGTGGGGAGGGGCAGGATAGGAGTAGGGGACTAGAAGATACAAACTAAATATGTATAAAATAAATAAGCAACAAGGATATATTGTACAGTACAGGGAAATACGGCCATTATTTTGTGATAACATTTTTTAAATAAATTTATTTTATTTATTTATTTATTTAGGCTGTGTTGGGTCTTCATTGCTGCATAAGGTCTTTCTCTAGTTGTGGTGAGCGGGGGCCACCCCTTGCTGCAATGTGCGGGCTCCTCACTGCAGTGGCCTCTCTTGTTGCGGAGCACGGGCTCTAGGCATGCGGGCTTCAGTAGTTGCGGCACGTGGGCTCGGTAGTTGTGGCTCGCGGGCTCTAGAGTGCAGGCTCAGCAGTTGTGGCGCACGGACCTAGCCGCTCTGTAGCATGTGGGATCTTCCCAGACTAGGGCTTGAACCCATGTCCCCTGCATTGGCAGGCAGACCGCCAACCACTGTGCCATCAGGGAAGTCCCTTTATGATAACTTTAAATAGAATATAACCTGGGACTTTGCTGGTGGTCCAGTGGTTAAGAATCCACCTGCCAATGCAGGAGACACGGGTTCGAGCCCTTGTCCGGGAAGAACCCACATGCCATGGAGCAACTAAGCCCGTGTGCCACAACTGCTGAGCCTGTGCTCTAGAACCCCCGAAGCCCGCATGCCTAGAGCTTGTGCTCCGCTACAAGAGAAGCCACCGCAGTGAGAAGCCCGCGAACCGCAATGAAGAGTAGCCCCCGTTCACTGCAACTAGAGAAAGCCCGTGCACAGCAACGAAGATCCAATGCAGCCAAAAATAAATTTAAATAAATAAATAAATTTATATTAAAAAAACATTTCAAATAATTTTTTAAAACTCCATCTTAAGGTTTTGTTGACTGGTATAGGGGATAATAGAAATAAGATAACATGGTTGTCTAGAAAGATAACCTGGCCCTATGACCCTTATCTGAAGAAGGTGTAGGGATCCAGCAGGCAGTGCTGGGAGCACTATTGGTTCTGAGTGCCTTCTTCCCAGAGGATGCTGTCACTTGTCCAACTGGAAGGTTAGATGATTCTGCCATCTGAGTGTTGTGCCCACTCAAAGTGAACCTGCCATGTGAGATGCTTGACCTAACCCTTAACTGGTGGAGTCAGCCAATATTTATTAAAAGAATCTGTCGATTGTTGTATTTGTCAATTGCCCAACTGCTTTAGATCAGTTTGTGACAATCTGGTCAACTGTGGAGACCACTGGAGATTATCAAAGTAAGCCACCAGCAGACTGTTAGCATTTTAGAAAGATCACTTTGGGGGAAGGGAGGTGTGGTGGGCTAGAAGGTGAGACCCCATAGGATTCTATTTTAACCAGGGTGATATATACCTCTTACAATGTGTTTTGTATAATTGCTTCTCTTCTTTCTCCTATAGATTTTTAAGCTACCTAGATTCTGGCAATACCACTTTGGGGTGGTGTATCAGGATAGGGTAGGGGTGGGCAGCCAGATAGGGGAATTTTAGAAAAGCTCTTTACGTAGTTCTGATATGTTCACGCTTGCTTCTTCCAGGTGCTTAAGGGAGTGGGGAGAAGAGCCTCAGGGCAGGAGAGGGGACAGGGTTCTGTTGTTGCTGTTGTTTTGTTTGTATGTACATCGTATCTCCTCAGTGTGTATACATTGTGAGCAACTTGAGAATAGGATGTTGAAATATTAAGCCCCTAAACTTTGATTCATCTAGTCTTTAGTTAAAAATATAAATAAACTATTGTCACAATGGTGTTTGACAGGCCTGAGGAGGAAAAAATCAAGTACTTTGCATTTTCAATATACTGATTTGGATAAGCCTTGGAGAACATTTATATGCCAGCAATTTCTTAAGCACAAGGAACTAAGATACTGAACAAGTGGAAAAAGGTCTTGCTTGTATTGGTACAGGCTCTGCTCTTGTAATATTTGCTAAAAAAGGAAGAAGTTCCTCCTTAGTTATACATTTAATGTTAATTACATCGGGCTTGTTCAAAGTTAAGACAAAGTTCCTTGCATCTTCTCCCTGGAATGTAATTGTCTAGTGGTTACATTTAGTCAATAAATTATATTTGTTGTAGGATATGAAATTCATTCAGTTAAATTGTAAATGAACTGTGTTCATCAATTTCATCACTATGTAAATTGTGTAGCCTCTTCTGACATACAGAAAAATCTCAGAGTCCCGTGTCTGTTTTTCCTTGCTAGCCGTGTATCAGTGTCTAACTTTAAAAATATTAAACCATGACTCATATAATGTACAGTGAGCAAGATCAAAGATATAGTCAATGAGGGAGCCAAGATGAAAACACAAGTTCAAAGGAAGATATGAGAAACTGTACGGAAGAAAAGAATGCCAGAATAAGATTACACAGTTAGACAAAAACAAAACAATACAAAAACAACAAACAAACAAACAAAAACAAAACAAAAAACAACCCCAAACCCAAAAAAACAAAACCAAAAATCAAAACAAAACTGGTGAATGTCCTACAGGGCAAAAAAACTCCTGAAACCTTTGGCGTTATCTTTTCCACTCTACAGAAATCATTTGCTGTTTGTCAATGTTCTACAAGTTAACACCTGTATTAGTTTCCTATTGCTGCTGTAACAAATCACCACACACTTGGTGGCTTAAAATAATACAGATTTATTATCTTACAGTTTTGGAGGTCATATGTCCAAAATGGGTCACACTGGGCTAAAATCAAGTGTCAGCAGTGCTGTGTTCCTTCTGGAGGCTCTAGGGTCGAGCCCATTTCATGGCCTTTTCCAGCTTCTAGAGACTGCCTACCTCAAGACATATCTTTTCAGAGGATGAACCCTACTAAATAGTGGATACATAAAGTTCCATTTCCCTAGAGCAGTACTGTCCAATATAACTTTCTGGGATGACGAATATGGTCTCCTCTATGCTGTTCAATATTGTACCCACCAGCCACTCATGGCTTTTGAATACTTGAAAGGTGGCTAGGGTAACTAGAGAACTGATTTTTTAATTTAATTAATTAAAATTAAAATCTAAATAAGCCACGTGTGGCTTACGGCCACCATATTGGACAGGGCATCCCTAGAGCATCAAATTACTCATTAATGGGTTTATTAGTTCTGGAGTATGACTTTGAACCCTCCCACAGTATTTTTTCCCCTTATTTCCAAGTTTTGGAAAAAATTTCAACATGTGCAAGTGACATAAATAGTGACCCCAACAGATTAAAATTCAATAACAATGTAGCCTGATTTCTCTGTTAAGGAACTAGTTTCTTTATTTTTACCTTCCTTAGATCTCCTTGCTCATGAATATCTGAGTTACACAGTATAGGTTTCACAACTATCGAAACTTTCTGTTTGAATAGAGCATATTGTTTGCTCTTCCTTAGTCAAACGTGTTAAGTATCAGTTTGAGATAGATCCTGTGGTAAAGGATGAGTAAAATACAGTCCCTGACACCACAGTGGACCCATTATCTAGAAAGGGAGAATACACGTGTAGACAAATAGTTGGTGGGAGAAAAAGAAGAACCAGGTACAATAGGGCATAAAGGAGGAAAGGTCACATCCACCCCAAACTGTATCTGTTAGTCTCAGCAAGAAGGTTTATTGGCATGGTGGGTTGAATAGTGTCACCCCAAATTCATGTCTACCTGGAACCTCAGAATGTGACTTTGTTTGGAAATAGGGTCTTTGCAAATGTAATTAGTTAAGATTAGAGGTCATACTGGATTAGGGTTGTCCCAAGTCCAATGATTGCTGTTTTAATAAGAGAAAGAGAGAGAGCTGGACACAGACACACAGGGAAGAAGGCCATATGATGATGGAGGAAGAGATTGGAGTGATGCGGCTACAAGCCAAGAAGACCAGGAGCCTCCAGAAGAGGCAAGGAGGGATTCTTCCCTAGAACCCATGGCCTTGCCCACACCTTGACTTCAGACTTCCAGCTTCCAGAACTGTGAGGAAATAAATAGTTAAGCCATTCAGTTTGTGGTCATTTGCTACAACAGCCCTAGGAAAGTAATACCTTTTTTTTTTTGGCTGCGCCGTGAGACTTGTGGGATCTTAGTTCCCTGATCAGGGATTGAACCCAATCAGTGAAAGCACCTGATCAGGGAAAGCGCCAAGTCCTAACCACTGGATCGCCAGGGAATTTCTTTTCTTTTTTTTTTTTAAGGAGAGTAATACAATTGGAAAGATACTCTGTAGCTCACAGAACTGAGTGCTGAGCTGAAGAAGCCAGGCTTCAGATGTGTAGGAACAGGGGTACCTCTGAGCATCTCAGCTGCAGAGCTCATGTACTCTCCATGCCTGGCCCGGCCATCCAGGCAATCTGCTCCAGTGGCCTTTTAACCTTGTGTACCTCACTCAAGAGTCTGACTCTCATCAGAGAAACTCTGATCTGGCTTATTCTGTGCCTTTCCCACAGCCCTCCTGGAACACATGGAGTGGAGGACAGGTAACTTCTCAGAGGAAAAGACCCCAGTCAGATAAAAATGACAGATGACCACTATGCCAATGTTAGCACCATCCTTTTTGGAAGAAGAAACTGTCCTGTTGGATGCTACTCATTTAGCCAAGGAGGGTGGGTGGTTACAGATGTTGAGAAAGATTATCCTGGCAGCTCCGTGCAGAGCGGTTTGGAGCAAGAGTAGCTAGACAGCTGGTGACGTCAGCCAGAGTGAAGTTAAGGGAGCATGGGGGCGTCTCCTGCTGCCATGTCTGTGCCAAGGAAAGAACACTCTCGTTTTGCAATCTGTGGTTTCTTAACATTGACTCATTCAATGTTGTGTAGGGAGGCTGAGAGATGCCTTTATTTTCTATCGCCAATTATTTCCGCCTATTTTTTTACTTCTTTTTGGTATCTTGAAAGTCAGAAAGCTTACTTTTTGCTACTTGTCTACCCAGTTATATGAGACGATCAAGTGTTTTTACTGTTCCAGGGTGGAGCTCAGAGCAGATTGTTTTTCCTTTACGTGAGAGAAAACCCACCCAGAGAAGCCAGGCTCCGAAGGCAAGTGTACAATGCCTCCTGTGCACCCAACACCCAAGGGGGAAGAACATAGAGCTCAGATGAGTGTCAAGGGTTACAATTTCTCACTATTATGGGCACCAAGGTACTGCTGACATGGAAAAGGGGGTGGAATTGTCTAGACAGAGAAAGGGGGAACAGCATCTCACTCAGTGGGTCCAGCAGGGGTAACAGGCAGGAACCACCTGCTTGTCCTGCTGCCTTAGACTCCCCCTGACATGCTGACATTTGGCCTTTGTGTCCCATCCATCTGTGGGATCAGTCGGGAGTAGCTCTAATCTTGACAACAGTAACTGGGCATTCTGGGACCAGCTATTCCTGAAGGAAAGAAAAAGGTAAAAAGTAGCTAATAAAAGTGGTTATACTCTGCGCTTGTGTAAGAAATGGCTGGATGGGATGGTGGTATGAGAGTCTTTACACTGTATAACTTTTCATATTTTTTTAACTGTGTGAATGTGTTACTTATTTAAAAAATTTAGTAAGTTTTATTCTTTAACAAGGCTTATAGAGCCCAAAGAACTGGTTTTTAGTATGTGGCTTCAAATATGTCTTTTAAAAAAGTATTTTATTCATATCCATGCCACCCAGATTTTAGTGCATCAACGAACATGAATAATTTTATTCAGACCCCTCTGTTCTTACTGCTTTATAGTTCTCAACCGTGACAAACGTTAAATAAATACCCAGTAACCATCCTTAGCCCTAATACACCAAATTAAAATAAAAATTATATTCACCATCATTTAAAATGATACAAATGGGGCTTCCCTGGTGGCGCAGTGGTTGAGAGTCTGCCTGCCGATGCAGGGGACACGGGTTCGTGCCCCGGTCTGGGAAGATCCCACATGCCGGGGAGCCGCTGGGCCCATGAGCCATGGCCGCTGAGCCTGCGCGTCTGGAGCCTGTGCTCCGCGACGGGAGAGGCCACAACGGTGAGAGGCCTGCGTACCGCAAAAAAAAAAAAAAAAATAAAATGATACAAATGATAAAACACACACATTTCTCACATTCATATTAGATTACACAGTTAAGGATTTTTTGTTTTTAAACTTTTTTTTTTTTGCGGTACGCGGGCCTCTCACTGTTGTGGCCTCTCCCGTTGCGGAGCACAGGCTCCGGACGCGCAGGCTCAGCGGCCATGGCTCACGGGCCCAGCCGTTCTGCGGCATGTGGGGTCTTCCCAGACCGGGGCATGAACCCGTGTCCCCTGCATTGGCAGGCAGACTCTCAACCACTGCGCCACCCGGGAAGCCCAAGGATTCTTTTTTAAAGAGCCAAAACATTTTTTCTTTATTACTTTCAACTTATTTTACCTTGGCTACTCCCACTAAGTTCCCCAGCTCTTCGGCTCATGTGTGCAAAAATCTTGTGTAATTTTTTTGTCCTGCCTGTGACCCTTCTGCATCTGTCTCCTTTCTCTTTGTGCTCCTGACCCACTTCCTCCCTTGGACTCCTGTGGCCCAGTGAGGCCTCCAGTCAGCCTGTGGACAGCTGTGTCCCAGTCACTTCAGTCAGACATACTCATGGCCTTCAGCAGCCCTCAGCCTCCTCCAGACTGACTACATGCCCAGTCTTTGCCTTCCCCCCCAGTCACCCAGAGCTCCCAGCTCAGCCTCACCTCCTCTGTGCATTCATTCCGGGAGTCACTGCAGATGAAGGCTTGGTGAGCCCGATAGTGTGGATTCTGGCTGACAGGGTGTCATTTTTCCCTCTTACTTTCTGGTCAAATAACGCCTAATTCATATGCTGGTCTCTAAAATGCAGATTAGTTGAATTTGATGGATCCTGCATGTTTGTTTTTTTTTTAATGATATGTATTTTTTTAAGTTTTTTATTTATTTAAAAAAAAATTGTTTTGCTGCATTGGATCTTTGTTGGTGCACGCGGGCTTTCTCTAGTTGTGGCAAGCGGGCTACTCTTGGTTGCGGTGCACGGGCTTCTCATTGCGGTGGCTTCTCTTGTTGCGGAGCACGGGCTCTAGGCGAAACAGGCTTCAGTAGTTGTGGTACGTGGGCTTCAGTAGTTGTGGCTCACGGGCTCTAGAGCACAGGCTCAGTAGCTGTGGCGCATGGACTTAGTTGCTCTGTGGCACGTGGGATCTTCTTGGACCAGGGCTCAAACCCATGTCCCCTGCATTGGCAGGCAGATTCTTAACCACTGTGCCACCAGGGAAGTCCCAATCCTGCATGTTTTAACTACAACATAAAGGTGATTACAATTTAGAATTCTTTTGCTCCATGTTACCCACTTCAGTATGTGGGAAAATGAGCAATTATGTATTTCTGAAACTGATACCAGATTGCATATTTTTCATAAACAAATTTAAAAAAATAAAATGTTTTGTGATCATGTTATGAAAACGTTTTTACATTGCTTTTTCCCTCCAAATTCCAAAATAATGTTAAGCAGTTGTATAGCTGACCTACCATGAGGAAAATACTCCTTTGCTGTCAGATGCAATACACAGACCCATAGCTACTCCACAGTAAAAACAAAACAATACAAATGACAGTTAAAGACTCAGAATGCAATTTCTATTTGCATTTTGTTTTAATTGCACAGCACGGAGAAGATTCTGACACATAGAAATAGTCGTAAGTGGTAAAGTGGCAAGAGGTTTTTTTTGGGGGGGTTTGTTTCATTTCATTTCATTTTTTTTATATTTGTCTTGCAATTTGAAGATGGTCTTTATTTTAAAGTCTGTACAAAAACTCAACAACCTGTTCATTCATTAGTGGTCTCCGATTTGTTAAAATATGGCATTTAGCACATCTGAGTGTGTGTGTGTGTGTGTGTGTGTGTGTGTGTGTGTAGCTGTCCTTTATTGAGTAGTAGTGTCAGGCATAATACTATGCACTTTATATACCTTGTTTTATGTAGGAATTAGAGTGGACTCGCCATCACATCCATACCTGGGTGTATGTTGTTAAATTACTATTTTATAATAACTTAAAACAAAATTTTAAATGTTGCCTATTTTGATTTTTGTGGTTGGTATTGTGAGAGGAGAAACAAAAGTCTCATTTATTTAGTCTGATTTAGCAAAACTATCAATGCAAGTTCTCATCTGACAAAGCACAATGGAATTAAACATGCATATGTTAGCCCACAACTTGTGGGTTGTTTTAGACATTTAATTGGAAAATTAGCATTTGATGAAAAAACTTTGTTTTCTTTGAATCTATAATGTTATTCTCTTTTGCTTTCAGTTTTTCTAATGTTGCCCATTAAGTGTGCAGAAAAGCAGAAGTTTAATTTTCTAACAACGAAAATACTTGTTCCTTTTTATCAGCATATATCTCCCAGGTAGTTTTGGTGGCCACTCCCCAAAGTCCTCAGTGCTTTGTATTTTGTGCTAAGCAGCAGTACAAAATTGTAGCAGTTGAACTCAACGAATACAAATAGACAACTCTTCCAAATAGCACTGGTTAATTATAAGTGCAGTAATCAATAGATTTTAATTTGATGTTTTGCACTCAAGTTGTAAGTGACTCTCGAAAGAATCAGGGAGTAGGATCTTTAAAATATCTTAATCCACAGCATTTCCATTTAAAGTTTTATTTTAAAATAAAAAGAAAAACTGCATGTTGGGTAAAACACCCTGAACTTTCCTTTGTCAGCATCCAAAGCCATTCACATTTAGTGCTGAAGGATTGAAATGTTGGATAAGATTTGAAGAGAAAGCTTGATTTACACACTTGTGCAATCCTAAGATTCCACAGAGCACAGCTTGAAAGCCACTGGACTAGCTGATCTTGTCATTTTGAGTAATAATCTTTCAGCTTATTGATCTTACCTTTTAGGAAATGACAGCAGTGTTATGCTATAGGGATAGACCAGGGTTTAAATGTCTTAGGATCGTTTCTTGGGATCTAAGAAAGAAAGCAAATTAAATACTTAATATCGTAATACCATTGCAATATTTCACCAGGAAAATGATATCAAATATGTAGGTTTTGAAAATTTTTTCTGATGGGAGGTGGCAGGATTTTCCTGGGGAATGGGACTGTACCATTCCTTTCAAGTGACAACTCTGAAAAGACAGTGGGTCAGTGTTGTCATCTCTGCTACCTGTAATGTTGCTAATTAAGAGCGCACTTGGATTCGTTACCTATCTTCTCTGCTTCTCAGATGTGAATCCTATGAAAACTTTTGGGGGAGGAGAACAGGAAGGGGAAAGTGGTTAGGCTGAGTGTTGCTTGGAGCCTTTAGACCCAGACTCCTTTGCAGTGATCCGAGAACAGCCCTGTCTACACATTTAGCCAAATGATTTGTGTGGTACACACAAATCTTCCTTGTGGTTCTTAAGTCCTGTCTCTGCTGGGAATTCTCCCTCTTAGGTTTGGCCGAAAAGCAGAACAAGCAGAAGATACATTCCCCGCCTCTGCTACTGTCATGTTTTTGCTTGCAGAGTTGACTTTTAGTTACAAAGGTGTTAAAAACAAAAAAAAAACTTCCCATAAATAATGAAAAGTTATGAAGATTCCGGAAAGCTTCTCCTGATATTTATTTCACAAAAATACAAAAAGATGACAACAAGCACAAATAAAAACACAGCCTGACCCCCAGGATATCTTTACAAGTTTTATTCTTACTGTTTGCTCTTAATCTGTATCGAAACGTAAATGGAGGGCTAGTTTGCCCTCCTCAAAGGGATTTCCCTTATTCTCTACCTAACTGCTGCACTGGGAGTTACTTGGCTATCTTTATTGAGAATCAGCCTGTTCCACCTGGGCTGGGCTGGCTGCAGGACAAATCGACCTCGTCTGAGGTAGATTCAGGTCAACTCTTCTGCTAAAGGTGATGGCAACTTTTAGTCTCTTCTAAAACCTGCTTCCTATTCTTTTCACTAGACCTGGGTTCCTGGGGTGCCCTTCTACTTTGGGACTCAGATCAATACTCATTCTCTAGCTACCCCAGCCTTCTTGGGTCTCACCCACTCCCTAGCTCCTTGAGTGAGGATACAACTTTCCTTTTTTCTCAAGGATCCCAGCTCTGGGACTTAAACTGCTCTTCATCGGCCCTGGCTGATGTTCCCTTTAACTTCTCCCTTGTTTGGGGCCATCATTCCCTTCCTCCTTCCTCCTCTTTCTCCCTGGTTGGTTCCTTTTTTTTTTTTTAAAATATGTATATATATATATATATATATATATATATATATATATATATAAATTTATTTATTTATTTTTGGCTGCGTTGGGTCTTCGTTGCTGCACGTGGGATTTCTCTCTAGTTGCAGCGAGCGGGGGCTACTATTCATTGCTGTGCGCGGGCTTCTCATTGTGGTGGCTTCCCTTGTTGCAGAGCACAGGCTCTAGGCGTGTGGGCTTCAGTAGTTGTGGCTCGCGGGCTCTCAGAGCACAGGTTCAGTAGTTGTGGTGCATGGGCTTAGTTGCTCCATGGCATGTGGGATCTTCCTGGACCAGGGATCGAACCTGTGTCCCCTGCATTGGCAGGTGGATTCTTAACCGCTGCGCCACTAGGAAAGTCTCATCCTGGTTGGTTCTTGATAGCTATGATGAAGGCAGTATATCACTATGGCTGTCAGAGATACATCTGTGCCCAGTCTCACTGGTTTCAAGGCCTAGTGTCATCAATCCAGGATTGTTAATCATCCTCATTGGGCAGTAAAGGATGAATTTAGGAGGTTCCGTTGTCCCAACTCTGCACATTCCTAAGAAGGGGTTAGCCCTTGACCAGTTCGTGGGAGAAAACACCTCAGCCCTCAAAATATCCTGCCTTATGGGAGTGTTTTTGTTTACCTGAGGCCTTGGGCCATGTGCTATCACTTGACCTCTGGAAGACCTGGACACTGAATGACTAAGGTCAGCTATGCAGGTGACCTCTGTCTATGTGACTGAACACCAATAAAACTCCTGGACACCAAGGCTCAGCTGAGCTTCCCTGGCTGGCAATACTTTGTGTATCTTCTCCCACATTGCTGCTGGGAAAAGGAGGTGCTATCTGTGTGACTCCACTGGAAGAAGACAACTGGAAGCCTCACCTGGTCTCTCCTGGACTTTGCCTTATGTACCTTTGCCTTTGCTGATGTTAATCTGTATCCTTTCACTGTAATAAGCCATCACCATGAATATAACAGCTTTCTGAGTTCTGTGAGTCCATCATTGAAACATCAAAACTGAAGATAGCCTTGGGGACTTCTGACTCAATCATCATCATCATCAATGTATATTGACCATTTAATATGTGTGACAACTGCTAAATGCTTTTCATGGTTCTTATTCAAACCTTATAACAATGCTGTAAAGAGACTAGAATTATTCTCTCCACAAACGTCTCCCCTCATTTTATAAAGAAACTAAATGATCAGAGAGGTTAAATAAATCATCAAAAGTAGGGCTGGGATTGCAACCCAGGTCCCTTTGACTCCAGGGCCATGTCTTAAACACAAAGCTAAAAAAGTGTGTCATAACTCCTTTCCCTGACCTGATAAGATGGCTACCATTTTCCTTTTTCCCATTCAGCATCACTTATTCCCTCCCTGGTTCCACATTAAATATGTTTATTCCAGGATGCCTCCAGCTTTACCAGACTAAAGGAGTAACCTTCCAGAGACCAGGTAGGAGAATTTTTAGATGCAAAAATACACATTCACTGGGACTTCCCTGGTGGCGCAGTGGTTAAGACTCCAACCTCCCAATGCAGGCGGTCTGGGTTTGATTCCTGGTCGGGGAACTAGATCCCACATGCATGCCACAACTACTACATGTTATCGGGGTAGGTTCCAAAACCGTAAGGAAAAAGAATGCAGGCTTGTAGGGCTGTCAGGACATCTCCCCATACCTGGAGAAATGCAAGGCTGTGTATGCATAGGATATGGGGTTGGGGACTAGTGTTTGGGGTCAAACCATCCAAGAACAGTGCGAGTAAAGCAGGCTGGCCACAGCACAGGAAATGTTCACATGCCTTTCCTCTTTCATCTGGCAGGAAGGGCTTCCTTTACTGCACTAAACAGGTGGCACTTTGAATGCTGCCAGCTCTCAGAGTCTGTGTACCTAGAAATGCAAAAGAAGCAGGGAGGGAAAATGAGACATGGGTGCTAGTGAGGTAGAGGGAGGAGAGCAGGTGGAAGGAGGCTGTTTTAGGGTTTTCCTTTTTTTTAGTTTTTTTTTAATTGAAGTATAAATTGATTTACAATGTTTTATTAGTTTCAGGTGTACAACATAGTGACTCAATATTTTTATAGATTATACTCCATTTAAGGTTATTACAAAATAGTGGCTATATTTCCTTGTACCGTACAATATATTCTTGTTGCTTATTTATTTTATACACAGTAGTTTGTGTCTCTTAATCTTAATGCCCCTTCCCCAGGCCCTCTCCCCATTGGTATGTTTTAGGTTTTCAAAGTGGGGAAGGTATATGTCTTTAGAAACAAGACACTCGCCAACTTTATAGAATAACAGGGCAGGACAAGTTCTCCAACGCAGTATTTTTCTAATTTTTAAGGTTGTGGAACCCTTCATGTCTCTGAGTCCTAAAGATTTTTTAAAAAATGAAATCCTTGTTTCTAAGGAAAGTCCTAATTTGAAAGTGTTAATTAGGCATTTTCTGTATAAAGGAAATTTCATTTTTTTTCTTGTGGAATTTTAAATGACTACACAAAATACATTTTCCAATAAATACATGTTTCTTTCTCCCATCACGAAAAAGGAAATTTTGTATAGAAATGATATTTCTTGTGGTATCTGTTTGAGCCAGGCTGCTCTGTTGGGCTCAGAGCAGAAACTATCACCAGCAACACTGTTCTGACCAAGTTAACCACCTAAGAAAGGGATAAGAGCAAAAATCAACAACTCTGATCAAGGTTACCAAAGCCACACTGGTAAAAAAAAACAAACAACTTTTTATATGATTATTCAAACTGCAGAAATTTTTATAACAAAAATGCTCCAGCCTTCTTACAAATGTCTCCTTTTCATTGATGCTTAAAGTCAATTACCCGTGAAAAACAGGCTGCTAAATCTTAAGGGTTGTTTTTTCTGCTCTCAGCAGTTCCACTTGATTTAATGCGGAAAACTCTTTTTAAGCCTTTGGGAGAGGTATATTTTGAAAAACGTCATTAACAGTTATAGGTATTAGGTGGAGACCTTAACTGTAATATTTACATGGTGACTTGTATTTACACAGTATTTTTACATGTATTATTTTACTTAATTCCAAAGGAAAAATACTGAATGTTTGACCCTGATTTCTGTTTAAGAAGTAGCTATATCCTGGCTTTTATTTACCTTATGATTATAAGAAGCTTGTTATAAGACGAGGTTTGGGACTTTCCAAAACTCATGTTCTAGTACACAGACCTGACCGTCTCACCTTCTTACTTGTCAGAACAAATTCTTTTGACAGAAGTATTCAAAGGCCAAATACAAAGAGTGTTAGTATCTATATTTCTCAAAAAAGATTTTTTTCACAGTACAATATTGTATGCCAGTGTGAAGCATTATATATCTCAACTAAAAAACCACATTGGAGTTCGACCAAATGTAAATGCTAATACAGGCTCAGATTTGCTGCAAGGTGCTTTAAAGAAACTGGTCTGTGTCAAGAGCCAGGCTACAACAATTTCAGGAGGCCTGCTGTGTGAATGAACTGTAGTTTCGAAAAATCTGAAGCAGCAGACCTGCACTGTGATAGGGGCTAGTTGCCAGCAAACTGCTGATTGGATAAGGACTATCCGGGTTTCACCCTGATGACGTGAAGATAAAGTTACTTGGCCACACATTTCTATTTCTTTTCTCTCTCTGCCACGGAGAGCAACAACAGCAGCCTTTCAGTTACAAGTTTTTTTCCACCAGGGAGTCAAGACCAGAAACTTACGAAGAAGGCCATTTTGGAGGACTACTTAGTCCCAGGCTACTTTGAATCCATTGAAACTGCCACAGGGCCTTTGCACTAGCTGTTCTCCGCCTGGAACACACCTTTACCAGCTGTACGCTTGCTCCCCCACTTCATAAAGGCCTCGGCTCAAATGTAAATACTCCAGAGAAAACTTCTCTAATAATCTAAAATAATCTATCACAAGCTAGCCCCCTACTCTTCTATTTTGCTTCACAGCATTTATCACCACCTGAAATTGTAGGTTTCTTTATTTGTTTACTGTCTGGTTTCCCCAATAGAATGTAGGCTCCATATGGCAGAGATTGACTATCTCACTATTTTTTTAGTTACCAGCAGTGCCTGGCACATGTAAAGGGCTGAATAAGTATGCTAGATGAATGAATGGTTGCATGATAAATGATCAAAGCTGGGGCCACATCTCATACCCCTTTGACTGTAAGAAAAGGTTAAGTTAGACAAGTTTATTCTATTGACACACAGGGATAACCCACAGTTAGGCAAGCGCTTATAATTTACAGTAATTGTTTGTCTTCCCCCTCTGGTATACCATAAACAACTAGAGAGAAGGCGCCTTTGAGTCTAGTTCACCACTATACTCCTCGTACCTCAAACTATGCGAGAAGGAAAGTATCATTTAATTTGATTTGATTCAGATATGAATTTGATTGAAGATATGAAATTTGATTAAGATATGAAAGGTGAGTAGGGGGTTAGCCAGGTGAGGAAAAGCAAGAAAATGGTTCCAAGCTGTGGGAAGAGCTGGTGGAGGCCTCTGTCCTTGACATGAGGAACAGACAGAAAGCAAATGTAACTAATGTGGAGAGACAAGGTGGGGTAGGGAACCCCGTGTGGCTGGGGAAGTGGGTGGGGGCCAGCCATGCGGGACTTCGCAGGTTTATGCGTTTGGCAGGGCAATGTAAACAGGTTTATCTTTATCCTAAGATCAATGGGAACCTTTTCGCCTCTGTACATGCTAGAGTGACATGATCATATTTGTCACACCACGTTGCAGTGGGTGTAAGGAGACCAGTTAGGAGGCTGCTTTGACCCAGGCTAGAGAGATGGTAGTTGGACTTAGAGTCTCTAGAAAATAAGCTTCTTGAAGGTAGTGATCACTCTCTGTTTCATTCACTGCCATATTCCCAGCACCCAGATCAATTCCTGGCACCTATTAGATACTCAGCAAATGTTTGTTTAATGAATGAGTGACATAGTGGTTAGAAATGGAGGAAATAGACTGGTGGAAAAGATTGTTAGGGGCATGGTGAAGGACTAGCTACTGAGTATGAGGGAGAGAACTGTCAGGCCAAGTCCAATGTTTCTGGTTTGTGTTACTATATGGATAAAGGAGTATCGACATTTCCTGTGACAGGAAGTGGCAGAAGAATCTGTTTTGTGCGTTTCTGGTTCTCTCTGTTAAACTAAGAGTCAGGACTTCCTCCTCTTTGTCTCTCTTGGGAGGCCCCACTCAAGGCTGGCTTCTGGCTGTCCTCTCCTCTGTTGGTGTACAGCTGAGGAGAGGGGGTCTGCAGGCCAGAACAGAGGAACCCTTGGCTCACGGAAGTCTTGTCAAGGATTTGAAGAAGCCTATATTCTCATTGATTCAAATAGATGTGAGGTCAGTGGAATGGCTAAGAATATTGTGGGTCAGGATGAGAATGAAAGATAAATGGTCTTTCTCAACATGTTCTAAGTAGCCTTAATAACAAGAGGCTTATTATTAAGAAGTTAAAACTTCTGCCCTGCTCTTGCCTCCAAAACTTATTCCAGTGGCTATAAATAAAGATTATGAGGGGCTTCCCTGGTGGCGCAGTGGTTGAGAGTCTGCCTGCCGAGGCAGGGGACGCGGGTTCATGCCCCGGGCCGGGAGGATCCCACGTGCCGCGGAGCGGCTGGGCCCGTGAGCCATGGCCACTGAGCCTGCGCGTCTGGAGCCTGTGCTCTGCAATGGGAGAGGCCACAAAAGTGAGAGGCCCGCGTACCGCAAAAAAAAAAAAAAAAAAAAGTTATCAATTTGCTACTCCTAGTAAGAAGTCAAACAATAGATTTTAAAGAAAAATTTAACAATGCATCTCAAACCTAAATGAAGTTTCTACTCCAAGGGTAGTTTTCACATAATCTGCATACAGCAGTGCAAACAAATTCTGACCTTTACTTTAATTCGCAATTTCACTATTTTAGCAATTACTCAGGGTTGGTGCCTTTGTTTCCTGGCAGTATTGACATTTTGGGCCAGATAATTTCTTGTTGGGGACTGTCTAGTGCATCGAAGGCTGTTTAGCAGCATCCCTGGCCTCTACCCACTAGTAGTAATATTTTCCCCCAGTTGTGACAACCAGAAATGTCTCCAGACATTTGGTAGCTGTTCCCTGTGGGAGCCAAATATCCCCCCTCCCCCAGTTGAGAAATGCTGCTTTAGATCCATTTCTCAGTATGACTGAGGACTCTGGGCCCCTCAGAGGTGAGTGGTTTGCTTAACATCATAGGGAATTGGTAGAGCTGGGCAGGAATCCAGGTCTTCTGAGCCCTCAGTCCGGGATTGTGTCCATGCTGCCGCTGCTTTCTAAGATTTCAGTAGCATCGTGCCTTCAATCCCATTTAATATTTCAGTCTTCAGGTTCTTAAGTGAGAATGTCTTAAGTGAAAATGTTATTCTATCAAATCAAAGCTTCTTGCTGAATTTTAGAGTTTTCAGTGAAAAAGAATATTAATAAATAAAATCCCAGGATTGCCATTGGGCAGATCATTTATCTTCTCATGGGACATCGCTGATGGTTGGAATTCTGTACTCATCTGGACCTCGAGAGCACAGGACACCTTCTGGGGAGTATTTCACCTCTTCAGTGGTATAAAGGCCCATTCCCTGAATAAATAAACCTTCAACCTGAAGCGGGGAAAGTGTCAAGCTCTGTGATATCATGTGCTTTTTAGAAGGCCTTTACCTACCCCACAGTGGCTCTCAGGAAGCAGCACCCATCTTGGTGGGCCAGCACCTACTTGCCGAATATCAGTGGCCGGATTTTGACTGCAACATGCATCCATGACGATGTCTGTTCTGATTTTCTGCCAAAGTTAAAATTACCTGACCATGAGAACTTGAATTAAAAATACTATTTTAAGGTTTCTTAAATGGCCCCAATTTATTCCAGGACTCGGGCTGGTTAATTAGCACTGCATTGAACCTCATCAACATTAGAGGTGACGAGACATCTGCTAAGCTCTTCAAATTTAGTGCTAGGACTGTCAATGACCCCAGAAGGTCTTCTGCATTCGTGGTTTTGATTCCTCTCAGGTGACTCCAAAGTCCACGGCATGTTGGTGTGTTTGAGCGTCTCTTAGTAAATAATTGAGCCTGACTGTTCATCTGATTCTCAGCCTTGATTCGTTCTAATATAATCATGAGCTCATCTAGTCCTCATAATGGTTCACTGTAGGTGGTATTATTGCCTTTTTATTGAGGAAATCATGTAGTCACAGCGGCTTGTATGAATTTGGGGATTTGCAAGATCTTGGGTGTATTAAGGGCGAATGTTGAGACCAATTTACTTCCTTCCCTGAGAAAAATCACACTAATCTGGCCCTTCTGTTGTGTCACTGGGCGTGTGCATGCAGGCTGTGAAGGAGCCACAGAAAGCCGTATATGGCTGTGGTCTATCTCAGGAATATCTCTGGGCTTTCCTTCTCCCCCACGTCCAGTGTTTGTTCCAACATCATCATTCACTGTTTAGGCCCAATACCTGGGCTCCTACTTTCTAGCCCTTTGAATGGGAAATTCTCTTTTGATTCAACCATTGGCCTCTCAGACAACCTACTATGGGCACTGAGACCAACCTTCGTCCATTCTCAACCTGGATAGGGCAGGAGATTAGACACACCCCAGAGTGAGTTTTCAACTTATTTCCATCTTGAAACCTGGTGTATTTTGCATTATAGGTATTGGAAAATGGGAAGAGTTGGCTGTGCACTAGTTGAACCTTCAGATGGTTTAGTTCACCAACCACAAATAGCCACCAGCAATAAGGCCTGTCATTTTATTTCTCTGATTCCTCTCTAAAATCAGTTTTGCCTTTTCAAAGAATGAACTATTTCAAGGGACCAAAGTGATACTGAAATGACTGAACCATAAGCTATAATAAGGAAGGCACAGGGAAGACCAAATCTTAACTTTTCTGGCACCCCAAATTCTGGAAGATCTCCATGAGGTTCATTTCTTCAGGGATTTCTACCAAGACCCTCAGGTGGAATTGCCAGATAAAATAAGTATGTCCCATATAGTGCATGGAGCATGTTTATACCAGAAAATTGTTTGTTGTTTATCTGGAATTCAAATTTAACTGGGAGTCCTATATTTTTACTTGCTAAATCTGGCAACACCTCCTTTAAGGTGGAGGATCAGACAACTAGTTGTTTCTAAAAACAGCTTCCCACCTAGTGTAGAGCCTCAAATGGGTTACAGGGGTGCCAAGATACAGACACAGGCTTTCGGAGGTCCTGGGGCAGGACACCCAGGTTGGTCACCTGCCAACATGGCTTCCTTGTTTGCAGCAGTGTGCTGTGCAAATATGATCATTGTCTATGTGTGCCAGGATGTGAAAAACATCCAGAAACACAAGTTTTAAAATAATCATGTGAGTAATCTGTGATCCTAATTTCATGAGTTTACTTCTTCACAATGATCTAGAATGAAAATGGAGACATAATATTAATGTGCCCTAAGGATAAAATTGAGTGGAAAGTGAGGGCAGCTGCTCTCCAGACATCCCTTCATTTATTGTATTTTTATCTTATTTATGTAATATTTAAGCAGTGGGCAAGTTAACCAACAATGGGGCAATAAAAGACATTTTGATAAAATTTATAGGTCAGTATTTGCAAAGTCCTTCCCATTTTTACATGGACTGACCATTTCTATTTTGGGGCAAGGTGGTTCAAGATGATATTAGAATAATTAGTGTATGGAATTTAGATGTGTCATCGGTACATCCTGTAAATTTCCTATACTTTGGATTGTACTATATTCTATTTAAGGTTTCTGTAATCTCTCTGTTTCTAGAATGGTACCTGGGGTTTATCCTTTATGGTGGAAGTTATTAGTTTTTGGTTAAATATGACTCCCTGTCTCCAATAAGGGTATTTTTTGGATGCTCAATTAAATAGTAAACACAAAAATTATTTTAATTACCTGCCCTCCCCTCTCCCCCAGTCTATTTCTTTAGGACCAGTAGTACCTTTCGGTTAATTGACTTTGGGGGAATATCACATTGCTATGTGCTTTCAAAACTTTTACTCGAGACAATTTACTAAATTACCTAGTCAGATAGATAACTTGACCTTCCTTTAGGAATAGACCCTTTTCTGAAAAAAAAAAAAAAAAACTTTGGAAAGTAATTCTGTCTGCAATGGAATAAAATATTTAATGCATTTTAGGCTGTCATGAGCAATTCCTTCTGTACTTCTTTTTGAGTGGAAATTCAGGATAAAGCTGAATTTCTAGACATTCCCATGGAATTGAAAGAATCTTGTCCTTATTGTACAAGTATTACATAATGAAATTGGGTTATTAGTGTAAACATAATTTTGTTGTTGTTTTTACTTGCTAAGAGGAAAGTTGTCAAATAACTTACCTTGTGAGCTCCGGTCAGGCAGTCACTTTCAATCTTGGAACAGGTTACTCCATAGACATAGTAGGAAAAAGGGTCTCCTTTTCCTTTCTCCCGGTCCATGAGGGCCTTGTAGCCCCTGATGGAAGAAATAAAGCCCTTTAACTTGGGGAGGGGGGTGCAAACAATGTTGATTTGTTTTAAATTTACCAAAGTTTTAATGACAGCATTTTATTTGATTGATGTTCATTGTGACTGCTTTTAAGTTACCCATATTTACAGTCTAGCTACTTACAGCAACACTAACATTTGCCTCCATTTTTAAAGAGGATATGCTTTGTGCTGCAGTTAGGATGCCAAAAAGAGAGAAGCCAACAAACTGTTTCGGTCCAGACCTCACAGGGTGTCTGCACCTTGAGGGTTTAAGGTTTGACTTTTAGATCTGCACGTTGAAAACCTCAATTGATTTTTATTAGGGTTCCCAGAGGGACCCCCTAGACTGCACTAACCAAACTCATAGGGGACTGGTGGTAATTCAGGGCTGGTGCGAAAGGGCCGGTAACTCGATGTGTTTATTAATGGAAGATGGACCCAGCTAGAGGGCTGATTTGCCCTCTTCTTGGATTACTGAACTCAGGAATTTGGAACTTATTACGTACAGGGCACTGGGCTGGCCCTTACCTCCTTTCTTCATGAGGATTTTCTATACTCGTGTGTGTGTGTGTGTGTGTGTGTGTGTGTGTGTGTGTGTGGTTTGTTGGCTTGTTTCATTTGATTGTAAAACTAATGTCATACACTTCCCGCGTTTGACAATCAGCTCCCCTCTTTGTGCTTCATTTAATTAACGTGCATCTACTGAGGGCCTCCCACTGCCAGGCACTGCACCCAGGATGCCTGGTGATGACCGTCCTATCCATCCTATCCATCCCTCCAACTCTTTTGCTTTGTTACCAACAATAGAACCCATTCTAATATTTTTTTCTCCTCAGCTGATACACTAACAATTTCCTTCTGACTGAGTTCAGAAGTCTAAATTAAGCATCCTATCCATCTCTCTTGCCCAGCAAGGAGCTTCAAAATAGAAAAGTTTTATGGTAAAGGGAGGGAGATGTGTAAAATTGAGTTGCAACTTATTTCTAATGATATTACTACTCATAGTAAAGAATAGTAAATAACGATTAGACATCGTAAGTCATGTTTATTTATTTTTTTACCGAATAGGGGTATTTTTATTATTTAATATTTTTTGGACATAGCACAAAGGCCTATTCAAAGTCGTGGAATTTGGGGCCTAGAAGGAACCTTAAGGATCACATAATAAAAACTTATTTTATGGGCTTCCCTGGTGACGCAGTGGTTAAGAATCCGCCTGCCAATGCAGGGGACAAGGGTTCAAGCCCTGGTCCTGGAAGATCCCACATGCCGCGGAGCAACTAAGCCCCTGCACCACAACTACTGAAGCCCGTGAGCCACAACTACTGAAGCCCGCGCGCCTAGAGCCTGTGCTCTGCAACAAGAGAAGCCACCGTAATAAGAAGCCCGCACACGGGAATGAAGAGTAGCACCCCCTCGTTGCAACTAGAGAAAGCCTGCGCCCAGCAACAAAGACCAAACAGCCAAAAATAATAAATAAATAAAAATAAAATTTATTAAAAAAAAAAAACCAACTTATTTTACAACTGAAGGAACTGAGGCCCAGAGTGATTTGATGGCCTCATAATTTCTTAGCCAAGTCAAGGCATTATTGTAATTTTTACCTGGAGTATCCAGTGGCTGAAAGACTGATTATTTGTTCAAAAGCAGTTTCTATGTGCAGAATGGGCATATTTAGTCAGAATAAAATAAACATACCATCTGATAGGTGAGAAGGAAAATATTCTGTATATCAGAATTGACATCTGACAATTGTTACTGGTGCTTTGTAACCAATAATAGAACCCATCCTAATATTTTTTTCTCCCCAGCTAGTGCACTAACAATTTCCTTCTGATTGAATTCAGAAATCTAAATTAAGCAAGTACAATAGAATCTTGCTGCACATCTGTGGTGTAGGGGCTTAGTTCACAAGATATCTGGAGCTTCATTTCTAAGTGTTAGAACTCTGGTAAGTGTGTGTGCAAGTGTGAGATAATTGTTCTAATGAAATAAGATATAGAACATTGTAAAGTTGGATTAAACAAGTCTTTTCCCTTGAGATATATTCAGTAGCAATTAGCCTTTTTAGTTTTCTTCCTCCCTCCCCAAATATCACATTTTTATGGCTTAGGAAGGCTCAGTCTTTTCTTTCTTATTTAAGAAAGAAAAGAGGTGGGCTTCGCTGGTGGCGCAGTGGTTGAGAGTCCGCCTGCCGATGCAGGGAACACGGATTCGTGCCCCGGTCCGGGAAGATCCCACATGCTGCGGAGCGGCTGGGCCCGTGAGCCATGGCCGCTGAGCCTGTGCTCTGCAACGGGAGAGGCCACAACAGTGAGAGGCCCGCGAACCGCAAAAAAAAAAAAAGAAAAAGAAAAGAGGTAAGGCCTCTGGTAATTCTTCACACACTTCTGTTCCTCCTCTCAGCGATGCAGTTCCCTGTGCTCTCTCTCCACTCGTACCTGGGATACATCATGGAGCAGTTGTATCACCTGGTGATCCTGCCCTTTCACAGAAATCCACTCCTAGGTCTGACTCTACGTGGTGCGTGTGCGCACTACCACAGCTCTTTCAGCACAGGTTTGGATTGCTTTCTCATTTGTAGTAACAGACAGAGTGGAACACTTACCCAGTCTTTGCAGGTACCTTCTGGAGTTTTCTTAATGATGGGCTCAAGGTGTTTCAGAAGAATCTGACAAGCATTCTTGAAGGAGTAAAGAAGTGAATCCTCATTAGAGAAGAGCGTGGTGGTTAGGGTTTGAAAGAATATTGGTTGACAATTGATCAGGTCAGTGAATGCTTTTGGGGTGCCTGATACTGACACATTGGGAATGCAGAGACGATACCAACACAGCCCCTGATCATGAGGAGAGTATCAGTTATAGAGGGTGTTTTCCCTTCTTCACTCACTTCCTGTGAAACTATGGGCTCAGCTGAATTTCTACTCTCAGATCCCCTTTCTAAGAATATTCATGTTCTTAATTCCTTCTCTTTTTTTTCTAAATTTTGGATTTATACCTTCTTTCGTATTTTCCAGCCATTAAGATCTATGGAACAAAACATCCTATTTTCATTCAAATTTGTGCTCTTTAGTCTGTAACAGTGACATGCCAGTATCCCTCTGGGTCTGAAATATTGTTCAACTGTCTGTCCAGTCTTTTGTCTGTTCATCCATCTGTCATCAAACTACTGCAGTGAAGTCCATGGCTTTGAGTGTGAAGTGAGAAAATAATTAAATTTGTTTCTGTGATAACCTAGACCCACAGAGCTTATGATCCATGATATAGAAGCCCCAAACCCTAGAAGATGGATTAATGCCTAGTTTGGGCTGACAACTTCCATACACACAGAGCAGTTCCTATTTTGTGTTTGATTCTACCTAAAATTGGATCTCATGAATTTGGGGATTCCCACCTTGTTCTGAGCAAAAACAGTCTGTTTTTTGAGCCCCTAGGAGGTGTCTCCACAAAGATAAGATGGATTTGAAAGTGGTTTCTCTTGGTAGCCTAAGTGCAGTGTCCTGGGAGTGAGGCTATATGCCTCCTCAGAATGTCCCAGTGGAAAAAGTGGACAGTTTATAACAGAAACATGACAAATAGATATTACTTCAAAAGTACATGCAGTCAGATATCTGAATTAGGAATATGAAGTCATGGTTCTATTCTGAACTAGTGAAAATTTAGCAGTCTTTTTTTACATTAGTTAGAAAAATAAGTACAAAGAAAAAGGATGAGTAGTCTGGTGGAACTCTACTAATGCAGACACTTTAATTGCACCATATCTACCTGGCTGGGGTTCTGTCTGCCTACCTGCCTGCAAGAACTTGTTTGTATCAAGGGAAACTTGTACAGGTCTGCATTACTTGGTACCCAGATTTCTTTGTTCTGTGTCTCCCAGGGACACAGAAAATTTGTTCACCAAAATCCATTCTCCCCGTCTTCCATAGTAGCTGGGCCATGGTTTCCCACTGCTCTACATTTCCCCAACCTCCCCTGTTGTTGGACATGGCCTGAGACTGGTTCTGCTAATGGATGATGAGGGGAAGTGACTTGCATCCCTCCGAAGTCTGGCCTCCATGTTCTTTCCCTTCAAATCACCCAAGTGATGATGCTTAGGGCAACCTTGAAAGCCACGTGTTGAAGATGAAGGAATTGCCATCACACTCTGGGTGCTCGAATGACCGAATATTCCCTCTGGATTGTGTGCAAGAAAGAACTTTTGTTGTGTTGGAGCCATTATATTCTGGGTCTGTTTGTCACCTCAGTTTAGCTTACTCCAACTAACACCCTCTCCTGGCATTTTGGTGATCCCAAGCCTATGTTCAGTGACACAGATAACTTCTCTGAATCCAACCACTGTGACTATATCCAGCTAAGAAAACCAGAGATGTGGAGAAAGCACCCAGGGAAAGACAGACAGGAGGAAGCACCTGTATGCCTCTGCCATTGACATCTGAGCCAATGGATGCTGCTGTAGCAATTGTATTAGGTTCCATGGCTGTACTTGTTTCACAGATGTGCATGTATGACATGGGTATTTTTAATTCATGGCTGGCCACTTAGGAGAAAAAGAAATAATTTCAAGTCTGGTAAGGACTTCTATGAAGACTTGAGTCATTATTTTTCTTAATTAAAAAATTACTATTTTTAGTACATCCACAATATCCTTTAAAGCCTAGAATAATGTGTCTTTTAAGAATTAAAACCACTTTTTAGTAGGGCCTCATGCTAATTTTTAAAGTGTTTTCTTGGTAATATCCCACAGCAGTTCTTCTATTCAAATTTAGTGCATTTAGGATGTTAAGGATTTCCTTTTTTCTAAAGTTTACATGTGTAGAGAATAGGCCAAGTTGAGATTATTCAGATTTACTTAGTGGCAGTGGCAGGAAGAGAGACAGATATTAGATTGACTGACTCAGTTTGGTCTTAAGTGTGTTGGTATTGGCTATCAGATGAACTTGGAAGGACCCTGGGGGCCTGTCTTCTTTCTTGCCCTCATTCCCACCTTAATTTTAGCTTCCTCCCTCTTTTCTTCTATTTGTTCCCACTTGCTTATACTCCTCTAGTATGTGCTATTCACTTTTTCCTTTTCTGTGCTTTTCCTTACATTTCTCTAGCAGACACATGTGGAAATTAAGATATTTAATCAAGAAAAAATGAAAAAGAAAGAAAGGGAGGGAAGGAAGGAAAAGAAAAAAGCACTGTTTTGGCCGATACTGTGTTTTAGTTTTTGCAAAAACACTTTCTCTAGATGTTTGCAGGTATGTACCTGTTCATACTTGCCAATCTTCAGACTAATACTGTTCAGTGATTAAGTTTCTTCAGAAAGATGCAAAATGAGAGAAAAAAAGGACAATTTGATGAATTCTTGGTGATGAAAATCCAAAAGGAATTTATTGGTCCACATCACTGGGAAGGATGGAGGAGCTAGTATCACATATATCTGTATCTAGGGGCTTTGTGGTCTCATCTGGATTCTCCCACAGCCTCTCATATTTGCTTTACTTTCTACCATGGCCACGTCATTTTCAACGGTAGACAGATTTCATCATGGCACAGAATTGCCTCTGGCCAGCCACTGGCCTATAGCATAGTAGCTAAACTACCACAAGGGAAAAATAGTTCCTTTCTCCTAACATCTACACATCAGTTCCAGGAAAGGACATTGACTGGCCTTGCTTGGCCCTGTTTCTTCTTCCTCGACCAATCCCTGCAGCCAGCAGGGTTCAGGAACTATGATTGGTCAGACCACGGTCCTGTGCCTATATATCTGTGGCAGGCGTTGGGGCCAGGAGGGGGATGAGGTTAAAAGGTACCAGAATTGAGGAGTCTTTCAGAACTATATGGAATGTGGGAGGGGTATTCCAAAGGAGCTAAGGGGCTGGATAGTCAAAAGCTGCAGATGTGCACTATGACAACCTAGTAAATTAGTCATAAAGTTACATTTATTCAATTTAAAGCATTATTCTTTTTTTTTATCCTGGGATTATATCTTCCTACTTTGGGTAGATGTGTGTGTGTTAAGATATCCTTTAAAAATTATAGGATGATGACAGTTGATGAAATACTTGTCCTTGCTTCTCAAAACAATCCATTAGCCACCTGAAATTATTGTCCAAACTTTAAAAATTATACATACTGGTCTCAAAATAGAAAAGTTGAGAAACGCCTACTCTAGGTAAGCCTGCACGGTGTACCCACCACAGTGCTCTGGGGGCACATCAATGGTGTTTTCACTAAGAACCATCTCTGTCCATAAACCTGGGCCAAGCTCCAGGAGTATCTGCACATGTGTAGGATTTCCACCACCTCAGCCATTCTATTTCATATGTAAGAAGTTTTTCAACTAAATAGTCAAGATCTTAGGGTTTGCATACAGGGAGTCATCATTGACTCTAAAATTAGTGCCAAATGTCTGTCATGTCAACAATGTATAGAGAGATGAATTTTATTTCTCTCACCTGTAGCATTTTGGTGTAAATACCTTGTCCCAGTTCATTGACATCATGTGTGATCAATACGGACCCATCGGTGTAGATATGAACTCTTTGAAAGTCATTCCTCTGCTTAAATCCTCTGGCTGACCACTCAACCAGCTCCTTAAACATTTGTAAGTGCTTGCACAGGTTATGTGCCAACCTGTGCTCAGCTCGACATGTAAAGACGAGTAAGACGTGGTTCTTCCTCAAATAACTCACAGCATAGTGGGGGGACAGGCTGGAGAGCAAGTCATTACTGTGTGGAATGTTCTGTGAGATAATGGATGTGGCGGAAGGGGCTCTGGGAGAACAGATCCAGCTGCTTCTAGGGAGCCCGGGAAGTGTTCCCCCAAATTACAACTGAATGGAATCATGGAGGGAAGAAGGGGTCACCACTGGGCAAGGTGGGTGAAAACTCCCCATTGTGTGTAAGGGAAAGCCCGGCTCCTTACCACAATACGAGGCCCTTTGGGATTTGGTCTCTTGAACTTTCCCAGATTCATCCCTGTCTTTTCCCTCCTTGCTTCCAAGTCTGGCCTGACAGCTGCTCCTTCCTGACCTATACTCTTGCTGATGCCGTTCTCTCTTCATGGCCTGCTCCCCAGCCTTCAGACCCACACCCCAAGTCTCTATTCTGTGAAAATTTCCTTGAATGCTTCTCATTCCCCTCTGGGAAGGATCAATGACTCCTTCCTCTGCACTTCCTCTTACAGGGGTGTACTGGGTTGAATAGTGTCCCCTCCCACACCTCAAATTCATGTCCACCTAGAACCTCAGAATGTAACTTTATTTGGAAATGGAGTCTTTGCAGGTGTAATTAGTTAAGATGAGGTCATCGTGGATTAGGGTGGGCCCACTAGGACATTGGCTAGTGTCCTTATAAGAAGGTCACGCGAAGATGGAGGCCACCATAAGCTGGAAGAGGCAAGGAAGTATTCTTCCCAGGAGACTTCAGAAGGAACGTGGCCTTGCTGACACCTGTAGTTTGAACTTCTAGCCTCCAGAACTGTGAGAGAATAAATCTGTTGATTTAAGCCACCAAGCTTGTGGTACTTTGTTACAGCAGCCATAGGAAACAGATACTGGGGTGACAGGCTCTCCTGTGAGTCTCTCAGAGGAGGGGCCCTGGTCTTGTTCATCTCTGAGTCCTGCAGAGAACTTTGAGCAGGTCTGAATCACAGAGACACTAAATACATGTTTGTTGAATTGGACAAATGGAAATGTGGTATTTTTCTTTCCAGGAAGAGGAGGAGGAATTGGGACTTTATTCGTGTCTGGAGATGCCCGGAAGCCCAGGGTGGCTTGGAGGCGCTCCGGGGCATCAAGGCTTGGAGGCACTAATAATAGTATTTATTCACCGTGGGCCTTTGACTCCCTCTGAGGAGAGTACTTCTCATACCTAATTGAGAGAGTAGGTGTTCCAGCTTTGTAAGTCATCGGCTGACCTGGAATAACACACTTCAACTCCCAGCCAGATGATTCTTGGGTGTGTCAATTTAGAACGCTGTGGGGAAGCTGGAGGCCTTTCAAATGGAGACAAAGTCAGCGCTGGATTTAAAGATTTTTTTCTTTTGTAGCAAGATGAGAAGCTGTCTCCCATGGATGATGGTAGAGAGTAGGCTATGGTTTAGGTGAAAGGTGGCCATGCAAGTGAGGGGAGATGTCGTATAATAAAAAGTAAATATGTGGGGCTTCTCTGGTGGCGCAGTGGTTGAGAGTCTGCCTGCCGATGCAGGGGACACGGGTTCGTGCCCCGGTCCGGGAAGATCCCACATGCCGCGGAGCGGCTGGGCCCGTGAGCCGTGGCCGCTGAGCCTGCGCTCCCCAACGGGAGAGGCCACAGCAGGGAGAGGCCCGTGTACCGAGGAAAAAAAAAAAAAAAAAAGTAAATATGTGGCACAAGGATATATTATACAATATGGAGAATATAGCCAATATTTTATAGTAACTATAAATAGATTATAACCTTTAAAACTGTGAATCACTACATTGTATACCTGTAACTATAATATTGTGCAGCAACCATACATCAATAAAAAAATAATAAAACCCAAAAAAGATGTGGTCTTTGGCCCTGGTTCTTGGCACAGAACTCCCAAAACTCTTGGAATTTATTGTCTTCTGTAAGCTAATGGGATGGTTCATGGAGGGAGCCTAGATAACTTCAGGATGGGTGCTCATTGCTAGAACAACAAAGTACATGGTCAGAGGGTGCCCTGTCTCCCAGTCTCCAGGGAAGGGAGAGCAGTTCAGTCACCAATGGTCAATAATGTAATCAACGGCACCTATGTAATGAAGTCCATTATCAACACCCCCCTCCCCACCCCAAGTGACAAGGTTCTGGGAGCTTCTGGGTTGGTGAACACATCCACAAGCTGGAGGCAGCATGCCTGGGTGAAGAGGGCATTGGAAGCTCGACTCCCCTTCTCCCATCCCTTGCCCTGTGCATCTCTCCCATTTGGCTATCCTTGGGTTGTAGCCTTTGTAATAAACTAGTCATAATCACAGTAAAGTGCTTTCCTGAGTTCTGTGAGTTGTTCTGTGGCTTTATCAAACCTGAGGGTGGGTAGTGGAAACCCCTGAATTTGTATTTGTCTGGGCAGAAGTGTAGGTAGTATGGGTACCCTGTTTTCGCTGGCATCTGAAGTGGGGACCATCCTGTAGGACTCAGTCCTTGATCTGTGGGTTCTGCGCCAACTCTGGGTAGTTAGTCCCGGAACTGAATTGTTGGACACGCAGTTGGTGTTGGGGAATTGGTGGAGGACAGACAGCACTTGGTGTCAGAGAGAAATACCACACTGGCAGCTATCCAGGATCTCTTATACCCCGGCTGTTGATTCAGTCCAGACTTGTAGACGTGACGGTTAACCTCCTTGTGTCTCTTTATAAAATGGGCACTCTGGACCCAAACGGGAATGTGATCCAGGAGTCCAGCGAGTCCTACCCACCAGAGGAGCCACAGCCCTGAGCGATGTGTCTGAGATCTCCTGTGGAGGGGCTTAGGGCTGCCCTGGATAGCACACAGCATTCCAGGAACGCTGCCAAATCCTACATTCAGCATCTCATTGAATCCTCATCAGTCCTAGGAGAAAGGGTTATTATTCTCCTTTTATAATTGGGGAAGCTGAGGCTCGGAGAGCTTGAATAACCTGCTGAATATCACACAGCTAATAAGTGGCAGGTCCATCTGGCTCCAGCTGATTAGGGATTTGGGGCAACTGCTTTACTCCCTAAGAGGGATTCCGTTTGACAGGGCAGCCTTTGTGTTGTGTGTGTATGTGTGTGTGCTGGCTGCCAGTAGCTGAGTATAAGTGGAAGAATGCTTTCAATGATACGCACAAGGGAGAGCTAATGCACTTTCAGATTTGGATTTTAGATTTAGATCTAGATCTAATGCATGTAAGATTTTCCAGTTGCTGAGTTTCTGCTTTTGGTGGACAGCAAAGGGGAGGCAGCAGCCTTTCCCAGTTTTCTAACATCCTTCCTGTATATGACCCATTGGGATTGCTGGGAAACTCGTCTGTACCAGTCTTTGTGCTGTTCAAAGTTCCCATCCCTATGCCGCCCTTCCTCCTCCCTTCTGGATGAGCCTCTGAATGACTTGACTCTTCTTTCACAAATCTACCTGGGAGGATTTTTGGACCCTCCCACCCCCATTCCACCCCTGCAGAATTGACACAGATTCCTAGGAGAGGTGGCTAGGAGAACAGCCAGCCTGTCAACGGCAAGATGGAATGACTTCTCTGCCTCAGACTTAGGGGCACGGAAGGGTGCTGCAGGGTCTGGGGCACAGAGCAGGAGAAGCCCATTCTTGCCCAAGCCGTGAGACCTCCAAGCTCAGAAAGCATGGCACCATGGGCCTCGTGGGCTCCTGTCCCCTTTTGGAACAGCGGGGGTTCAGCAGGGGTCAACGCTCTATCATGGCAGTTTTGCTTCTGTGGATCTCATGCTTGCTGATGCCGTTTTCTGCCATTGAGGTGTTTTTCTACTGCGCTGTGTTGAAAGTGCTTGCAGATGGGGGACTGCTCAGGAGGGTTCTGTACACTTCTCCCAGGTGCTGGGGGAGGGGCCCAGTACCCTGGGAGATGTGACACTCTTCCCACATCGGAGAGCCAGAGTGTGTCTGAACGAGGGTTACTTCCCACACATACAAGACTTACCTGATGATACCTTGTTGCAGCAAATCCGACTTAAAACTTCATGAGGATCATAGCAATGCCTCTCTTCTTCCAGTAATTCTTCTTATTGAATTCTTTTTATTGCATTCTTCTGTTGTGAAAGGAAGACTTTTCCAGACATTCATTCCAACATCTTATCAGGGTTTCAGGGTTGAATGCCTGTTTGTAGATGGTTTTATCAACTGTTCTGTACATGTTTTTCTCCCTAATCTGAAGTGTGTGGGAAATTGAGTCAATAGTTATGATAAGACAGAAAATGATTGCAAAACAGAGACTTGTAAGGCCTCCCCACTAAAGCATAAACTTCAGTGGGGAGAAGACAGGGTCTTTCTTCTTTTTCTTTGAACAGCATGTGTTTTTGCAGAAATAGTGGGGAGCGGTATTTCTCCTGTCTTCTTCAATGCACCAATCGGGGTCTCTCCCTCCTGGAAGTGGAAGATAGAGGTAGTAACTGATTTTTGAAGGGCAGTGGGATGGAGGAGCTGAAGGGGATAGATTTTCCTTTTTTTCCTACAAGGTTCAGAGAGGGGAGCAGTGTTGTTAGACAGGATATGAAAGTAAGGATTTATTGTCATAACTGAAGACTTGTTTTGCTAGAGAGGAAGAGCACTACAGCTAGTGACAAATAGCAGATCTTCTCTAAGCCTTCCAATTGCCTTTGGAATGTGTGGTCAAATCTTTTTAGTAATGTATTTAAATATAGGTGTGTCATGTCCTAGAAACTTGCAACGTCTGACAAAGAAGAAGGGGAGCCCACTGAGATATGCTCAGGGTTTTTCATCATCCCCAACCACTGTGATGACAATAAAGGAATTATGATTATCAGCAGTTACACTGGCATACTACTACCTAGTTTATGAAACCAAATATTAACAAATTCATTTAATTCTTGTGGAAACTCTGTGAGGTGAGTCATATTGTCCTCATTTTGTAGATAAAGAAACTGAGCCACAAAGAGGCCGCCTCTCATTGTTCAAGGGTTCCACTGGCCCAGATTACCTTTCCATTCCCTGCGCTATTATTCTTCAAGGCCTACCCCAGTGCCATCTTCTCCAGAAATTTCTGCTTGACTCCCCTCCCCCAAGCCAATGTGATGTTTTTCTCCTTTGTACCCATAGAACACTTTATGTGACTTCTCTTAGGATAACTACCGTCTTCCTTGTTCAATATTTAGGTGTTCCCCTGTGTGTAGGAAGTACCTCAACATTCACAATTCAGAGACCTGGTGGTTCTCCCTGTTGAATTTAAGGACAAATGGGTTCGAAGACATGGAGAGTCTTTGCTGGAGCAGAGGGTCTGTACTGGGGAAACAGGGGATAGAAGTGGAAAAAGCAGGCTGGGATTTGCTTGGCATGTGTGAGGAGTGGAAGAGTGTTATCAACAATGATCTCAGTTGCCAGTGGCTGCCTCTCTTTGGTCTGGCATGTCGTACATACTGTGTACCTTCTAGGATCTTGCACAAGATAATATTTTTGGAGGGCATTCTTTTGGCAATACCTCTCAAAAGTTTTCAAGTGCACCAGCAATTCCACTTCTGTAAGTTTATCCTACAGATATGCACAATAGAGCAAAGATACAACCTTGGTACCTCTGTACCAATACCATTTTAATAGCAAAAAATGGGTAACAACCTGAATGTGTAGCAATAGTGGAGTGGCTAAATAAATTATGGTACATTCATGTTACACAGAAGTATTCAGTCATGAAAATGAATGAAGTAGATCATTTTACTGACATGGGAAGCTGGCCATGGCATATTAAGTAGAAAAAGTAGGTGCAGAATTATGTGTTTATTATGGTCTCATTTTGGTAAATAAGCACATATGTGCACATTTGCATCATATGTCAGCATTTATGTAATTGTGTATGAATACAGATGGGTGGGTAAACATAGAGAAAGGGCTAGAACAATAAACATGGAACTGTTAACAATGGTTACCCTCAACCAATATGGACGCGGGATGAAAGGATGTTCACTTTTTACTTTAATAACTTCAGTATGGTTTGAATTTTAAAAAGAGTAATTCCTTTCGTACAAATTAAAAAAAGAAAGAAAAAGAGAAATCGTTGCATAAGGAAGGAGACCGATAGGCGGAGGTGAGTTCTTTTAGGTAGCCCCTAATTTATCTTGAATTCTGAGCCAGGACTAATTTGTATGGTTCTTCTGGGGTGTTTCCTTGAGTAGCTGGTTTCACACCTCATCTGACTCTTCAGCAACCTTGGTTACGACTTCGATTACAACCTTACCTCTTCTGGCGGAAGGCCACATTTGGCTGCCACAGCTGTGATGCAAGATTCTGTTACCAGGGTTCCTTGTGGGAAGCCAAATCTGTGAAAGGCCACGTCAGATGGTAAATTTGTCAGGCACGCATGGCCCTGGAACCTGAGGTTGGGGATTTTATATATGCATTTTTCAGCTTCAGTATAAGAAATTCTACTACCTAAAGTAAAAGGAGATATTCACATAATACTGGACATTTTTTTTTCTTTTCTCTAAAACTCAATTACAGAGTTGAATCTCTTGTGGAACTAGGTAAGTACTTGAAGAAAGTGCTCCACAAAGACTCATATAGAAATTCTGGGGCTTCCCTGGTGGCACAGTGGTTAAGAATCCACCTGCCAATGCAGGAGACACGGGTTCGAGCCCTGGTCCGGAAAGATCCCACATGCCACACAGCAACTAAGCCCATGTGCCACAACTACTGAGCCTGTGCTCTAGAGCCTGCGAGCCACAACTACTGAGCCCGCGTGCCACAACTACTGAAGCCTGCGTGCCTAGAGCCCATGCTCCATGACAAGAGAAGCCACCACAATGAGAAGCCCACGCACCACAATGAAGAGTAGTCCCCGCTCGCCACAACTAGAGAAAGCCTGCACACAGCAACGAGGACCCAATGCAGCCAAAATAAATAAATAAATAAAAAAGAAAGTAATTCTGCATTCTGTTCACAAAGCAGGACGGTGCCGGTTTCTGATGCACATACCTGCTCCGAGTCACCCAGTGTGCACCCTCCATTAATGAAGCACTCAATGTCTAGAGCTTTGATTCGCCCGTTGTTCATGAATCCCACCTGTCACCAAATGATGGACATTTTACAATATGTTTCAAATTTAATGCTAAGCTTGAGCCGCAGCCCAGCTCCTCCATGGGCAGGACTGAAGACAGACCACCCCCGTTTGCTCTGTGGTGGACCACGTCTGGACATTCTCTTGTTTTTCAGTGCTTGGCTGACAAAGACCTCCTCTGACCTGAATTTTGCTGAGCCCTTTCGTTTCAACGTGTAATTTTCTGGCTTCACAGTCAGTATGGAATTCTAAAGTTCTTGCTTGTCTCCCAGCATATAATTGCTACCCTCTTCTTCCTTGTCCTTGGAAGATTTTCCTTCACTTTTTACTGGTTTTCCTTCTAATTTAGTCTGTGGTTTTCCCCCTTGTGGAAAAGTCTCTGGGATTCCAGAGTGCATTGGAATGAATCACAGTGCATCTTTTTACAGGAAAGCCTCTGGGGTCGGGGAACGGACATGGGAATGACTGCTCTCATCTTACTGAGCTAGTGAAGCACTTTGTCACTGATGAAGCATGGAACAAATGTGAGCTCGTGTTGCTGTTAGTACCGGACAGCTTGCATTTTTCTCAAGTTGCCACTCCCTTCCCGCCCACCTGGATCATTTTGTCTGCACAGCCCAGGTTGAAAAGAAAAATTCCCACTCCCTAGTGTAGTTCTACTAAAAAAGAATTGGCCTTGGTCCCTTTGCCTTTCTGAAATCAGGGATAAATACATTGATGGAACCATTTACCTATTTGGTTATCATCTACTCCAAGGGAACTGCTAGATAGTAAATCAGAGAAGTTACGAAATGGAGCAAAATGTACAAATTTAGAATTTATGGTAATTCCAAAATTCTTTTTATTTTTTAAATTTTTTTAATCTCCTCTCAATTGCCTTTCACCAAAACCTCCACTATTCTTTTTTTTTTTTTTACATCTTTATTGGAGTATAATTGCAATACAATGGTGTGTTAGTTTCTGCTTCATAACAAAGTGAATCAGTTATACATATACATATGTTTCCATATCTCTTCCCTCTTGCGTCTCCCTCCCTCCCACCCTCCCTATCCCACCCCTCTATGTGGTCACAAAGCACCGAGCTGATCTCCCTGTGCTATGCGGCTGCTCCCCACTAGCTATCTACCTTACGTTTGGTAGTGTATATATGTCCATGCCACTCTCTCACTTTGTCACAGCTTACCCTTCCCGCTCCCCATATCCTCAAGTCCATTCTCTTGTAGGTCTGTGTCTTTATTCCTGTCTTACCCCAGGTTCTTCATGACATTTTTTTCCTTAAATTCCATATATATGTGTTAGCATATGGTATTTGTCTTTCTCTTTCTGACTTACTTCACTCTGTGTGACAGACTCTAGGTCTATCCACCTCATTGCAAATAGCTCAATTTCATTCCTTTTTATGGCTGAGTAATATTCCATTGTATATATGTGCCACATCTTCTTTATCCATTCATCCGATGATGGACACTTAGGTTGTTTCCATCTCTGGGTTATTGTAAATAGAGCTGCAATGAACATTTTGGTACATGACTCTTTTTGAATTATGGTTTTCTCAGGGTATATGCCCAGTAGTGGGATTGCTGGGTCATATGGTAGTTCTATTTGTAGTTTTTTAAGGAACCTCCATACTGTTCTCCATAGTGGCTGTACCAATTCACATTCCCACCAGCAGTGCAAGAGTGTTCCCTTTTCTCCACACCCTCTCCAGCATTCATTGTTTCTAGATTTTTTGATGATGGCCATTCTGACTGGTGTGAGATGATATCTCATTGTAGTTTTGATTTGCATTTCTCTCATGATTAATGATGTTGAGCATTCTTTCATGTGTTTGTTGGCAATGTGTATATCTTCTTTGGAGAAATGTCTATTTAGGTCTTCTGCCCATTTTTGGATTGGGTTGTTTGTTTTTTTGTTATTGAGCTGCATGAGCTGCTTGTAAATTTTGGAGATGAATCCTTTGTCAGTTGCTTCATTTGCAAATATTTTCTCCCATTCTGAGGGTTGTCTTTTGGTCTTCTTTATGTTTTTCTTTGCTGTGCAAAAGGTTTTAAGTTTCATTAGGTCCCATTTGTTTATTTTTGTTTTTATTTCCATTTCTCTAGGAGGTGGGTCAAAAAGGATCTTGCTGTGATTTATGTCATAGAGTGTTCTGCCTATGTTTTCCTCTAAGAGTTTGATAGTTTCTGGCCTTACATTTAGGTCTTTAATCCATTTTGAGCTTATTTTTGTGTATAGTGTTAGGGAGTCATCTAATCTCATACTTTTACATGTACTTGTCCAGTTTTCCCAGCATCACTTATTAAAGAGGCTGTCCTTTCTTCACTGTACATTCCTGCCTCCTTTATCAAAGATAAGGTTACCATATGGGCGTGGGTTTATCTCTGGGCTTTCTATCCTGTTCCATTGATCTATCTTTCTGTTTTTGTGCCAGTACCATCCTGTCTTGATTACTGTAGCTTTGTAGTATAGTCTGAAGTCAGGGAGCCTGATTCCACCAGCTCCATTTTTCGTTCTCAAGATTGCTTTGGCTATTCGGGGTCTTTTGTGTTTCCATACAAATTGTGAAATTTTTTGTTCTAGTTCTGTGAAAAATGCCAGTGGTAGTTTCATAGGGATTGCATTGAATCTGTAGATTGCTTTGGGTAGTAGAGTCATTTTCACAATGTTGATTCTTCCAATCCAAGAGCATGGTATATCTCTCCATCTATTTGTATCGTCTTTAATTTCTTTCATCAGTGTCTTATAATTTTCTGCATACAGGTCTTTTGTCTCCTTAGGTAGGTTTATTCCTAGGTATTTTATTCTTTTTGTTGCAATGGGAGTGTTTCCTTAATTTCTCTTTTAGATTTTTCATCATTAGTGTATAGGAATGCCAGAGATTTCTGTGCATTAATTTTGTGTCCTGCTACTTTACCAAATTCATTGTTTAGCTCTAGTAGTTTTCTGGTAGCATCTTTAGGATTCTCTATGTATAGTATCATATCATTTGCAAACAGTGACAGCTTTAATTCTTCTTTTCCAATTTGGATTCCTTTTATTTCCTTTTCTTCTCTGATTGCTGTGGCTAAAACTTCCAAAACTATGTTGAATAAGAGTGGTGAGAGTGGGCAACCTTGTCTTGTTCCTGATCTTAGTGGAAATGCTTTCAGTTTTTCACCATTGAGGATGATGTTGGCTGTGGGTTTGTCATATATGGCCTTTATTATGTTGAGGAAAGTTCCTCTATGCCTACTTTCTGCAGGGTTTTTATCATAAATGGGTGTTGAATTTTGTCGAAAGCTTTTCTCTGCATCTATTGAGATGATCATATGATTTTTCTCCTTCAATTTGTTAATATGGTGTATCACGTTGATTGATTTGTGTATATTGAAGAATCTCTGCATTCCTGGAATAAACCCCACTTGATCATGGTGTATGATCCTTTTAATGTGCTGTTGGATTCTGTTTGCTAGTATTTTGTTGAGGATTTTTGCATCTGTGTTCATCAGTGATATTGGCCTGTAGTTTTCTTTCTTTGTGACATCCTTGTCCGGTTTTGGTATCAAGGTGACGGTGGCCTCGTAGAATGAGTTGGGAGTGTTCCTCCGTCTGTTATATTTTGGAAGAGTTTGAGAAGGATAGGTGTTAGCTCTTCTCTAAATGTTTGATAGAATTCGCCTGTGAAGCCATCTGGTCCTGGGCTTTTGTTTGTTGGAAGATATACATATATATATTTTTTGCAGTACGCAGGCCTCCCACCACTGTGGCCTCTCCCGTTGCGGAGCACAGGCTCCGGACGCGCAGGCTCAGCAGCCAGGGCCCACGGGCCCAGCCACTCCGTGGCACGTGGGATCCTCCCAGACCGGGGCACGAACCCGTGTCCCCTGCATCAGCAGGCGGACTCTCAACCACTGCGCCACCAGGGAAGACCTGTTGGAAGATTTTTAATTACAGTTTCAATTTCAGTGCTTGTGATTGGTCTGTTCATATTTTCTATTTCTTCCTGATTCAGTCTTGGCAGGTTGTGCATTTCTAAGAATTTGTCCATTTCTTCTAGGTTGTCCATTTTATTGGCATAGAGTTGCTTATAGTAATCTCTCATGATCTTTTGTATTTCGGTAGTGTCAGTTGTTACTTCTCCTTTTTCATTTCTATTGATTTGAGTCTTCTCCCTTTTTTTCTTGATGAGTCTGGCTAATGGTTTATCAATTTTGTTTATCTTCTCTAAGAACCAGGTTTTAGTTTTATTGATCTTTGCTGTTGTTTCCTTCATTTCTTTTTCATTTATTTCTCATCTGATTTTTATGATTTCTTTCCTTCTGCTAAGTTTGGGGTTTTTTTGTTCTTCTTTCTCTAATTGCTTTAGGTGCAAGGTTAGGTTGTTTATTTGAGATGTTTCTTGTTTCTTAAGGTAGGATTGTATTGCTATAAACTTCCTCTTAGAACTGCTCTTGCTGCATCCCATAGGTTTTGGGTCATCGTGTCTCCATTGTCATTTGTTTCTAGGTATTTTTTCATTTCCTCTTTGATATCTTCAGTGATCACTTCGTTACTAAGTAGTGTATTGTTTAGCCTCCATGTGTTTATAGTTTTTACAGATCTTTTCCTGTAATTGATATCTAGTCTCATAGCGTTGTGGTCGGAAAAGATACTTGATACAATTTCAATTTTCTTAAATTTACCAAGGCTTGATTTGTGACCCAAGATATGATCTATCCTGGAGAATGTTCCATGAGCACTTGAGAAAAATGTGTATTCTGTTGTTTTTGGATGGAATGTCCTATAAATATCAATTAAGTCCATCTTGTTTAATGTATCATTGAAAACTTGTTTCCTTATTTATTTTCATTTTGGATGATCTGTCCATTGGTGAAAGTGGGGTGTTAAAGTCCCCTACTATGAATGTGTTACTGTCGATTTCCCCTTTTATGGCTGTTAGTATTTGCCTTATGTATTGAGGTGCTCCTATGTTGGGTGCATAAATATTTACAATTGTTATATCTTCTTCTTGGATCGATCCCTTGATCATTATGTAGTGTCCTTCTTTGTCTCTTCTAATAGTCTTTATTTTAAAGTCTATTTTGTCTGACATGAGTATTGCTACTCCAGTTTTCTTTTGGTTTCCATTTGCATGGAATATCTTTTTCGATCCCCTTACTTTCAGTCTGTATGTGTCTCTAGGTCTGAAGTGGGTCTCTTGTAGACAGCATATATATGGGTCTTGTTTTTGTATCCATTCAGCCTATCTGTGTCTTTTGGTGCGAGCATTTATTCCATTTACATTTAAGGTAATTATCGATATGTATGTTCCTATTCCCATTTTCTTAATTGTTTTGGGTTTGTTTTTGTAGGTCTTTTCCTTCTCTTGTGTTTCTTGCCTAGAGAAGTCCCTTTAGAATTTGTTGTAAAGCTGGTTTGGTGGTGCTGAACTCTCTCAGCTTTTGCTTGTCTGTAAAGGTTTTAATTTCTCTATTGAATCTGAATGAGATCCTTGCTGGGTAGAGTAATCTTGGTTGCAGGTTTTTCTCCTTCATCACTTTAAATATGTCCTGCCAGTTCCTTCTGGCTTGCAGAGTTTCTGCTGAAAGATCAGCGGTTAATCTTATGGGGATTCCCTTGTGTGTTATTTGTTGTTTTTCCCTTGCTGCTTTTAATATGTTTTCTTTGTATTTAATTTTTGACAGTTTGATTAATATGTGTCTGGCGTATTTCTCCTTGGATTTATCCTGTATGGGATTCTCTGTGCTTCCTGGACTTGATTAACTATTTCCTTTCCCATATTAGGGAAGTTTTCAACTATAATCTCTTCAAATATTTTCTCAGTCCCTTTTTTTTTCTCTTCTTCTTCTGGAACCCCTATAATTCGAATGTTGGTGCGTTTAATGTTGTCCCAGAGGTCTCTGAGACTGTCCTCAGTCTTTTCCTTCTTCTTTCTTTATTCTGCTCTGCAGTAGTTATTTCGACTATTTTATCTTCCAGGTCACTTATCCGTTCTTCTGCCTCAGTTATTGTGCTATTGATCCCATCTAGAGTATTTTTAATTTCATTTATTGTGTTGTTCATCGTTGCTTGTTTCATCTTTAGTTCTTCTAGGTCCTTGTTAAATGTTTCTTGCATTTTGTCTATTCTATTTCCAAGATTTTGGATCATCTTTACTATCATTATTCTGAATTCTTTTTCAGGTAGACTGCCTATTTCCTCTTCATTTGTTAGGTCTGGTGGGTTTTTATCTTGCTCTTTCAACTGCTGTGTGTTTTTCTGTCTTCTCATTTTGCTTATCTTACTGTGCTTGGGGTGTCCTTTTTGCAGGCTGCAGGTTTGTAGTTCCCGTTGTTTTTGGTGTCTGTCCCCAGTGGCTAAGGTTGGTTCAGTGGGTTGTGTAGGCTTCCTGGTGGAGGGGACTAGTGCCTGTGTTCTGGTGGATGAGGCTGGATCTTGTCTTTCTGGTGGGCAGGTCCACGTCTGGTGGTGTGTTTTGGGGTGTCTGTGGCCTTACTATGATTTTAGGAAGCCTCTCTGTTAATAGGTGGGGTTGTGTTCCTGTCTTGCTAGTTGTTTGGCATAGGGTGTCCAGCACTGTTGCTTCCTGATCGTTGAGTGAAGCTGGGTGCTGGTGTTGAGATGGAGATCTCTGGGAGATTTTCGCCATTTGATATTATATATATGGAGCTGGGAGGTCTCTTGTGGACCAGTGTTGTGAAGTTGGCTCTCCCACCTCAGAGGCACAGCACTGACTCCTGGCTGTAGAACCAAGAGCCTTTCATCCACACGGCTCAGAATAAAAGGGAGAAAAAGTAGAAAGAAAGAATTAGTAGAAGGAAAGAAAGAAAGGAGGGAGGGAGGGAGGGAGGGAGGAAGGAAGGAAGGAGGGAAGGAAGGAGAAAAAGAAAAAGTAAAATAAAATAAGATAAAATAAAATAAAGTTATTAAAATAATTATTAAGAAAAAAAAAAAACGGATGGATAGAACCCTAGGACAAATGGTGGAAGCGAAGCTATACAGACAAAATCTCACACAGAAGCATACACATACACACTCACAAAAAGAGGAAAAGGGGAAAAAATCATAAATCTTGCTCGCAAAGTCCACCTCCTCAATTTGGGATGATTCCTTGTCTATTCAGGTATTCCACAGATGCAGGGTACATCAAGTTGATTGTGGAGCTTTAATCCGCTGCTTCTGAGGCTGCTGGGAGAGATTTCCCTTTCTCTTCTTTATTCTCACAGCTCCTAGGGGCTCAGTTTTGGATTTGGCCCCGCCTCTGCGTGTAGGTTGCCGGAAGGCGTGTGTTCTTCGCTCAGACAGGACGGGGTTAAAGGAGCAGCTGATTGGAGGCTCTGGCTCACTCAGGCCGCGGGGGAGGGAGGGGCACGGAGGGCGGGGCGAGCCTGCGGCGGCAGAGGCCGTCATGACGTTGCAGCAGCCTGAGGCGCGCCGTGCGTTCTCTCGGGGGAGTTGTCCCTGGATCCCGGGCCTCTGGCAGTGGCGGGCTGCACAGGCTCCCCAGAAGGTAGGTGTGGATAGTAACCTGTGCTCACACACAGGCTTCTTGGTGGCGGCGGGGTCCGTGCTTTTAGCCGCGGCTTGCGCCCGTCTCTGGAGCGCCTTTAAGCAGCGCTCTTAATCCCCTCTCCTCGCGCACCAGGAAACAAAGGGAAGAAAAAGTCTCTTGTCTCTTTGGCAGGTCCAGACTTTTCCCCGGACTCCCTCCCGGCTAGCCGTGGCGCACTAGCCCCCTGCAGGCTGTGTTCACGCCGCCAACCCCAGTCCTCTCCCTGCGCTCCGACCGAAGCCCAAGCCTCAGCTCCCAGCCCCGCCCGCCCTGGCGGGTGACCAGACAAGCCTCTCAGGTTGGTGAGTGCCTGTCGGCGCCGATCCTCTGTGCGGGAATCTCTCCGCTTTGCCCTCCGCACCCCTGTGGCTGCGCTCTCCTCCGCGGCTCCGAAGCATCCCCACTCCGCCACCCGCCGTCTCCACCCGCGAAGGGGCTTCCTAGTGTGTGGAAATCTTTCCTCCTTCACAGCTCCCTCCCACTGGTGCACGTCCCGTCCCTAACCTTTTGTCTCTGTTTATTCTTTTTTGTTTTGCCCTACCCACGTAGTGGGAGGTTTCTTGCCTTTTGGGAGGTCTGAGGTCTTCTGCCAGCGTTCAGTAGGTGTTCTGTAGGAGTTGTTCCACGTGTAGATGTATTTCTGGTGTATCTGTGGGGAGGAAGGTGATCCCCGCGTCTTACTCTTCCGCCATCTTCCCGGAAGCCTCCAATTCCAAAATTCTTGAAAGGTTTATATCGAACAGCTTAAGAATCTCTCTGCTCCCTCATTTATGGTACTATTTTGCTTAGCAAACCTTTCTTCATGAAAACTTCAGCCTAGCATTTGTCAAAATTACCAAATGACAAAATCACACAGAAAATCTAGCTATGTGTATGCTATAAGCAATTCCCAGATGAAGCATGTTTGATATAGAAACATTACATTAGAACTGTCCTAACACTCAATCACAAATTTGAAAAGTAGTATTGTTGTCAACCAGATCCCAGCAGTTATTTTTAATAGTGTTTATGCTATAGTTGCATAAAAATGCAATGAATCTGGTTTGAGACAATTTAAGTTATTTCACTAGTTAGTTTATTCTTTCTTCCTATTTGCAAAAAGCTTTTGTGGTGCTTTCATAACCATTTGGTGGAAACACTTGTAAAAAATAATTTTGCAGTTAAAACGGTCAAATGGTTTCCAAACAGTTTCTACTGCAAAATAATATTTTTATAGTCAAGAAGTTTTGGTACCACAATGTCTGTAGTTTCTTTCATTTTTTTTTTTTTTTTGTCTTTGAGGAACCACTAACATAAATCCCATTCCTTCAATAGTGTATTTTTAATAATTATTGGAAATTATTTTTATCATTTAGCTTCTTCATAATTTTACAACAAATTTACTAAAAGTTCCTCATAAAATGTTATTATGAGTATTCAAACACACAGCACCCATTTTAATATTGTAGGTACTAAGATGATTGTTTTTAGAATTTGGCAAAATCCAAATAATAGAAAAGGATAAACCATTCAAATAAAATGAGGCACTTTAATATTTTCATCTTTAATACTTACTTTATATTTTCCAAATAATGGGTGTCTTCTCTCAGTTATTAACATATCATCTTCACAATCAAGAACAAGACGAATGGAGTGACCAGTTCTAAAGAAACAAATCTTAGATTCTTCATCCATCCCACCCACCCATCCATCCATCCATCCACCCATCTACCATCCGCCCACCTATTTATCCATCCCCTCATTTAACTATTTACCCACCCATCCATCTATCCACCTTTCTACCCATCCATCCACCATCCACCCTTCCACCTATATATCCAACCATTTATTTAACCACCCACCCGTCACTTATATACATTCACTGAGTGCATATGATATGCTAGGCACTGATATGAATTGATGTATGGCTAAATTACTATTATCTCTGTGTTCTAGAAGTCATTGTTTGACGAACTAGCCAAAGGAGATTAATGTCACATGTCAGTTAACTTGTGTTCTCATGGCTTCAAATTTGACCCTCACCTAGATCCAACCATTTTGCATATCCCCGCCACTAGTTACAGAGGCCAAAGAGTGTGAACAGGTAAATCAAACTTAACAACACAACTGGAAAAACAAGGCCAAGCACACGGCCTAGGAAGTCTGGATTAGAATCTTCATTTTCAGCTATGAATGCTACTATGTTAGCTAAGTTGGGCCTTTGGGTAGTGAGGACGTCCAGGCTTTCTGTTTCTCTAGGGCAGAGGTTCCCAGACTTCGAAGTGCAGATGAATCATCTGGACTGCTGGTGAAATGCAGATTCCTGAGCCTTAGCACTAGGACTCTGATTCGATAGGTTGGGAGGAGCCCTAGAATCTGCATTTTCCTCAGTGATTCTGATGCAGGTGTCTTCAGGTACATGTGGAAAACCACGACTCTACCACAGGGTTTTATGGTCCTCTTTAATGATGAGGACCACCTGGAGTATCAGTTAAATGTACAGTTTCCACATCCATCCCTTGGTGATTCTGATTCAGTGGGTCTGGGATGGGGAGGCAAGAATTTCTATGAGCCCAGGAGACTCTTATTATCAGCAGTTTGGGAACACTGCTCTGGGGACCACTTAGTGCATGGCAGGTGTTGTAGCTTAAGGCACTGGTTCCCACACTTGGCTGCACAGTGGAATCACTGGGGAAGTTTTAAAATAGACTGATGCCTGGGTCAACATGGGGAAGCCTAGGTACTGGGATTTAGATGCTCCCAGATGATTCTGATGTGCAGTCATGTTTGAGAAGCCTTAAATGCACAAAGCTTGGTGGGAATACGATGAATTAATTATCCCTTGCTGACTCCTTGTTGGGTGTGAATACAAAGAGTTTCATTATGGAAAACACTGGGGATGGATTTCAGATCCCACCTTTTCCCCACCTGTCATTGCAAAACGAGACACATATCTGAGTGCTTTGGGACCCTTGAACTACATGGAAGTTGTCAAAGGAAGCAGGACCTTTGAAATTTGCAGGCTGATTCGGGCTTTGACATAGTAACAAAACAAAACAAAAAACAGCCATAAAAAATGAACGAGGAATAACCATTGTAAAGCAATTATACTCCAATAAAGATGTTAAAAAAAATGAATGAGAAATAGAAAAGCCAGCGCCATGAACAGCATGAACAGTGAAAGAGCAACACTTCCGGTTGAGGTCAGCCCAGGAGCTCTCTTTGAGGTTGTCATGTGTCAATTGAGCACACATTGAAGAGCAAGCCCTTCTCAGGAGCAGTGAGGGAGAGGGTGGGAGCCTTTTTTTCCTCATCCCACTGTCTTCAGCTGACGGTAGGAAGGAAAAGTTGGGGAGCAGCCTTCCCCCTTGACACTCCACTTGGGCAGGTGACTTGCCCCACCCCTAAGTGGGTCACCTTCCCTGAAGCTCGGGGACGGGGCCGCGTCAGCTCTGGAGGGGTTCAACAAATAATACCACGTTTCCTTTATAGAGCAAATTAGCCTATTCAAAGTTCTATGTGCACTTGACTTTTCCAATAACTCTAGGAGGGTGCGTGTTATCTACAATTATAAAGAAAAAGGGACAGGAGGCTGAGTTGCCCAAGGACACTCAGGTGGTTATTGACAGCAGCCCAAGTGACTCTCAGGCCACTGATTTGCTCTCAGCTGTGTGCATTTTACGCCCTCCCGTGCCCCCAAGCGCACTTACCTGATAGTGCCCACAGCTGCAATAGCCCTGATACAGCTGGTCCTCCTACCTTCCCGCCTAAACCTCCACCCACTCGTTTTACATGACAGGTGATTCTGTTGATGGGATGTTTAAAGTAGAGGACACTGTTTTCTGTAAAAGGTAGATAACGGGAAAGGTTTACAAGATTGAAATGGTAAAGAAGGTTTCTGCTTCCTGAAACAGCACAGCAAAATTCATCGACATCTACTGTCAGTAAAAAACAAAGAAAGAAACAACTGAGATAGTCTGAATCTGTCTTTCAGAGCTCTACTGAGTCTATAAACGTTGTTAGTCTCCAGCAGACTTTCCAGCAGAAAAATGGTACTTTCCTAAAGGGAAACTGTCCTGGATTCCTGTCAGAACCTGAATCTTAGACAAACACCTACCCCTAAAGTCCCAGCAAGGTGAAAGCTAGTGAACACCTGACAATTTACTACAGAAGAAGATATGTTTGCAGCTAAAACCTGGAGCACTTTATGACTGGGGAAATGAAAATGTGCTATGAAGTGATGTGTTTACTCCAAAGGTTACCTGTAGTGATTATTTTAGGGAAAAATCAAGTACGGAAATAATTAAGTGTTGTCATCCAATCACAATCACATTTAAGCACGAAGTCCGTGAATGTACACCTCAAACTGAAAATGGCTGTGGCAGTTCTTTCATTTACTTGACAAGACCAGATAATGTCAGAAAAGGGTCTGGGGTCTTAGCTGCTCTGCTGATGTCCGATACTTGGATTCTAAGATTCTGCAGGTAAAATGGTGGCCAGCTGTGAGACTGTGGAGGTGGAAGGCCATGACACAATTAGGAAGCTGGGGGTGATCCTGGACCTCACCTGCACGTGGGCTGGATCCTGTGTTGACACATAAATGTCCAGTTCTTTGTCCTCTGTCTTTGGAATAACAAGCACTCGCTGTGTTTCCATGTAAAACTGTTCCTGTCCTCCAACACGGATTTCTCCTGTCAAGGGTAAGCACAGGGAAATGCCTGAAGTTGTATGCTGGTTGGGGAATTCAAAAGCAGGTGAGACGTGCACTGGCCAGCTGGATTTGTCCTGACCAAGGCATTGATGGATCAGGTGTTTGTCCTGTGACAACTGAGGCCATCTGTTTCAGAGACTGAGGTTCTGGATAACAAGTTGAAAGTGTCTGCTTCCCTTCTTCACTCTGTCCTTGACTAATCAAAGTCTTAGGAATTTTTCTTCTGTTTATTCTATTGCTTCCTACCCCCCACCCCCCAAAGCAACACATAAGCCAATTTGAAAGGAAGCGAGAAAAGAGAACTTTGGCAAAACGCCAAGACTTCAGACGCTGGTCTTTCTGAGAGGAAATCACATGTTCTCAATGTCTGCGTCAGAAGAACGTTGCGCAAAGATTCTGTGAAACATCCTGAGTCACTTCAACAATTTGATCGACTTTTTCAAATGCCTCCTCAATGTTTCCTTGTTCAAGTTTTTTTTTCAGGACACAGGAATCAGTTGTGTTTTATGGCATCCTGAGTGACAGGAAGAAAAAGAGCTAATTCTTTTTTTTTTTTTTTTTTTTGCGGTACGCGGGCCTCTCATTGTTGTGGCCTCTCCCGTTGCGGAGCACAGGCTCTGGACGCGCAGGCTCAGTGGCCATGGCTCACGGGCCCAGCCGCTCTGCGGCATATGGGATCTTCCCGGACCGGGGCAAGAACCCGTGTCCCCTGCATCGGCAGGCGGACTCTCAACCACTGCGCCACCAGGGAAGCCCAGAGCTAATTCTTCTGACTGTTTTCTTCCAATGGCAATTTGTTCTTACTCAAAAACCAGTAAACTCCCGAAAATCGCCATCTGCTAAGACACACAAAGGAGTCAGACAAGCAAGGGAGCACATACTAGAGTAGCAGACTCCCCGCAGAGATGAGATGTCAGAGGAAATAACTTCTAAATGGCAGAGAAAACCAACAAGGATTAGAGAAACATTTAGAGTTGAGATCTGGGGACACCATGATGGTCCGGGATGATAACTACTCATTTCTCATTTTCAGTGTAGATCTCCAGGGAACAAGTGATAGCTCCAAATGCAGTAAGAGTGAGGCTCAGGGCCCTCCCTTTTTCCCCTCTTCTGGAAGAAAAATACTCGTGTCAGACTTAGGGAGCTCACGTATAGGATGGAGACCATGTTAATGGGGGAGGACTAAAGTCCTAACACAGCTCTTGGGCAAGAAAGCCCAACAGACACAGTATGCAGTTCGTTCATTTCTTTTTGTATTTGGCATATCTCATAAGGGCCTTTCTAGCCCTTTGCTCTAGGGGTGTTTTTTGGACAGTTACATGAACTGACTCACACATGAAGACTGGAAGCCATCCTGTCCTGTGGTTCTATGGATTGACCTAGGACAGCTGATCCTTGCTTAACCTTTAGATCCAGGTGTTTTCCACACTTGACAATGGCACCTGACTCCTGCATTCTCACTTGCCAATGGCCTTAAGTCCATCGCCTTTCTTGCTAATGACAATAATGGGAATAGTGAAAGCAGCTAATATTTATTGAGTGCATGTTTTGTGTCAAACACTGTACAATATACAGTGTATTTACATGTATTCTCACATGAATTCTATTAGTCTCTCCATTTTCCAGATGAAGAAACTGGGCTTAAGGAGGTTAAAATAACTTTCTCAAAGTCACGCTTCAAATAAGTGATAGAGGCAGCTTTCAAGCCTGGGCTTAGTTTTCAGAAGCATCTTGCCTAATAATGAATACTGGATTTCTCAAAGCAGCAGAAAATGAAGAATATAGTTGAAATTTTCATTTTTTGCTAAACCAAGATCTCAATATGTCACCGTAGTACATGTGGAAGTATGTTTATTGCCGTCCCATAAATGTGTCCTAGGGTAGTATAATCTTATTATAATATATGCTATATTTATCAAGTACTAACTATCAACATGTGCCAGGCACTGTTCTAAGTGCTTTGCACATATTAACTCATTTAGTCTTACAACAACTCGATGAGGTAGGTATTATTATTATTATTTTCATTTTACAAATGAGGAAACCATGGCACAGACAGGTTAAGAAACTTGCCCAAGGTCACACAGTTAGGAAGTGGTGTAGCCAGGATTCAAACTTGGCAGTTTGGTTTTATTTATTATTATTATTTTGCGGTACGCCGGCCTCTCTCTGCTGTGGCCTCTCCCGTTGCGGAGCACAGGCTCCGGACGCACAGGCTCAGCGGCCATGGCTCACGGGCCCAGCCGCTCCGCAGCATGTGGGATCACCGGGGCACGAACCCATGTCCCCGACTCCCAACCACAGTGCCAGCAGGGAAGCCCTGGTTTTAGAACCTGTGCTTTTAACTAGTACCCTATACTGCCTCTCATATATATAGTCATGTTAATGAATGAATGGATTAATGAGTATTGGTATATATGACTGTTCTTTTAGCTACTTTTCTTTTTTTAAAATTTATTTATTTTTTATTTTATTTACTTATTTTTGGCTGTGTTGGGTCTTTGTTGCTGCACGTGGGCTTTCTCTAGTTGTGGCGAGCGGGGGCTACTCTTCGTTGCGGTGTGCAGGCTTCTCATTGCGGTGGCTTCTCTTGCTGGGGTGCATGGGCTCTAGGCGTGCGGGCTTCAGTAATTGTGGTGCGTGGGCTCAGTAGTTGTGGCTCACGGGCTCTAGAGCGCAGGCTCAGTAGTTGTGGCGCATGGGCTTAGTTGTTCCACGCATGTGGGATCTTCCCAGACTAGGGATCAAACCCTTGTCCCCTGCATTGGCACGTGGATTCTTAACCACTGCGCCACCATGGAAGTCCTACCTGCTATTCTTCATAAAAGGATTTAAAAAATTTTTTTTAATTTTATTTATTTATTTTTTGGCTGTGTTTGGTCTTTGTTGCTGCACAGGGGCTTTCTCTAGTTGCAGCGAGCGGGTGCTACTCTTCGTTGCGGCGCATGGGCTTCTCATTGTGGTGGCTTTTCTCTTGTTGCAGAGCATGGGCTCTAGGTGTGCAGGCTTCAGTTGTGGCTCTTGGGCTCTAGAGCGCAGGCTTAATAGTTGTGGCGTACGGGCTTAGTTGCTCCGTGGCATGTGGGATCTTCCCAGACCAGGGATCAAACCCGTGTCCCTTGCGTTGGCAGGTGGATTCTTAACCACTGCGCCACCAGGGAAGTCCGACCTACTTTTCTTCGCAAAAGAATATTTTTGCTGATGGTGGACAGTCCTAATCGGAGGGAACTCTAGATCTCTAAACATTCCAAGTCCCAAGATATTTCATGAGTGTGTCCTTTGGGTACCATTTCCCCCTTGAGGAAATGGGATTGGAATTAAAATTTCAAAAAACCCTTGTTAGGATCCTAGTACAACCCTAGGAAGCGGGGTGAGCCAAGAACAATGGCTTGGACTTCTTGCAAACTTGATGAAATGGGAATTTGGAACAGAGTTGATTTGGTTTAGAAAGAACAAGAAACATGACCTCTTTAACACTTTGAATATTGAGTAAGTTGTACCTTTTAGGCACATTTTAAAAATGTTCAAATGGTTCACTAGGGCCTTTGAAAAAATTTTATTTTCTTTCACAAGCAATAAAAGAAATAAGCTTTTCTCAACTTTCATTGAATTAGAACATGCAAACCCCTGTCCACATCTCACTTTTCTAATCTAAATTCATTATTTTTGCTGGAAGTAGCATTTTCATTCCATCATCTAGACCCAGAAATGAGAGTGGAAATTTTTGTGGAATTTCATCATGAAAGTCCCACTGCTTTTGGGCTCTACCTTGAAAAGATTATTGTTCCCAATATCCATTCTCACTATTTTCAAGTAATAGAATCCCCAATTTCTAGTGAATACCTGGCCACCTAGAATACAGTCTGCATTTCCCAGATCCCCTTTCTAGGTATGTTGGTGTGGCATGTGACTAGGTTCTACCCAAGGAGAGGTAGGAAGGTTATGTGCAACTTCTGGAAGTGTCCTTAAGGGGAGGGGATATGCTCTTCGTCATCACCCCATTCTCTCTGCTGACTGAAATGTGGACTCAACAGCCAGAGTTCAGTAGCCATTGTGAACCAAAGTGTGATCTGGAGAATGGAAACCACGCAGGACGGAGCAACTATATACAAGAAGGCCAGACCCTTGACACTTAGAAACACATATAAGCCCGGGACTGGCCATTTCTAGATTTTCTGAATGTGAGAGAGAAAGAAACTTCTATTTTTTTCCTGTTTCTTGGAGCCAAAGCTAATTTTAATTCACTTAAGTAATATCTTCCAGAGCAAGCTGATTTTTCCAGAGCAAGCCAGTGACAAAAAAAAAAAGTAGAGCCCTGAATTAGTCTCGCATTAAGAAGTTTGCAAAGGAACTTTTGATTCTACAACCTTACCGGAGAGATCAGGCAGTCTGCTTACCTCCATGGTGAAGATTATGGGCTCCAGTTCTTCACAGGTTACCTTTATATTTTTGCATGCTTTGCCTGTACATCTGTCTCTGCAACCACAGCACAGATGATCTGGCCCACGCAGAGTACCTGCGGAAAGTACATACATGAAACAGGTGGAAAATTCTGGGTAGAAGTACTGTTAGTGCAAACTTACCAATGGCTGGTGTTTTAGTTATCATTGTTGACCAATAATAACCACATGTGACTACATGTGCTTGGCTAAAAAGAATTTCTTTTAAATTTTAATTTAAAAATTAATTAAAATCATACAGATGCTTCTACTGGCCATTTTACTCAGTGAATATAAGCCCCAGAGTGGATGTGAGATTGGCTGTGACCTGAATCGGCTGCATCCTCTGTCAAGGGTCGTCCGCGAGTGTCGCCTTCATGGAGTCATTTTAGAGTTTAAAGATAAGGAGAGTATTTTTTGTACAATGTGATTCCTGTGCTTCCCCCCACCCCACAACCCCAAAATTCATATGTTGAGGGGCTGACCCCCAAGGTTACTGTATTGGAGATAAGGCCTTTAAAGAGGTAATGAAGGTGAAATGAGGTCCTAAGGGTGGAGCTCTAATCCAATATGACTGGTGTCCTTATAAGAAGAGGTAGGGACACCAGGGAGGCTCATACACAGAGAAATGGCCACACAGGAGAAGGTGACCATCTGCAAGCTGGGAAGAGTGGCCTCAGGAGAAACCTGCCAACAGCTTGATCTTGGACTTCTAGCCTCTAGAACTGTGAGAAGATACATTTCTCTTTTTTAAGCTATCAAGTCTGTGGTACTGGGTGGACCAAAAGATTCGTTCAGTTTTTTCCGTAAGATGGCTCTAGTAGCGCTCAGTTGTCTTTAACTTCATGTGAAACAATTTTGTTAGATTCTATGTGACAGCTGTCATATCAGTGTGCATTTAGAAAAAGACATCAAAATTGGTGAATTTTTGTGTAGCCATTTTAATATTGAAGATGGAAGAAAAAGAGCAACATTTTCGGCATCTTATGCTTTATTATTTCAAGAAAGGTAAAAACGCAACTGAAACGCAAAAAAAGATTTGTGCAGTGTATGGAGAAGGTGCTGTGACTGGCTGAACGTGTCAAAAGTGGTTTGCAAAGTTTCGTGCTGGAGATTTCTTGCTGGACGATGCTCCACGGTCCAGCTGAGCATCAACACAGGTGGACCACTTGAAGTTGATAGCGATCAAATTGAAACAATAATTGAGAACAACCAACGTTATACCAACGCGGGAGATAGCCGACATACTCAAAATGTCCAAATCAAGCGCGGAAAATCATTTGCACCAGCTTGGTTATGTGAATCGCTTTGATGTTTGGGTTCCACATAAGTTAAGTGAAAAAAACCTTCTTGACCATATTTCTGCATGCGAATCTCTACTGAAACGTAAAGAAAACGTTCCGTTTTTAAAACAAATTGTGACGGGTGATGAAAAGTGGATACTGTACAATAACGTGGAACAGAAGAGATTGTGGGGCAAGCGAAATGAACCACCACCAACCACACCAAAGGCCGGTCTTCAATCAAAGAAAGTGAGGTTGTGTATATGGTGGGATTGGAAGGGAGTCCTCTATTATGAACTCCTTCCGGAAAACCAAATGATTAATTCCAACAAGTACTGCTTCCAAGTAGACCAACTGAAAGCGGCACTCAACGAAAAGTGTCCAGAATTAGTCTACAGAAAATGCATAATCTTCCATCAGGATAACGCAAGACTGCATGTTTCTTTGATGACCAGGCAAAAACTGTTACAGCTTGGCTGGGAAGTTCTGATTCATCTGCTGTATGCACCAGACATTGCACCTTCGGATTTCCATTTATTTCGGTCTTTACAAAATTCTCTTAATGGAAAAAATTTCAATTCCCTGGAAGACAATAAAAGGCACCTGGGACAGTTCTTTGATCAAAAAGATAAAAATTTGGGGGAGATGGAATTATGAAGTTGCCTGAAAAATGGCAGAAGGTAGTGGAACAGAAGGATGAATACATTGTTCAATAAAGTTCATGGTGAAAATGAAAAATATCTTTTATTTTTATTTAAAAACCTGAAGGCACTTTTTGGCCCACCCAATATTTTGTTATGGCAGCCCGAGCAGATAACATAGCTCCTAAATAACAGCCTACCTGTTCATCTGGAGTTCAACCAAAAGGACAGTGGTTTGTTTCATGGCTGGAAGAGAAGCAGCCTGAGATGCAACAGTAGTAGCAACACCTACTGAGAGCCTTCACATGCCAAGCACTGTTGTAAGCACTTGGCATGTATCAGCTCATTTAAATATCACAACAACACAATGAGGTGGGTGCTACGATTATTCCCATTTTACAGATAATGATATTTTACAGGTATCGTGATACCATTTCACAGGTGATGATACACAGCTAGTGAGTGGCAGAGCGAGACCATGAACCAAGGTAGTTTGGCTCCAAAAGCAAGTGCTCAATGAATGATTGTAGACTTGAATTAAAAGGTCAAGGATGACATGAGCAACTTTATTAAAAATGGAGTATGTGAAGGTGAGTGGGAGGTGGCAGGAAGAGGGTTAGTCCAGGAAAGGAAAGAGTTCAGTGTAAATAACAGAGACTGGCTATATATTTGTACTCTCCTTTCTAGATTTTTCAAGGGTTTTCTATCCTGATATATGTCAATTCCAGCATTTATTCTTCAAATAAGAGTAAATTGACTCAAGAGCACACAGTGGGAAAACTCGGACTTGTTGTTTTCCTGTAATAAATTTCCTTTTCTCGATGTTATTTCCTGATTCCAGAAGAGTAGGTCCATCTGAATAAAGGCATTAGGGGTAGAGAGAAGCTGGAAGAATTGGCACTTCTAGCCCCCAGTGACAGAGAGGGCTGGGAGGCGACGGAAGGCCACCTGGAGGTGGTACCTTGGTGATTATCTGCACAAAGTCATGTGGGAAGGCACGTTCTGTACCTTACCTTATCCACGGCCAACAATTTGTCATTTTCGGTACCACTGGTGCCTGGAATGTCCTCCGCTCTTATCACATCAACCACCCCAGGTAGTTCAAGGGCCTCGGACAAATCAATTGATCTGAAAAAAGAGAAATATTTAAGAAGTAGAAATCAGCAAGCTTTGAGGACCCTAAACCTGAGGGAGAGATAGAGCATGGGTGAAAATCAAAATATATAACAACTGGTTCACCGTAGGCCCTGACCAATCAGAGCTGATCTGACACAGAGCAGGGTCCAGGAGGCCCCCTGCTGGGCCTGGGGTAACATCATAGCTACTGGGATGGGAGGAGAGAGAGGGACCAGTACGGCTGTGGCAGGGGTGTCCTTAGGAAGCTTAGGACAGTGGCCATTTACCATTCATTCATTGTTTTATCACCAGCTGAATATTAGCCCTACTCAGAGTTACTCCTTTGAGCCATGCTTGAGGCAGCAGCAGGGAGATGAGATTAGAATGAAAGCGAGGGCCCTAATTGTGATTTTTATCTCTCTTTCATGATGGGCATTTCCAGTTACACTCCCTTCCTCCTCCTGGGGCTGGTGACCTTTTTAAAATTCTTTCCATAAGGTTCTTTGGGTTTAGAACATTTCAGGAGAATGGTCACATTCCTCCAAGGGAATCCCCAAGTGTGCTTTAAAAACGCCTTTCGAAAGCTTTTCATTTACTTACATGATTTTTGCATGGGCTTTGGTACTGGTCACCAAAGCCATTGAAAGTTCTTTATCCAGCATGGGGATCTCATCACAAAATATGGCTTCATCTGTGCCATGTTTAAGGCCTGGTAGGTGCATGATGGGGCATCCGACTGGATCTTGGAGGGATTGGTGAGAATCCACACTCTACAGAGAAAGACAAGAGTTTCCCTGGAAAACTTTAATCTTCAGAAGTGACCTGGCCGATTACCAACACTCCTGATTCAGGATTGAGAAATCAGATGGTCACCCTCAGGCAACAAACAGTGGAGTGGGTCAGATGAGCGTGGCAATTTAATGATGTAACTAGACTGGGGAATTGTTATTTCGGTTATGCGGCAATGCTTTAGACAGGGCCAATGTTTTGGCAAAATTGTGAGGTAGGTGAAGGGGCACTCTGGCTTCCCCTTTTGGCATGTTCTTTTCCCAAGTGGTACCCCGCACCCCTTTATTCTGGAATTCAGAGGGTCTCCCTGTCCTGCCTTCTTACCTTTCCAATGATCAGCCTGTTAACACGTAAAGTGACAGTGATGATGATGCCTTGAGTGCTATAATTCCTGAGGATGGGGGGCCAAAATCTAAGCCAAAAGCCTGCTTATCGGCTGGAGCAGGGCCTCTGGTGGGAGATGGGGGGCACATGGCAGTGGAGTCTATCCAGATCTGGTCTAAGGTGCCTCGGCTGCCCTTGTGATATTTTTGTGCACAAAAATATCACTGGCAGTATAAGTAAATGGATGAATTGGGAGATTGCGATTGACATATATACACTATTGATACTATGTATAAAATAGGTAACTAATGAGAAGCTACAGTATATAGCACAGGGAACTCTACTCAGTGCTCTGTGGTGACCTAAATGGGAAGGAAATCCAAAAAAGAGGGGATATATGTATACGTATAGCTGATTCACTTTGCTGTACTGTAGAAACTAACACAACATTGTAAATCATCTGTACTCCAATAAAAACTAAAAAGTAAAGGGAGCACGTGTTTATTCGGGAACTCTTCTCAGCGAAGATCTATGTGTGGACTGTGTGTGGAGATCAGGTGGCAGGAGGGGCTGTGCTCTAATAGATAATAATAGATACTTTCTGAATTGTCCTTCAAGAAGAGGGGCTTCAGTTGCTGGCAGGGGGCTCTTGTCTTGCCGACTGGAGATTAAACATTTGCAATCAGGGCTGGAGGCTGAACCTTGCTACTGTCCTGCTCTGTCCTGCCCCCCACTCCTGGCTTAGCTGCTCCTCAAACAAATGCCCAAAGAACAGCAGTTTGAAGACACTCTCAATTATTAGTCAGATGGTCAAACTGTTTCAGGTCGGTTTGGCCCTGAGGGCATCCAGCGGTAGCTCAGGCCTGATCTTAGATCCAGCCTCTCCCTGGATCGACCTGAACAAAGGGCCAACGTGCTAGCAAAAACTAGAAAGTTAGAAGGGAAAATCACAACTTTGAAGCACTTGCTTGTTCACACAGCTACAGCTGTCTCTTAGTTTCTCGGTTTCTATTAAATTAAACTCACTGACCTGGTACCTTTGGACTCCCTGGGGTACTGTGACCGGGAAGTCTTCTAGAGCACTTAGGAATCGGTCTGAAATTTCAGGATAACGGCCTCTGTTCTGAAAGACGATTCAAAACAATAAAGATAAGCTGATTAGTCTCTGATTAAACTGGGCTTTGAAAGTGACTTGGCTTAAGTAGCCAAGAAACCGTAAGGTTCGGGTAGCCTGGATGACGCAAATCCACATCACCTCCCAGGATTCACTTCTGTGAATGTTCTTTGCCCTCCCTCCCTTTCCACATAAGGAAGACCTGGACTGACTGTTTGAATCTGATCCTCAAGCCAGTCTGAGGAGAGAGAGGCCTGTCAGCAAGCTGGGCAGAGGCAGGAGGAGAAGCAAGAAAATCTGGGGTTGGAAAAGCCATTCTAGAACGAGCTGGGGTGGTTCATTGTACACAAAAGAGCCCAAATCCTGATTATTTTCCTCAGCAACTCAGTTTTTCTGAGAGAGCAGCAAAACTGGGAAGGCTCTCTGGGTGTCACTGAAACACATCAAGGGTCTTGATTAAGAAATTCAATGGCAGCAGGAGTTATTCTAGTAAATGTGGTTTGCGAGGGTCTTCATCTTTCTTTTTCTTTCTTTTTTTATTTTGGCCTCGCCGCACAGCTTGCGGGATTTTCGTTCCCCAGCCAGGGATCAAACCCGGGCCCCCTGCAGTGGAAGCACGGAGTCTTAACCACTGGACCTCCAGGGAAGTCCTGTGAGGGTCTTCATCTGAATGAATGAAAACCAGACAGTTTAGGAACACACTGGGCTGTTGGCGTGGGGTGTGACTGGGGAACAGGGGTGCAAGTTAGGGTGAGAGTTGTAGTCACAGTCAGGGGAGGAAAGATAGATTCAGAAGAGAGAGGGAGAGGGGAGAGAGAGAGGGAGAAAGAGAGTGAAAATATTTTGCTTTGGTAACATATTCCAGAAGTTTATAATCAGAAATTCTGAAAAGAAGCTACTTAAATATTAGCATATAAACCTTTCAGGTTTTTGTTTTGAATTTAATTTTATTTATTTTCTTATACAGCAGGTTCTTAGTAGTCATCCATTTTATACACATCAGTGTATACATGTCAATCCCAATCTCCCAATTCATCCCACCACCACCCAACCTTTTAGATTTTTCGAAAAATAAAATTTTGTTTCACATTTCATATTGAATATACAATTCTAGAATAGGCAAAACTAATCTATAGTGCCACAAAGCAGATCAGGGGTGTTGCCTGGGGGCAGGGGTGGGAGGATTGACAGCAGAGGGGCAAAAGGGCACTTTTTGGGGTGATGGAAATACCCTATCTCTTGTTTGAGGTGGTGGTGAGGCCAGTTTACACAATTGTCAAAACTCTCTGAGTTTAAATAGGTGCATTTTGTTCTATGTAATTATACTTCAATAAAGTTGATTTTAAAAGAGAAAAAAATTGCACATAGGAGGCAGGGGTCCCGTCATGTTTCCCTGCTCAGGGCATGTGGTAAACATCTGTGCACTGAAGACAGTCTGGCATCCTGAGCCTCACGCAGTAGCCCTTCAGGGCTGACTTCCGGAAGAAGGGATGGCTGGGAACTGACAGGCTGCCCAGAAGACAGTTTGCAAAAGTAGTGGGGAAGGTGGGAGCTTACGCTGCCAGGAGCACATAAAAGCCAGAGCACTCACAGGCACAGAGAACAGTTCTACTAGCTTCTTCTGTTCCTGCAGAAATTGTAGGTAGAATTTGAAGAAGAAGCTGACCACCAGAGTCCTCTTGAATGCCACCCTCCCACCTGGAGCCCCGCCTGGGAGGGAGAGTTCATCCAGGAGCAGCCTGCAGGCCTCATCCAGCATCAACTCACCCCAGCGCCTGGAGAAGGGCAGCCTCAGTGACTACTGGCACGTGCTAGATATTGGATGGTGGCGGTTCAGACACCCCCGAGTCGCATTTTATGAGTTGGATAGGCACTTAGAAATCACCTAAACAAGCCGTTCAGGAAAACTGGGGCCTGGGAGGCTGCCCTGAGTAGCCTGAACATGCTGGAACCAGGCATTAAATAAATAGACCATTAGGGTCAATTCCATTATGAACTGGACACTGCCTTTACTGAGGAAGAAATAGAGTGCCCCCGAGCAGTGGGAGTGGGAGGTACCACTTGGATGCTGCCGGTGTGGGTTTGCAGGAGTGTTGATGTGCGCAAGAGCAGTGGGGCAGAACACAGTCCTGGGCCATATTTGTTGTATCCCTCACCCAGAGAGCGGCACCTAATTAATCAAAGTCAAATAAGGTTGGATTCATTTAGCAAAATTACAGAAAGAACAAGCAATGATTCTACATATAGGAGTTTCCATCTTCCCAGTTGTTTTTTTGACGTCAAGCTTCACCATCAGGGTCCAGGGTTTGTTGCTTACCTCCCCAGGAGCTGCTGGCAGGATTTCTGTGCACTGACTGTGGCAGCCCCGACCCCTCTGTAGGCGATGCTCAGGTCCTCGACGGTGTCTGTGCCCTCCCTGAAGAGGACTTGCCTGCCAGCATTCACATGGGCCAAGGCATTTTGCTGGCACTGAGCCTGTCGGAAGGCTGACACAGATTCCCACTGTGGAGACAAAAGCCGTTTGGAGTTATTTGATATGTTAAAACTAAGAGCAAGTTTTCTGCTTCTTGGTGCCACGAATTAATCACTTAGACTCAATCTAAATGGACACAAAGGACGCTTGGCACAATTTGAGGACAATTTGGCTGCCTGTTTGTTCAAAGAGAGAATGACGTCCTCCCAAAGGTCTGTCCCCAACCCCCCATACCCTCAATGCACAGGGATCACTGCGCACTTTCCCTCCGAGGCCAGGATGCCTCTGCACAAAATGCCTGGAGCATTTCCACATGCCTTTATTTCTGGGCGCCATTAACTCCAGTCTCCAGTCCCCTTTGTCCCCTGCGAGGATGGAGGAGCCTTCTCAACACAGGTGCTTTTAAGCGTGATTTGCTGAAAGTGTGAAAGAGACCCACCGAATTTCTGGGTTTGTAGATGCTATCATTTTTCCATTTTGCAAAGTTCGTAAAGGCGTTGAATAGGACTTTCCAGCGGTGGACTAGGGACTCTTCTAACTGAGACAAGAGTCAGGATGGTGACGGCTGCTCCCCTTACCCTTGGCACCATGACCACTGGTGTGCTGACATAGTGTTAACGAAGATGGCCGGTGCCTCGAGTGTGTTTCCATCTGTGTGGCCACCGAGGGTGCTGTGTTTGGTCAGCTTGTTTTCCTCTCTGGGGCCCTTACCCAGATGCACACTGGCTCGGGAACAGATTTCAAAGTTTCCATTCCCAAGGAAAAATAAATGAAGGTCATACATGGCTGAAAGCATGACTTAATATAAGACTTCCTACATGACCAAGGTGACTCCTGGCTTGGGATCACTGTGTATGTGTATGAAGTATTGCCCCTCTTGGCAAGACTGTCCTCTGGGATTCAGGTACGGTTTGGGGGAGAAGCACAGGGAACAGGGAGTGAGGACAGAGGGCTCCCTCGGTAGCTGGCTGGGTGGCCACATCTCCCCCAGGGCTGGTGTATTAGGCACTCCTGTTTCTCTGAACTGTTGGGGTCAGCTCCGGGGTGGGGGCGGAGCACAGAGGTCCGGCCGCAGCCTCTGCCTCCTTTGGGTCAGGTGGAGAAGCTCATTCTGCAGCAGGAGAACTTGAATTTCCGCCTCCCAGCGTTGATATTGGACACGAGGGGGTGTGGAAGCACCTCCGCGGGCCGGGCAGGCGCCACCCCACAGCTGAAGCAACGACCGCAGCTGGTCACCCGGAGCCGCCCGCTCAAGGGTTGCTGAAAGCCTTAGTGCCGCACCAGGCTACAGAGGACAGGAAACAGGTTTTCAGGGCAGCCTTATTTTCCTTCCATCTGTTCTGAAATTTCTACAGATGACTGGACTCAGTTATGCAAAGAGAAAAACAACTCTCAAAAGTGACCAGCAGAATTCTTACCTTTTGAGAGTGGGGGATATACGCAGACTCCGCAGTTCCCTCCGGCTCCAGGTCTGCACTCGCCAGCCCAGCAAGAAAATGTTCGCTTAGAGGAATCTGTTGAAGAAAATGACATTTCTGCACAGGTGCAGCAGGAATGTGAGATTATTCTGTACTCTTAAATGTCAGCAGCGGAGAAGAAAAGGTCACCTTTCTCTGCGAGGAGCAGCGCGGGGATCTGAGCGCGCCGAGGACCAGGCCCCCTTGTCCCTTCCACAGGGAGGGGTGGCAGCCGCTGCATGACATTTACTCTTGTTAGTGCACGTGCCGTGTGAACTGGGTCTCTTCCTGTCCCCAAGGCCTGTCAGGCCCGTTTTCATCTTTCAGCAGAGGCTGGTTAACTAAATCTAACTCATCGAATACTGGGATCAAGGTAAGGGCGTAACTTAAGCTGAGACGTGGTTTGTTTCCATTATGAACAGAGCTCAAATCATTGGATTTGCCTTTTGTTCTTGCCACTGCTGTTGGCCTCTAAGCGGGATACCCACACCTTTAAAGCAAAGTGAACAATTCACAAAACCTCCTTTCGGCCCCGTTGTCACCACATGGTGGTCAGAGAAGTCCCCTCTGGCTTTAAAAAGTGGTTGTGGCTCCACAGAGGAGATGTGGCGAGGAGATCAAGCGGCAGTGCAGGGAATCTGACGTGGGTTCCGCTCCTGGCACAGCAGCGATATGCTGATTGGAAGGCAGGCGGCAGGGGGACCCCAAAGGAGCCCCTGTGGACCTTTCCCTCCCTGCTACTGGCCTCACCGGAGCGGGCTGAGCTCAGGCTGGAGGTGGCTTTGGCAGAGCTGGGAAAACAGAGACCTTAAGCCAAAGGTAACGACCAACATCCCAGCAGAAGAACACAGCTAGTACTACTAGTCCTAGTGTAGAAGGCCCCACGGGGGCCGGGCCATCCTTGCTATCCTGATGCCCCAGAGCCTAGGCTGCTTCTCCCTTAGTCTTTGGGGGTTGAGCTAAGGTCGTGCTGGACCGCAGGCCTGGAGGACTCAGCAAAACAGTTGACTGGGCCGGGCAAGGTGAGGCCTTTCCTCTCCTCCCCGCTGGGTGGGTCCCACACAAAGCTGAATGGGGGCATGAGAGCTTGTCCTCTACCAGTAGGTCTGTCCCAACACTTCTCAGTTCCCACCCACCAGGGACAGCCAACAATCCCCTGGGGAGGGTTACAATGCCTGTAATATAATTCCTGGTTGGCCACACCCCGAAGTTCACAAGGGGCAGTGTGACTGCTCCCCTGCACCCAGTGCCAGCCTGTCAGCTGGTAGGAGGGCATTTGATGGGTGAGGGAGGGGGTGGAACAAGGGAAGCGGGGAGTTAAAAGCCCTGGGGAGGCCCTGATGGAGAAGAAACAAGCATGCCCATTTGGAAATCAGGCAGACTGGGTCTCCATCCCATGCCCGCCTCTACAAGCGACCTCCGCCGGGTGGTTGCACACATTAGACGTGACGTGTGTAAAGTATCCAGCAGAGCCTGGCGCAAAGTCAGCACCCAGTAAATGGGAGTGCTAGCATCCCTGTAGCAGCCGGAGGCAGTGTGAAGGCTGAGCACTTTGGGGGAGACAAGGGTGGTATAGCACAGAGCGCCCCAAGGGAGCGTCCCTCTCAGCCAGCATGTACAATTAGTCATCGCCTTCCTCCTGCCCCCAGGGGCCCCACGATGTCCCCAGCGTGTCCTAACTAGATCTGTGGCTTCTCTCACAGAAACTGGGGGTGTGGGCATGAAGAGAAGGAGGTGCTGGTCCTTGGGCCACAGAGAGCCTTCACGTCAGCCTCTGATACCGCCCCAGGCTGATGCGGGCTAACTGAGCTGTGGTCCAGGCTGGGTGTTGCGTGTATGTGTGGCAGGTGGTGCAGAAGGAAGCGCCAGCCACCCCTTGCATCAGTGTGCCTCCTGCCAGGAGCCTGAGCTTCCCATGGTGGATTGAGAGCCGGAGACCTGGGCTCTGATATAGCAATTCTTTAAAAAGAAACAAAAACTTTTCAGGTGCTGTCCAGAGTGTTCTGGGGTAGCTTACCTTCTGAAATCAGGTTGAGGTTAGTGTTGCCCACAGCCAGAAATGGATTCAGATCTGAATAGCGATGCCGGCTTATAATGTGTCCCCCTAAGGACTAAGGAGAGAGAGTTACAGCCTCGGCCTTCGATCCCTCAAATCCGAGACCCATAGGCACCTGCTTACGGTCTTCTCTGGTAGTGAAAGGGTCAGGAGGAGTCTCAGTGTGCTCTGCAGACGAGACTCAGTTCAGACCATGTGGGAGGCCTCCACCCACCTGCGGCTTTGGATCGGGTGAGGAATGGATGGTAACGCTCTACGGCATTTGGTACGTTCCACCTGCTGTCTAACCCCTTCACACGTATTTACTCAATCCTCGCAACAACCCAGTGAGATGATGCAATTATCCCCCCTTTGCAGATGAAGACACTGGGGCACAGAGAACTTACGAAACTTGATCAAGGTCTGCCAGCTAGGAAGGGGCAGGACTGGGATTCAAGCGAGTGAGGCTCAGCAGCCAGTTCTGAGCCACCCCTGCTTAGCTGGTGCAGGTGGCCACAGTGCTGGCCACAGAGGTGCCGTCCTGCCTGGGATCTCAGCCTCATCGCACGGCCTCTGAAATTGCTGGACTTCTGTGGGCTGTGTTGAGGTGCTGGGCATCCACATCACTGAGGGAGAGTTGCCCTTTTCCTCTTGGGGGATTCCACTTGGATCTGGTCGAGGCTGTAGCATCTCAGAACGTGGCAGGGAAATGACTGGCCAGTCCACTCAGTGCTCTCCTTCCCATGTAGTGATGGAATCTACAGTGACAGCCTGGGCTGTGTTGACCCAGGCTGGAACATGGGTGAGGACAGGAAACCCCAGTTCCTCTATGAACAGCTCAATTTTTTTTTTTAACATCTTTATTGGAGTATAATTGCTTTACAATGGTGTGTTAGTTTCTGCTTTATAACAAAGTGAATCAGTTATACATATACATCTGTTCCCATATCTCTTCCCTCTTGCGTCTCCCTCCCTCCCACCCTCCCTATCCCACCCCTCTAGGTGGTCACAAAGCACCGAGCTGATCTCCCTGTGCTATGCGGCTGCTTCCCACTAGCTATCTACCTTACGTTTGGTAGTGTATATATGTCCATGCCACTCTCTCACTTTGTCACAGCTTACACTTCCCCCTCCCCATATCCTCAAGTCCATTCTCTAGTAGGTCGTGTCTTTATTCCCGTCTTACCCCTAGGTTCTTCATGACATTTTTTTTTCTTAGATTCCATATATATGCGTTAGCATATGGTATTTGTCTTTCTCTTTCTGACTTACTTCACTCTGTGTGACAGACTCTAGGTCTATCCACCTCATTACAAATAGCTCAATGTCGTTTCTTTTTATGGCTGAGTAATAATCCATTGTATATATGTGCCACATCTTCTTTATCCATTCGTCTGTCGACGGACACTTAGGTTGCTTCCATGTCCTGGCTATTGTAAATAGAGCTGCAATGAACATTTTGGTACATGACTCTTTTTGAAATATGGTTTTCTCAGGGTATATGCCCAGTAGTGGGATTGCTGGGCCGTATGGTAGTTCTATTTGTAGTTTTTTAAGGAACCTCCATACTGTTCTCCATAGTGACTGTATCAATTTACATTCCCGCCAACAGTGCACAAGGGTTCCCTGTACTCCACACCCTCTCCAGCATTTATTGTTTGTAGATTTTTTGATAACGGCCATTCTGACTGGTGTGAGGTGATACCTCATTGTAGTTCTGATTTGCATTTCTCCAATGATTAGTGATGTTGAGCATCCTTTCATGTGTTTGTTGGCAATCTGTATATCTTCTTTGGAGGAATGTCTATTTAGGTCTTCTGCCCATTTTTGGATTGGGTTGTTTGTTTTTTTGTATTGAGCTGCATGAGCTGCTTGTAAATTTTGGAGATGAATCCTTTGTCAGTTGCTTCATTTGCAAATATTTTCTCCCATTCTGAGGGTTGTCTTTTGGTCTTGTTTATGGTTTCCTTTGCTGTGCAAAAGCTTTGAAGTTTCATTAGGTCCTATTTGTTTATTTTTGTTTTTATTTCCATTTCTCTAGGAGGTGGGTCAAAAAGGATCTTGCTGTGATTTATGTCATAGAGCGATGAGCAGCTCAATTTTAAAGTTCTTGTTTCCACTAAGTGGAAATCTGCTTCCCTGGATTCTCAGCTATCGGTCATACTTCTACCCTTTGTGATCATATGAAATGCATCACACGTCTCCTTGGGAGTCTAGAAATATTTGAAGGCAGCTCTCATGGTCCCTCTGATTGTCCCCACCCCCACCATTCCTCTTTCTGATGTGGTTTCCAGCCCCCCACTCTCCTGCCACCATCTCCGTGCCAGGCTCCAGGGTTTGAGTCAGAGTTCTTGACAGTGAATGGGAACGTTTTGGAATCACTTGAAGAGATTTTTCAAAGGAAACATGTTCTCCCTCCATTCCCTGTATCCCAAGGATTTCTAATACACCATTTGGGGTATGTAAGGGAAGGAGCGTGTGTACTTTGAAAAGTTACTTCTGCTTTCTTCTGAGGTCAAAAACAATCAGACCTTGAAGTGTGATTCCCTGACCTGAGCATTATTCTTCAGCTGTGATCTGAACAGTCTGAGGTAGAGGAGACTACCCTCCTTATTTTAGGTATTATACTTCTGTTAACGCAGCCTAAGTCTAAATTAGCTTCTTTGAAGGTCTTATCACCAAATTAGCACTTGTTCCTACTTGGCTTATTCTGTTGAACTTGACTTAGAGTCAGTCTTCTTTGAAATATGTTATTAAATAATGTTTGTTAAATATTGAATAGTTACTTATTGTGCCTGTCGTTTCAATCTGCTGAGACCCTTTTGCACACTGATTCTGCCAATGCCTATTTCAACATTTCGGTGAGGTTAAGAAATAGGTGCAGTGGGCCTCGTGATTGGCCCGGAGGACATACGGCCACCTTCCGATCTGCCTGCCCGCCAGGCTCTTCAGGTGCTTCAGGAATGCTTGGTATGTCTGGGTCTTCTCCCGGAACTCAGATACCCTCTCAGCCAAGATGTCCTTGACCTGGGCCAGAAGACAGGCAGCACCTGTTGTCAGTCCTGAAGCACATTGTTTTTACAGGTGATGTGGGAGGAGCAGCTGGATTGTAATCATGGCTCCAGGGCCTTGGTGTCCAGCTAGTGCGGTGGCTCTCCACACTGGCTGCTCAGAGAATCAGCAGAACTCAAACAGCACAGATGGCCCACTCCCACGTCAACCAAATCAGAATCTCTGGGTGCAAGCCTTTATCAAAGTCTCCCCAGGGAGTTCTCCTGGGCAGCCAGGGTTGGGAACCCCTGGGTTGGTCTACACTCTTTGAATGAACGCAAGAAAACAGAGGCTAGAGAGAAGGGATGACGGTAAAAACTAGCAGGTGGCAGACTCTACTAGAACTTTCCGTGACCCCCTCCTGACTGACCACAGTGAAGCTATGCAAAGCTGTTTTGTGATTAAGCAGGATAAATATGATGGCATGAAAACAATCAAAGGTCTTTCAATTTCCTAGGTCATTGTCTGAAATCAATAGTGCTTTTACTGTTGATTTGCACCTCTACAGGTAGCCTTGCTATTCAAAATCATCAACAACCAGTTCCAGGAGGGGCACCGGCCAATCAGAATGAACACAGCTCATGCAAGGAGCTGCCCTAGGTATTATGTTGGTTGTTGTTAGGTGTGTGGATCTTGGGGGTTCCCAGGGAGGAGCTTGGGGGCAGGAGCAATGGAAAAGCATCCATCTAGGGGGATCAGGGCAGTGCTATTTGCTGGCTGGCAAGGAAGTAATTCAGAATTTAAAAACCATTGCAGCCATACTCTTGAGTACTGGCAGTATCTTAGTGCTGGCTTTGGGCTTCTCTGTAGTAGGGATGTAAAGGGTTCAGATCAATCTTTGAAAATGAAGAAGCCACCAAACCATCAGGAGGTGACTTAGCTGGACTTTAAAAATTAATCTCTCTGGGGTTTGTAGAATGAATCACTAACACGTAGAATCTGATTTGACATCATTTCCAAGGCTGGGTTCTAACCTCAGTTAGTCTGATTTTTAACAGGCTGTGGGCTGGGCTTTGATTTTTCTCTTGTGGATTAATCGTGGAGAATATTTCACCCTCCCACATAACTTTATCTTCATCAGTATTAACAATGTACTTGGCACAATACTTCCCCCACCCCTGCCAACATACACGCACAACACCCCTTGCTGCTTCAATGATCATAGCTAACCTAATTGATTAGGGAAACCACTAGTTTCTCCTTATTATCTATATGCTAAGCAAATCTTGCCTAAAAGTAACTAAACTTCTCCTCTGCCCTGGAGTGTCTCTCAACTTAGAGTCCTCACCCTGTTTCTGCTTCAGCATCTCATCCAAGGCACTCCGTAACGCGGGATCCCATCCCAGACCCACCAGGGATGGTCTATTGCTTCCCATCACTACAAGTTCCAATAAAGCTTGGTCTTTAACTTCTGCAAAATCCTGCCTTCCCTTTGCCTGCAGAAGCACTGGGAAGATCAAGCTTGTTTCCTATCATACCGTTCCTCCTACCCTAGAGACCCAGAGCCTTCTTCGTAGGGAAGAAATCAGAGACAAAGACATTATTATTATTATTAATATCTTTTTAAGGTCAGGAGCATCACACAGGACAGTATGATCATCCCTTATTTGACACAGAATAGGGCAGTTCAGCCCTAGGGGAGAGTAAACTGTCAGCTGTTGCTACTGCCTGGGTTCTCAGAAGAATGGATTTCAAACTCAGGCTGAGGCCAGACAGTCCACCTTGGGGCTTTCGTCTGGCTCTTTCCATTGCTCACATTACCCCCTCACTCTGTGCCAGGCATGACACAGCTGTGCCGAGGAAATTCTATTTACTGTATTTCCATTCATATTTTATTCCATCTTGGGTCACAAAACCTAGCCTGTATTTCAACAGAGTTGAAAAGAGCCTTACCTTTGTTTGATTCTCAGAACATGGATTTTAACTCCATGCTTCTCAGAGTTTGCGGGTCTATGGGTTAAAGGTGCAGCAACTTTCTGGAGCGTTTACTGTACTAAAGATTTTGAGGAAAAAGAAGTGTACAGAGCCCAGCGTGTATGTGACATGGATTAGCACACAAAATTTAAACAAACGGAAGCTGTCACAGAAACTGATTTCCTGCAGGAGACCGCTGCTGGTGGTGGTGGTGGGTACATCTGGCTCCCACGTACCCCTCCCCCACCAGTGTCCTTCATTCTTCTGGGCCTTAGGAAAAGTTTGGGCATCCTTGGGAAGGTCCCTGGAGGCCACTAGAGATTACTCACACTTAAAGTTTAAGGGGCCCCCGAGGAAAGTGCATTGTTTGTTTCCTCAGATTTTAGAATCTGGCTCTACTTTGCCTGCAGAGTCCAAACAACCAACTGGACAGGCCGTGGGGTGGGCCTGGGGGACGGGGAATGGCAGTAAAGACGAGTTCTGGATTGGAGGTGGGAGATGTGTGGCTTGATGACCCGCCAGTAGCCAGTTTGGGGACCTTGGGCAAGTTCACTTTCCTTGAGTCCTGGCCCTGGCGGAGGTAGATATAGGGGCTCAGTGGGATGGAGAAAGTCTTCCCTCTCCTTCAAACAGAGCAGCTTATTTTCATTTACTAAGATTTGTTTGAGGACAGGGTTGTGGTGCTGAAGACAAGTTTGAAAACCGTGGGCTAAACGATGCCTGGGGTGAACATGAGGGGAAGGGTTTTCGGGTCTTGACCGTCTGCTTAAGCGACTTGACTATACTCCCAAGCCACCCATTTTACTATTCCCTCTTTCTCTTCTCTCCAACCCCAGGATTTCAGGTAAATCTAAGCACGTTCTCCTCCTCTTCTGAGTGGTATGCAGATGTGCTACCTGAGTTGTCCCAAGGCTGAAGCTGTGGTGCTGGGCAAAACCAGGAAGTGTCCCTTTCCTAGCAAGTGGGTGGGATGAGGCCAGGGAAGGGCAGGCTTGCTGGTCTGCAGCACGGTCAAAGTCTGGCTGATGATGGTTGAGGCCGGGAAGGTAGGACTCCTGGATGGCAGTGATACAGCCAAGGTGGGTTCCCTCCCCTGCCCACCACCAACCTCCAAAAACATACGGTGGCCTACCAGTCAGTCTGGACTAAAGCTTTCAGTCCAGTCAACCTCCCTGTTGCCTGAGTTAAGGAAGTCATTATTACCACTGCCTCCCAAATTCAAGTTTCTGACCCACTCATTTGTTTGTTTGTTTTTTGCATTAAGTTATTTGTCAGTAATTTAGCACATATATGCATGTATCTGGGACAGGCACATATATGCTAGGAGATCTGGGAGATGAGGGAAGGACTAAAATAAGGTTCCTTTTGCCAAAGGGTTTGCAGTGCATCTTGAAGGCAAAGCCTTGCATGTTTCCTTCCTACTCTGTGGGTGCCAGCTTGCCTGATGCAGTATCTGTACAAAAGGGGCCCTTAAGGATGTTGTAAGTGACTGGGGGTGTTTGTTTGCTCGGGCAGGTTTTTGTCTCACTTGGCCTTTTGCCGTTGTCCCCATGAGACAAGTAGCATTTGAGTGCCAGACACTACATCGCCTACTTTCCTCCTGCGAACATACTCCCTCCCTGGAATTGACCATCCAACCATTGGAGAGTGCCAGTTCTCTCTTGCTGTCTTCCCATTAAAGTGACACTGCAAGATTGTGGCTTTTTTTTTTTTTTTTTTTTGCGGTACGCGGGCCTCTCACCGCTGTGGCCTCTCCCGTTGTGGAGCACAGGCTCCGGACGCGCAGGCTCAGCGGCCATGGCCCACGGGCCCAGCCACTCCGCGGCATGTGGGATCCCCCTGACCAGGGCTCGAACCCGTGTCCCCTGCATCGGCAGGCAGACCCCCAACCACTGCGCCACCAGGGAAGCCCGACTGTAGCTTTTTATAGGCAAGAATCCTGCAGCTGAGTGCAGGGTCTTGAATGACATTATCCAAGTACCTAATATTCTGTGCAAAGCTTTTGACAGTAAAGTTTCATGGTGGGGATGTCATATCACATCAGAAAAATGATGAAGAATTGGAAACAGGCCAGACAAGATAAAAGTATGAGGAGGTTCTAAACTATATAGCAAGTTTTAAGTTTAGTGCAGGAATCGGTTCATTGATATTTTACGAAGAACACCTGGAACTCACCATCACTTGTTTTAGACACCATAATCAGCTCAGAAATCCTAGCAGGAGAGAGGAGAACTGGGTGAAAATGTCCTTGAGATTTCAACGCAGGTCCTGAAAGTAAATGCATTATATACTCTAGAGAGAGTTAGGAAAGAGAAAATGCAATTTTTTGGCATTGAGTGTTTCTCATAAAAATATTCAGATGCTAATTTTAAAAACTGGAAATAAATGTGTATAGATGTTGGGCTTCCCTGGTGGCGCAGTAGTTGAGAGTCCGCCTGCCGATGCAGGGGACACGGGTTCGAGCCCTGGTCTGGGGGGATCCCACGTGCCGCGGAGCGACTGGGCCCGTGAGCCACAACTACTGAGCTTGCGCGTCTGGAGCCTGTGCTCCGCAACAAGAGAGGCTGCGATAGTGAGAGGCCCGTGCACCGCGATAAAGAGTGGCCCCCGCTTGCCACAACTAGAGAAAGCCCTCGCACAGAAACGAAGACCCAACACAGCAAAAATAAATAAATTAATTAAAAACAAAAAGTACCAGTGCCACCGTGGATGTGAGGATTAAATTAGTCAATGCTTTAAAAAAAAAAAATGTGTATAGATGTGAAAGCAGTGGCCGTACACCCTGCCAAGTAATTTTATAGCACAGGCTCTCCTGGTATATGTGTTTATTTATACTCTCTACATGTGTATAAAAATAGGAAATAAAATGGCTGAGAGGTTCTTAGAAAACCCTTGCATGTGGGCACCAGGAGACACATATAAAGATATCTGTAATAGCAAAAACTTGGAGAACACTCCACATCCTTGAGCAATAGAATGGATGAGCAAATTGTGCCCTGGACACACGATGGAATCCAGCAGCACAGTTACACGCAACAGTGTGGGTGAATCTCAGCTCGAGAATGTTGAACGCACAAAACAAATTGCGGAAGAATAATACCGTGTCAGTCTATTTATGTGAAGTTCAAAAATATGCAAAACTAAGGGACATGGTGCTTAGTTACTCAAATATATGGGGTAAAATTGTAAAAATGAGGAAGAGACTGACCAACATTGTATTCAAGCTAATGAGTGCCTCTGAGAAGAAGGCGAGGGGGGGGCCTGTGGTTTGGGAGGGCCCATGGGGCATTCAAAGTTCTTGGTAAAGCTCTGGTTCTTAAACTGGGTGTGGTGATAACTGGGTGTGCATTGTTAATATATCCATACATATTTTATAAAATTCTATTTTATTGAACAAAAACAAAGTTAAAAAGGACAAAGTAAATTAAATGATAAACTGTCCTCTAATACTTTTTTCCCACACCTCAAGAAGTTACACTGCATACTCCCAGGGTATATGTACCTCCAATTTTGGAGACCATTTTATATAATAATACGATATTTGTATTATACTTTAATATTGTATATATAATTTATATATGAGTCTATATAGCACATATATGCTAGTATTTATAAAAATATATAGTAGATATAAAAATACTATGTCATATAAATAATTATTATATAATATACAATATAGTAGTATATTTTATGATACAGTATTATAGCATTTTTATTTAAAAAATGAGGTTTTTATCCTTAAAAAGTAGTTTTTGTAGACTGTGAGCACAGTGGGGGACAGGAAATCCACCTCGGCACAAATGGTGGACTGAGAATCGTTGCAATCACTCACCCAGCGAGGTGTTGCCCAGGATGAGAGGGCCTTCCAGGTGTTTTGCTTTCAGCTCCAGGAGGTCCTTGAGGGTCCCAGGGGAGATCCAGGTGACGCTCTTTCCATGAAAGGCCAGGGTTCGTTTTTCTGGGTTCTTTGCCATTCTCTACGTGCAAATAACAAGGTGTGTGCACCTGTGCACACCTGTATTCCTGGGTTATGATAGATCCTAGGTGGAGGTATGTTCCTCTAGAGAGATTTCAGAAGTTCTGGGGTCCCCTTGACCAAAAAGACACTCACTACACCCATTGGCTAAGGCCTGAATTTTCCATAGTTAGATACTTACTCCTTTAGCTTAAGCCTTGATAATGTGTAGTTCTTTGGAGGAAACCGACAATATGAGCTGGCATCTGTCACTGACCCTTCAGTATAGATTAATTCAACATAATTTAGTATCATGGCCTTAAAAATCATAATTATACTAATACTCCTAAATTAGAATCTTCAGCTTTTCCTCTGAAATCCTGAACGAGTACTCAGTGTCTCTCCTTAGATGTGTAATAGGCATCTCAAATTTAACGTGTCCAAAACTGAGCTCCTCATATCCCATCACCCTCCAAGCCCCTGAAAAGGACCCCCCAAAGGCAAAAGGCCCTGCTCCTCCGGAGGTCTTCCCCTTCTCCATAAATGGCCACTCCCCTTTCCAGCTACCCAAAGCCCTGGAGTCAGCAGTGAATGCGCTCTCTCTCCCACACTCTACAGCAGCGGTCCCCAGCCTATCTGGCACCAGGGACTGGTTTCGTGGAAGACAGCTTTTACACGGACGTGGTGGTGGGGGGATGGTTCAGGCAGTAACGCGAGCGATGGGAGCAATGGGGAGCGGCAGATGAAGCTTGCTTGCCCGACGCTTACTCCTGCTGTGCTGCCCTGTGTCTAACAGGCTGCAGCCGGTATCTGTCCGCGGCCGGGTGGGGGACCCCTCCCCTACATCACATTCATCAGGGAATCTTTTTTTTTTTTTTTTTTTTTTGCGCGTTACGCGGGCCTCTCACTGTTGTGGCCTCTCCCGTTGTGGAGCACAGGCTCCGGGCGCGCAGGCTCAGCGGCCATGGCTCACAGGCCCAGCCGCTCCGCGGCATGTGGGATCTTCCCGGACCGGGGCAAGAACCCGTGTCCCCTGAATCGGCAGGCGGACTCTCAACCACTGCGCCACCAGGGAAGCCCCATCAGGAAATCTTGTTGGCTCTTCTTCCAAAATGTATCCAGAATCCACTCCCTCCTCACCACCTGCATGCTGGCCACCTGGTCCAGCACCACCATCCTCAGCATGACATTAGGGCCCTAATGGGCTCACTGCTCCTTCCCTTGCCCCCTCCGCAGGCTATTCCCATCCCAGCAGCCAAAACGACCCCGGATCCCATTACAAGGTTAATAGGAGCGTAACCCTCTTCTGTCCAACCTCTCTGGTAGCTTCACATCTCAGGCAGAGTAAAAGCCAAGTAGTCTAGGTTCAGCATGGTCTGCCCACCCCCCTGCCCGCAGCTTTCTGATCTCTCTAGTTCACTGCGCTCCAGCCAGGCTGGCCCCTGCTCCGTCCCTTGATCAGGCCAGGAGTTCTCCCCTCCTTGGCACCTTTGCACTTGCTGCCCCACTGCCTGGACTGCTCTTCCCCCATGTATCTTCATGGCCAGTTCCCTCCCCTCTTTCAGGACTTTCTTCAAATGTTATCTTCTCAGAGAAGTTTCCTCTGGCCGGATATTTAAAGTTGCAACCCCCCTGCATCATCCTATCCCCTTTCTCTGTTTTATTTTGTTCTCCTTCTCACTTGCTAACACTATATAACTTACCTAGTATCTTGCTCATTGTCTGTCTCTGCCACCAGGTTACAAACTCCTTGGGGTCAGGTCTGTGTGAGTTTTGTTCCCTGTTGTATATTCAGTACCCCAAACAGTGCCTGGCACATTGCTGAATGATGAATATTTGTTGAATGCATGAATAAACACATCAGAATCTTTCAGAAATAGGCATTTTATGGAATGAGACCACTGGATGTTAGAGAGGAAAGATAGAGATGCTGACAGAGGGAAGGCTGAGGTATCGGGAGGCCCTGGAAGTGCCCCTTGAGGTCAATATCTGGAGAAGGCTGGAAAGGCCAAGTTAGAAGCTGAGAAAAACTGGATTGCTTGGGACAGTCAGTAGGGACACACTGCAGATGACAATGATGGGAGTAATGACGAAATCGCTTTAAAAAATAACCTCAGCTGAGGCTTCAGGGAAAGTGTGCAGGGCAACAGCCAGGGCTTGGTGAGCTGGACAGGGACAGGCATACTGATTTGATCAAGCATTTCCACAATTTGATAATTTCACAGGAGGGGAAGTGTGGTTTTAGAAAACTGAGATTATAGCCAGTGGCATTGAAACGAGCACATAAAACACCCAACTTACCTTACCAAGAGTTCTGGGGGAAATATGAGTTCCTGGTAAGGTCTAAGGGCTGGAACTCCTCTTTTGCAAATAGCTCCATGCAAATCTCTATAAAGGGCAGAAGAAGATTGTTCTGTCAGCCCTGCTCAAATGGAAACAGCATTGTAATTCTTTACATTAATTAGGCAAAATGAACATAGTAATAACTATCTGATTCTCCTTGTATGGGAAAATAGTTCAAACCAAATAGTTTTAAATAAGAATCTTTTTGTAAGAGAAATACTCATTTGACACTAATGTGATGTTAAAGAAAAGAGTATTCTATTAAATAGTTCAAACAGTACCCTGCGAAACACCAAGACAGCCTATGAAAGACAATCACAGGTCATATAAGTTTGGGAAACCCTCTCCACTGTGCCCCAACCTCTATCCCCTCACCTGTCAAGTCAGGATTCAAAACTCTGAGAAGTCCTATAGTTTAAGTAAAAAAAAGACTCTAAACATACAGACCCATGTGTAAACACACACACACACACACACACACACACACACACACACACACCCCACTTGCTTTAATAACAATAGTTAACATTTATGGGGTGCTTATGTTCCAAGTACTTTTACACGTATTAATAATTTACTTAATCCTCACAACAATTGTACAAAGAAAGTAAATTATCAACTCCACTTTACCTATTAGGAAACTAAAGCACAGTGAAAAGTTACCCAAACTGGAATCTTGTCTGAATCAAACATATTTCAGTTTTTGGAAACACTTATTCCCAGGAAACCTTCCTAAAGAGAAAGACAAATTGGGAGGGAACTGTGGGATGCAGGGCTAGAGGGCTGTGTAGTGGGGAAGAGCATGGGGAATAGGGAGACAGACAGGTGTGGGTTCCTTCTCAGTTCTGCCATGACTTGGCTCTCTGACCCTCTCAATGGAAAGGTAACCTCTCTGAAGATTAAATAGAAATAATGCCTATTTTGAAGGGTAATTGTGACAAGTAAGTGAAATGACCTGACATTTGTCCAATACTCCTCTGCCTTTTTTCCTATCTCTCTAAGGTCTTCCTAGGTTGCAGAAGGACAACTTGTAGTTGTTCCTTGTGTAGGTTAGGATCCCAGACTGAAGCATAACCGGCCAACATCTGAAGATCAGTTTTTGTGTAAGTTGGAATTAGAAGTATAGGCAGTACCTGATAGTGTCTGAGAATTAAAATGTAAAACAAACAAAATGAATCAGAGCTGAGGGATTAAAGTTCCCCTAAACAGGGACCAGGCCAAGACTTTATAGTTACCCCATGGAAGATATTAACATAGCTTCAAGAGAAGGGAGTGTCATGGGGCAGACACCTGCCATCCAGCAGGTCTACCTGATGGATGGAGGGGCGTCTTCTATGATGTTACCCTTAAGATTATCCAACTGCTCTGCATCCGTGGTCACCAAGCAACCTTCGCCTTATAACGTGGCTTCCTGTGTGTCTTTTCGTATAGGGAAAGGACATGTGGCTCAGTGATCATAAGATCCACCTTAAAATTGTGTTTCTCTTTATAAGGAATATTGGGGCACAGTCCAGTTTAAGTGTGTTCTTTTGCATTTGGTTAAAGTGATCCAGGTGGACCCCAGAGTGCAATCATTGCCCAGATTGAATTCCCGGGGTGTTAAGGATAGAAACACATACAGCAGGGAATGACGGGCTCAGTTTTGTCTAAGTTTTGTCAACTGTGTTCTCTTAGTTTTCCGTGTCTACAGGGAGCAGACTATTTTTCCTATATTCGAACTAGGAATTCTTTCTAAGTAATTCCTTTAAGATCTTGGCCGTGGGTCTTTTTTTTGAAACTAGTGTCTCTCAGAGAGCAAAGCCAGAGACTGGTGTGTTTCTGGCTGGACTTCCCAGCTGTGGGAGCCATGAACTCGCCATGTATCTTTGGACAGGCTCCTCAGCCTTCCTGACATTGCAGTGTCCTCTCTCTGCAAAGGAGGAGATGGTGATAGAGGCCAGCTCTACATGAGGAGAGCCAGGCAAGGATGGGACTCATCGTAGCTGGGGTAGGTCTTTTTTCTCTTGTCTGAGTGGGTGTATGATTTATTGTTTCAGCCTTCCAGAGAGTGAAGGGGAAATCAGAGCGTGGGCTTTGAATCACCACTTTACCCAGATCCCAAACGAAAAGTGCATTATTCGTGCCCGCACTTTGGACGTTTGTAAGTAAAGCGGAGAATGACCATCAAAACTGACAAGCACAGTTGCAGCACTGGCCGGCATAAGCGATACTCTCAGGAAGAGGGCAAACAAAGGGACTCACGTCACTTTTCCTGTCGAGCGAGGAAGAATCATTTTCTCCCCGATCTAGGCAGCATTTTCCTGTTCCTTTCTGTTGACAACCATTTGACTCCTAGGATAGTGAAATGCCTTGAGATGAAGAACTTTTTAACATGTAAATGGGTGTGTGCCTTGAAGGGTTTGACAATTTAAATGAGGCTCCAAACTTTTAAAGTCACTTTTGGTGGTTTCTACTGGAATAGGGGTAATCACAAGATCTTCCTTTTTATTTACTTTATTTTTTAAATACAGTGATACAGATAAATATATAGAATGTATAATACACACACAGTATATATTATATAGCTTAAAACAATAATGAAGAATATGGAGGGCTTCCCTGGTGGCGCAGTGGTTGAGAGTCCGCCTGCCGATGCAGGGGACACAGGTTCGTGCCCTGGTCTGGGAAGATCCCACATGCTGCGGAGCGGCTGGTCCCGTGAGCCATGGCCACTGAGCCTGCGCGTCCGGAACCTGTGCTCCGCAACGGGAGAGGCCACAACAGTGAGCGGCCCACATACCGCAAAAAAAAGAAAAAAAAAGAATATGGAGAAGCATAAAAGAAATAAACTATCATTACTCTATCCCACTGGTAATATTTTTATGTAATATATAGTTGTACAATAGTTATAGTACAATATACTTTTTACTTTGACTTTTTGTTCATTTATTTGCCTATCATTAAAAAGCCTTTAAAATATAATTTTGCTGATTGCATAATAGTCCATCTTCTGGCTATTCCACAATATAGTTGTAAAATTTGCTATTGATGTATACTTAGTGGGTTTTTTTACATTTTATAACTACAAATAACATAATGAACATTTCTGTTCATTACATGTACAGCTTTGTGTACATCTCTGAATTTTTTCTTAGGTGAATTCCTAGTTGTAGAATCAATTGATAAGATGCTTTTCACAGCAATAATAATTTATCCATTCTCTAGTATATACAAGACTCAACAACATTGAGTATTATCATTTATAAAGGGACCTTAAAAAGAGAAAAAAAAAGAAAGACAAAAAAAAAAGAAAACCATTTTGGAACCAGATCTCCCCGACATTTGCGATCTGCATGGGACTGACTGGGAATGAATGGACAATCAGTGAATTTTAAAGCTGGTTTCCACTTGCTGGTTCTTTCATTTCCCATTTTCTCCAAGCTTACCTCTTGTACCTTCTTCCTCAAATAGTCTCTCCTAAGTTTCTAGTAAAATACTTTCTTCCAGATACTTCAGTTCTCTGTCTCTGCATAAATGTCTCAGGCTGGCAGTTGTGCAGAGACAGCTTCTTCTCTGTCCAAGAAGCAAAACCAGCTGAGCGAAGCCAGTAGCGCTTCCTCTTTCACTCAGAACTCTGAGCGCTCTCATGAGTGAGAGATAACAGCAGAAGCCAGTCTTCTCTTGCCTAATAAATGGGAGCCTTGGGTATTCCCACCGGGGCTAGGTTCCTTTCACCCATTAAGGTCCCTGGGGCCAGTTGGCTGCAGGGTGGGTCTCTGACTGTATTTTTGCTTTTATCCCCAGAGTCTGTGCCTGGAAAGATGGATAACATCCAAGTTCCAGAGGGAGAGAGGTTGCCTTTAACTTCCTTTATTTGTATTTCACAAGTGTTTTCCTATTTACACCAGCAATTTGATGGGTTTACAAGATATTCATTTTCTCAGCTTGTCACCTGCTGGCTCCCCCATGTGGCAGTAGAAGATGGGACACTCACTGGGGACCGGGCTGGCTCTGGGGAGTGGGACACACCTGCTGGTCTATTTCCAGGCCCTCATCCACTATTTGTGGAGTTGAGGCAAGAATACAAATGGAGGCCCCGGGCCTGTGGCCTGCTGCCCTTCCCTCCCCACCCTGCCTCTGTTCTGTACCGTGAAGGGCCTCACACACTTGTGAGCCAGCCTGCATGTCCAAGCTCTGTCTACTCGTTCCCCAAACAGCTAGTCTTTGGCCTCAGGGTGCACATGCTGGCTGTTATGATCTTCCCGAGGAAGATGGACTTGGGGAAGAGACTTGTGCCTGGGAATGGGGTCAAGAATGTATCTGGAGCACAGTCTAGAAAAGGGTGAAGGCTCGAGGCAAACAAGTCACTTTGGCCCCATGGCCTCCTGAGATTGGCCGGAGGAGGACCAGCGAGGGGCTCTCCAAAGCTTGGAATCCCCCTTGCTTGGGTCTAAGGGCAGTACTGCCTACATCCATCCTGCCCTCTGTAGAGGGTGATCAGATGTACTTGTCTGGTTTCCCTGGCAAACACTATTCATAGTGTGGACAGCATCCTCAATACAGTAGTAACTATTTGTTGAGTTCTTACTAAGTGCCAAGGAAGACTTTGTTATGAGCCTTCAATTTCTCATTTGATTTTCACAGCAGCCTAGTGCGGTATCGCTCTTTGGTGGGGGAAACTCCCTGCACTCTGGTACTTGGGGTGAATTTTGGATTCCACTCTAGATTTTTGGCTTCTTTATCTGCTCACACTTTCCCAGCTGGTTTGGATTCTTAGAACTAACCTTGCCTCCCCAAAGCAAATTCCATGTCTTTGCTTGTCTCCTTGGGTTTCCTTGAGCCCTCCTACATGTCCTGTCCCGAGGCCTTGCTGAACTAGCCACGGAAGATGTCTGGCTGGCTGGCTAGACCACCTAGCTTCCCAGCGGTGTGATGTAGAGCATCAAAGGTGGTGTAACGTTCACCCTTCTCTCAACAAAGAGCTCAAACTCCCGTGAGTTAGTTGGAGCTAACTCAATTGGTCTTCCTTATGGTCTATTTAGATGGTCTAAAAAATTAGGGCTTCCCTGGTGGCGCAGTGGTTGAGAGTCCGCCTAACGATGCAGGGGACACGGGTTCGTGCCCCGGTCCGGGAAGATCCCACGTGCCGCGGAGCGGCTGGGCCCGTGAGCCATGGCCGCTGAGCCTGCGCGTCCGGAGCCTGTGCTCCGCGGCGGGAGAGGCCACAACGGCGAGAGGCCCGCGTACCAAAAAAACCCCACAAAAAACAAAAAAACAACTCACCTCCTGTGCTCCCAGCCTGGACCAGCTGTCACTGTCATTCTTGCTCTGTAGGTTGCCCCCACAGTCCCCTACTCACCAAACAAAAGGTCCCTCCACTTGCAAGAATTGGCCGATACCCAGTGCAGTGGCATAGATTACCTAATCAGAGAAGAAGAAAAGTTATCAGTATTCTTTATTTTTACTGACTCTTAATTTATTTTTCTTTAGAAAATTGAAACAAACACTGGTGTTTTGTTTTGTTTTTGAGAATATTTAAATAGCCACTAGGCTGTTCACTGATTTTTTTCTTCTTAGATAATTATCCTTCCCACCACCTCAATTCCAGTTTTATTCTCTGTTCTAAAGAAGATGATAGGCTATCTGGTGAGCTCAGTTGCAGCCATCTATTAAATTATTTATTCATTCAACATGTATCTATTGACAGCAACTATATTTCAGATACTAGGTAAGATGCAAGCGATCCCAAAACAAGAAAATGTGGCCGTTTCTAAGGCACCATACGAGTGAAGTGCAATGCCCCGGACAGGTTGTTAGTAGTGCCCCTCAGTGGATTTTAGGTCACTGCATCAGAATTTCTGCTGTTTGTTTAAAATGCAGATCTCTGGCCTTTCTCCAATTCTCCTAAATTAGAACGTCTGGGTCCCGGTGCAGGAATCTGCATTTAAGAGGTCTGCGGGTAATTCTATTGCGTGGTAAAGGGTAAGAAACTCAGGTTTCCACAGATGAAGGCATGGGAGAGGGTGGGATGGAGGAGGGTCAGTGTGGACTCGAGTTCATCGGGGGAGACTTCACAAAGAAGCTTGGATTGAAGGATGAGAAAGCAATGGATTGGTGGAGAGCAAGGAAGGGGCATTCGGGGTTCACAGCACAGCACAAGCAGAGGTGCAGAAATGGAAACATGCGGAGGACTGAGGGTTGAGAGGAGACTGGCCAGCAGGGACTCACGTAGCTGAGGAGGAAGAATGAGTTTGGGAGGCCAGCTGTTGGACTTCTCTGAATGCCGGGTGAAGGAGGGTAGGCGTGGCCACACGAGGGGTAAGGAGCTGCTGAAGGACCTCAGATAGTGGAAGGACCTAAGGAAGGCAGGGTTTTAGGTGATTTGATCTGATTTTCTGCAATGCAGCAGAGAGAGTAAAGGAAGTCCACCGGCAACTGGCAGATTAGGAGAGTGTGTGGTGCTCACCCTTCAGGCCTCAATCTAGGGATTTGTATATCTATTGTGTAATAGATGTCTGGTTTAGGGATTGTTGACAGCTGAACGTGAGCTTTATTGATCCTGCAAAAGGGATATGTTTATGAACTCCTCTTTATTTATTTATTTGGCTGTGCTGCGCCGCTTGTGGGATCTTAGTTGCCCAACCAGGGATTGAACCCAGACCCTCAGCAATGAATGCAGAGTCCTAACCACTGGACCGCCAAGGAATTCCCATGAACTCTTCAGTAACTTAAACCCATTGCAAATTTTAAAGGATCCCTTCGATACATGAAGGGCTGTGTTATGGGTTGAATAGTGTCTCCCCGCCCTCCCACCCCCCGCAGAAGATACGTTGACGTTCTAACCTCTGGAACCTGTGAATGTGACCTTATTTGGAAATCTGCAGTGATGCAGATGTAATCAAGTTAAGATGAGGCCCTACTGGATTAGGGTAGGCCTTAATCCAGTGGCTGGATTGTAAGAAGAGGGAAATTTGGACACAGACACACAGGGGAGAAGGCCGTGAGAAGATGGAGGCAGAGACGGGAGTGATGAATCTCTAAGTCAAGGATTGCCAGGACTGCTGTCCACCACCAGAAGCTAGGAAGAGGCAAGGAAGAGTCCTCTTCTAGAGCCTAGATTTCAGACTCTTCACCTCCAGAACTGCGACAGAAGGAATTCCTGCTGTTTTAACACCCCCAGTTTGAGGTGCTCTGTTATGACAGCCCGAATGAAGGCAACCACATAAGTCACTGGGTAGAAAAGTAGGGTGTCAAGATGCGGGCGTGGGCCACGCGTGCTCTTTAGTTCTGTGCAGCAAGTGCTCTGAAGAGCAGATACACCTTGACGTTCTTCTCTGCTCAGGGGTGAAAGCAGCTACTTCAGAAACAACCGAGGGGTCCCTGAACGGGGCTGGGGTGGCATTGTAGGTGGGGAGGAGCAGGCTGACGCATGACCTCACCTGGCTTTGGCGGGCAGTGGGCTTGTTCAAGTCAGACCTACCCCCCAGGGCTGCTGGCAGCTGCTCCTCTGAAGGCTGCGGGTGGCTCCTGGGCAGCGTGTACATGGACATCACCATCCCTGGGCTGCAGATCCTGCACCGGGTGCCATGGCTCTCGGCAGTCCTCTTCTGGAAGGACACAGGCATGGTCACAGGCCCTGCCTTCCTGCTGCCACCGCCTCCTGCCAGGGTCCACATCCTGTGTCTCTCTTGTCATGGTGGAACCCTCTCCCTGAGCAGTGCACCCTCCCCTTGGGCAGAGTGGGCCGGCATCCCCTTTCCTTCTGGAGGAGGTGACCTGGAAGCCGTGTTCTAGCATTACAATTACTTCTCAAGCTCGAATGCCCAGATCCTTCTAACTGGGAATTAGCACGCAACCTCCATTCCCAGAGAGAGAAGAATTCTCCAGAAATCAGTAATTATAAGGAAAGCGTGTGTAATTTCAAAAACAGTTTCCTTGAGCACCCCTATTTCTTTCCCAGCCTGGTTCTGAGCATGGGGTCACCTCTTTCTGATTAACTTGGAGACTCTCCACTATGGACCTCATGTTACTTTGTTCTTTAAATTCTTCTGGTGTGGCTCAAAAGGAGCTCTGCTTTCAAAGGTCCACGATTTTGGTCTGTGTTCTAGATCCTTGCAATTTAAAGTGCAGTCCGTGGACCAGTGGTGTTGGTTCCACCTGCGGTCTTTTAGGAAATGCAGAACCTCAGACCTCTGCTCCAAACTTTTTGACTCATAATCTGCATTTTTATTTGCGGTACGCGGGCCTCTCACTGTTGTGGCCTCTCCAGCTGCGGAGCACAGGCTCCGGACGCACAGGCTCAGCGGCCATGGCTCACGGGCCCAGCCGCTCCGCGGCACGTGGGATCTTCCTGGACCGGGGCACGAACCCATGTCCCCTGCATCGGCAGGCGGACTCTCAACCACTGCGCCACCAGGGAAGCCCCTCTGCATTTTTAACAAGCTCCCAGCTGATTGATTCTTGGGCACATTAAAGCCTTGCTCTGGATTCAGAATGTAGTATAATTCTAGGATTTGGGCTTATTGGCCTTGGGGTGAACATCCTCTCTGACCTTCTCAGAAACTCTAGTAAACTCTGCTGGGTCTTTTGCCTTTGTTGACCTTCCTGGAATTGACTCTTATGTGGTTAAATCCAGACTCCTTCTTCCTGGAAGGACTCGCAGTGTTAATGCGTCTGGACTCTCCAAACCCCTGTGACAATGACAGAGGAACTGGTGTGTTTATACCAGTGCATGTCACAGTGCTCTTAAAACTCCACGCCAGAGGGAATAATCCTGAATTTTACCCTGTTATCCTCAGAGGTGTTTTATTCAATGCACAATGCTCTTTGTGCAATATTTATTCTGCCTCACAGTCTAATTGGCATTAATCAATGTTTTGATCATGCTGTTATCATTCAAGCAGAAAAAGTAAGAAGAAAGATAATCAGCTACTGAAATGTAGATGGATTTCTAGCTTTCTTTTATATTTTTTTTTTTTATTTTTAGGAGTTTATTAATTAATCTATTTATTTTTGCTGTGTTGAGTCTTCGTTTCTGTGCGAGGGCTTTCTCTAGTTGTGGCAAGCGGGGGCCACTCTTCATCGCGGTGCGTGGGCCTCTCACTATCACGGCCTCTCTTGTTGCGGAGCACAGGCTCCAGACGCGCAGGCTCAGTAGTTGTGGCTCACGGGCCTAGTTGCTCCGCGGCATGTGGGATCCTCCCAGACCAGGGCTCGAACCCATGTCCCCTGCATTAGCAGGCAGATTCTCAACCACTGCGCCACCAGGGAGGCCCTCTAGCTTTCTTTTAAATCACTTAACAGATATTATTATCTTGATCAATATGCACCCAAAGCTTCTACTTACTGGACCACAACCTAGAAGCCCCAGGAGGCACAGTCAACACAGCGTTGATTACAAAGACAGAGTTAAGAAATGAGACATTTAGGATGTGCTTTTACCTGCACGGGGTGAAGCCTCATTTTGATGCTTCCAACACCTTTCACAGTGGTGACAGCAGCCCCACACAGAGAGCAGATGGGCACCAGGCGCACGGTGACAGAGAAGTGTCTTATATGAGAGGCACAAGGAAAATCCAAAGGAGAAACACAGCTCTGCCCTGTGGGGAATGTGGGAACCAAGAAGGGCAGCAGAAACCACCCCCTCTCCCTGTCACTCAGCCGAGACGATGGAGACCTGGAGGAGTGCCTGGGAGGAAGAATTTAGAGTCCTTTCTGCTGACTCTGTATTATCTATAAGAATTGGGATCCTTAGGGGGAATGCGGGCATTCTGAACCTCAGAAACATTTTCCAAGCCTAGAACAGACCCACCTGGGTCTGGTCTCAGTGGGAATGGACTCGTGTCATCAGGAATATAGTTGGATGTCAACTAGTAAACATTAGAACATTGATCCCATAACAGGTAAAAGGCGCACCTTTGTCTTTTAACTGTATTTGATAATTTTTTTGCTTGTTCATTTTAAACTCTTTGTATAAGGTCATTCAGTAGAGTTGGAAGGCCTGTGTCCTGAGGCCATTTCTTGATTTCTTGGGCCAGTGGATTTGGGAGCAGCCCAAGTCCTGGAATCTGGCCCTTAATGAAAGGCTGGAATCATGGCCCAGATCCAGCCCAACAGTAGAAAGAGCATTAGTGTCAGAGCCAGAAAACGTGGACTCAAGTTGTTGTTCTACATACTAGTTGCATGACCTTGAACAAGTCACTTCATCCTTCTGACATCAGTTTCCTCATCTGTAAAATGAATGCTTGGCCTAAATTGCGGTTTTTCTTTCTTTTTTTTAAAAATAAATTTATTTATTTATTTATTTTTGGCTGCATTGGTCTTCGTTGCTGCACGCGGGCTTTCTTTTTCGTTGCAGCAAGCAGGGGCTGCTCTTCGTTGCCGTGGGCAGGCCTCTCGTTAAGATGGCTTCTCTTGTTGCGGAGCACGGGCTCTAGGCACGTGGGCTTCAGTAGTTGTGGCACATGGGCTCAGTAGTTGTGGCTCACGGGCTCTAGAGTGCAAGCTCAGTAGTTGTGGCTCACGGGCTTAGTTGCTCCATGGCATGTGGGATCCTCCCGGACCAGGGCTTGAACCTGTGTCCCCTGCATTGGCAGGTGGATTCTTAACCACTGTGCCACCAGGGAAGTCCCTCTTTCTTTCTTTCTTTCTTTCTTCCTTCCTTCCTTCCTTCCTTCCTTTCTTTCTTTCTTCTTTCTTTCTTTCTTCCTTTCTTCCTTCCTTCCTTCCTTCCTTCCTTTCTTTCTTTTTGTTTTGGCCGCACTGTGCCCATGCGGGATCTGTGGTATGTGGTATCTGCAGTATGCAGGATCTTCCCTTCCCTTTGTTCCCCAGGGATCAAACCCGTGCCCCTTGCAGTGGAAGCGCAGAGTCTTAACCTCTGGACCAACAGGGAGGTCCCTTAATTGGGGATTCTTAACCTGGGATGCATTGATGGGCCTTGGGAGGTCCACAATCTCCCGGAAATTGTGTGCAAAACGTTATTAGTTTTTGTAAAAGCTCATAGATTTTATCAGCTTCTCAGAGGGGTCTAAGACCTAGAGAGAGTTAGAATCACAAGGCTGGAAGGTCTTTGAGATCTTCGTAAGCTGTGAGATGAGAGTGCAAGCCTGGTCTCTGGGCATCTGGGCAGATACCTTATCTCCTGGGACGTGGGGTCTCGCTTAGACACCATCACGGTGCAGGTGCCACAGCCTCCTCTTCTGCAGGCGTACTTCCTGTCAGGTGCACTGGGAAGGGTGGTCAAGGAAAGACTCCCAGGCGGACACGTCGCCTCTATCAGAGTTGCCTTCCTAGGGTGTCACTAGCAAGGAAAGTCTCCTTTGTGGGGTGAGGTGCAGATCTGAGAAGGCATTCGCCTGCCCGCAGGCCTCAGTCAAGGCCACTCTGTATCTTCCTAGCTTTGTGACACTGGACATAGGAACCTCTCCCTGCCTGTGTCCTCACTTGCAAAGAGGGAAAGGCAATACCTACTTTATCCTCACAGGCTTAGCATAAGCATCTTGTAGGATAACAGAAGTAAAAGCCCTTGGAAAAATCCTATTTCATTATAGGTATTCTTCTGGGTTCCAATCATGTAATTGGAAGAGAAACACTTATTTTTAGCAGTTTAATGTATTGCTAGTTTTGCCCAGTAATTTGTACTGCATTTGAAACCAAGTCAGTGACCCTTTGGAGAAAACTCCCGTCCTTATTTTCATATCCCACCCGGAGTGTCCCTCTGCTCCTGCTTGGTCCAGGTCCAATCCCAAGGCTCAGCCTCTGTTCCTCTCTTTAGGCATCCTTCTCCCTGATTGTGGCCCATTTCCACACAGTTTATGGATTGGATGTAATTAACTAGACTGGCTAAGAAGACTTTGGAATCTTTGGCTTTTTTTTTTTTTTAAGCCATATGGCTTGCTCATCTAAATTAAGTCATAACCATAAATGCTTATCAGAGAGGTGTGTGAATGAGTGGAGTGGGCTGGGTGTGACTGGAGAGCTTGTGCCCCATTTTAGATGGAGGATGACAGGCCCCACTCAGCTCTAAGCAAGACTGCTGCCAGGCAGGAAGGACTATCTTCCCATTTTTCATGAGAAATTCCTATTTTTTTTTAAAAAAAATGAGATTTCCTAATTTTAAAACGTTGACAACGAATTAAAAACCATGTGGGCTTTTAAACAGAACTTGTAATTTCTGTCTTTTTTTTGGGGGGGGGGCTTCTCTGAGAGATCCATTAGATTTACCAATTAAAATATGTTTGCCATTATGAAGATCTAAATTTCAGAATATAGAATGGTGGGGAAAACCTGTTGTGAGAAAACAGATGTAGAGAAAGGTAATCTTCTCCTATGACATGTGCTCTTCCTGAATCTGGAGAATTTGGTTTTCTTCCAGGGAAGGGTACATGCAACACAAACCTCTATTACATAACCACTGTCTTGGGGATCTGGAAGGCACTTAAAGGAATAATTAGTGCTGAAAGAAAGAACTTAGCTTCTATTTCATGGCTATTAAATCAAGATATAAGAAACTCTGGGGAAACTTTATCCTCTCCAAATAGCTCAATTAACTTAATATCCTTAGAACCATTGCCAAAAGCAAATAGAGAGCAAGGACCACGGGACCTGGCTGTGTGGGGAAGGAGAGGTTTGATTAGTTCTCATAATTGTAGCTGGCCTATGTGTTTTTTTTCTTTTTCGGTACACAGGCCTCTCACTGTTGTGGCCTCTCCCATTGCAGAGCACAGGCTCCGGACGCGCAGGCTCAGCGGCCATGGCTCACGGGCCCAGCCGCTCCGCGGCATGTGGGATCTTCCCGGACCGGGGCACGAACCCGTGTCCACTGCATCGGCAGGCGGACTCTCAACCACTGCGCCACCAGGGAAGCCCCTGGCCTATGTTTTAAGGCAAACACAGACACGGCCAAGACTTGGATCAAAAGGGTCCAGTTCTTTTGTAAGAAGGTCAGCAGGGTGACTTTTGGGTCCACGTTCCTCTCGATCACCTGCACTGGAAACAGGAAAGAGAATATTATGGGAATTGAATGGGTGACCCCGAGGAATGCCTGTCATGGCCTGCTTGGTTTATGGACTGGGGTATATTAGGCCTGATTTCATTTGCCTCTCTTTTTGTGCTCTACAAGCAAACAACTTTTACACACATCTATGGAGTAAGAGATGCACCAAGCATCTGTGGCAACAGTGCTCTTATATGTGATTAGAGTTGGGAACCACCACTGAGGAAAGATGCCCCTGTGTTTTCCTCTAAGAGTTTTATAGTGTCTGGTCTTACATTTAGATCTTTAGTCCATTTGGAGTTTATTTTTGTATATGGTGTTAGGGAGTGTTCTAATTTCATTCTTTTACATGTAGCTGTCCAGTTTTCCCAGCACCACTTATTGAAGAGGCTTTCTTTTCTGCATTGTATGTTCTTGCCTCCTTTGTCATAAATTAGGTGACCATAGGTGCGTGGGTTTATCTCTGGGCTTTCTATCCTGTACCATTGATCTATATTTCTGTTTTTGTGCCAGTACCATACTGTCTTGATTACTGTAGCTTTGTAGTATAGTTTGAAGTCAGGGAGCCTGATTCCTTCAGCTCCATTTTTCTTTCTCAAGATTGCTTTGGCTATTTAGGGTCTTTTTGTTTCTATATGAATTGTAAAATTTTTTGTTCTAGTTCTGTGAAGAATGCCATTGGTAGTTTGATAGGGATTGCAATGAATCTATAGATTGCTTTGGTTAGCTAGTGGGAAGCAGCAGCATAGCACAGGGAAATCAGCTCGGTGCTTTGTGACGACCTAGAGGGGTGGGATAGGGAGGGTGGGAGGGAGGCTCAGAAGAGAGGGGATATGGGGATATATGTATGTGTATGGCTGATTCACTTGTTGTACAACAGAAACTAACACAGTTTAGAGAGAGCTATAAGATAGAGAGCTATAAAAAAAAAATAGAGCTATAAACAAAAAATGCCCCTGGCACTTAAATTCTTCACGTTTGCTCTACTATCTAATTTTGTGGAGTCTTTCAACCCAGTATTCTGTACTCTTGAACTACTTCAAATTGGGGAAGGACTTGGATGCTGTGTGTGTGTGTGTGTGTGTGTGTGTGTGTGTGTATGTAAGTGTGAAGGGTCCTTGAGGGAAGAAGGCTGAATAGTAAGGGTTTCTATTCTGGCACCTCTGAGACACCTCCTGTGGGGAGTATGTTTGATAACATCCGGGATCCTAAGACTTGGTGGCAGAAAGGGGAAGTGAGGGAGTTGCTACCGTCCTGGAGTGGTCCCTGAATGTGCCACTAGCAGCGTGGCCAATGGTGAGCCTTGTGGCCCCAGCTCAGGACCCAGGGAGGCTCTGGGAGAACACTAGAATTCCTCCCTCCCTCACCTTGAAAACTGCGGGCTTTGGCACTCTAAAGCCACGGAGGGAGCTTCTTTGCTGCTTCTTTCCCATTTGCTTATTTCCTTTCACTTTTTCTTTGGGTGTCCTGTAAACACCTCCAGCCATTTTGTTGCAACAGAGGAAAGGAGGCTACAGTGGGCCATTCATGTTTGGTTCTTCTTCCTCCCCAGAAGAAAAACATGAACTTGTGTAGACCTCAAAGAATAAAATAGTACAGGAAGATGCTTCCAAGTTGAGATATTACAATTCAAGAGCTTTCTGGATCTCTAGGGGCTGCTATCAATGAAAGAAGCAGCCCTCATCTGCCTGCCCTTACTTTCATCCCAGGTCTTTTGAATATTTATGTATTTATTTATTTGGTTGCCCAGGGTCTTAGTGGTGGCATGCAGGCTCCTTAGTTGTGGCATGCATGTGGGGTCTATTTGCTTGACCAGGAATTGAACCCGGTCCCCCAGCATTGGAAGCGTGCAGTCTTAACCACTGCGCCACCAGGGAAGTCCGCCAGGTCTTTTGAAAGCACTTAATGAGAATGTGGTTGGATAATATTTTTATAATCTAGCTGATTCCACCCCTACCACACAACCTGTGTTTCCTCTAACCCTTGACTTATTCCCTGTCCGGGCTGCAGCCACTTCATTCTGGGCTCATGACTCAGAAGGGATGCGGGACAGAAAATAGAGGAAGGAGCCTCCAAAGCCCTAGCCAGTGGAACAAGCGAGTAAGGACTCAGCTTGTAAGTGAGAGTTTTGGAAGAATGTTTGGTGTCTGCTGGCAGTGGAGACTGGATACCGGAGAGAGAGTTAAAACGAAAGTCATGAGAAGGTAGAGGCTCTGCTCTATCTCCTTCCTTGGGCCAAGCCCCCACATGGGGCAGGGGTGGAGGTACCTGACCAAATTCCAGCTAAGCTCATGGGATGAGAAGGCTGAGGGGCCATGGAGGAGAGGTGGCAAGACCCCAGAGAAGCTGCATGCCTTGGAGCACAGAATCATCCCTTGAGAGATGCATGAGAGGAACAGGCCCGGCAGAAGGCACTGAGGGTTAACTAGTGGCCTGTGTGGACTGACGGTGAGGCCTGGAGGGGTGGCTGCCAGGGAAAAGTGTTGTAGAGTTTCCTCCTGCAATTCAACTGCAACTCAGGGAAAGGGGGGGCCTGGAAATTGACTGCAATTACATGTCAACTAATTCTGTATAACGGAGACTCAACAGAAAAATTAAGTTCAAAAAATAGAAAAATAAAGAGCACTCCATTTCTTATCCTCCTGAGCTTGAGAATCGGTATACGTTGCTAGAATAGAGGGCCTCCGGTATATCAGGCCCAGTGCTAAGGGCCTCGTATAAGAATTTAAGAGGTTCCTAATCAATGAAAGAAGCGTCTCTCTCTTAATCTTTACAATAGCCGTAACGACGGGCACCCTGAGGCTCAGGGAGGTGAAGTAACTTGTAGAAACTTGTCCAGTAAAAGGCAGAGCCGGCTTGGAACCAAGTCTGTCTGACACCGAGGCACGTGCCATTACCCCCAATGCTTTACCGCCTCCCCACATTCCCAGAGGCCGAGCCTGGGCGGACTGGATAATGGGCCACATTAGCCTGGTTCCCAGCCTATGGCTTCTTGTTCCTGATTGGAGCGGTCTCAACCCAAACAGGCCACAAGTGCTCTCCTCACATTAGAAGTTTCCTGTTGTCTCTGCAAACTATGGTAGTGATACCCAACCCTTACCTTCCACCCATTCACAAAGAAAACCAATTCATCCGATCTCGATGGGCAAGGCATTGCAACCGTAGATAAAGTTTCACCTTCCAGCTCCAAATGGGAATGCTCTTTGGTACCAGCTGCAGAAATGAGCAGAAAGGATTTAGGTCCGAGCAACTGAAATCTCTCCCTGTGTGGAAGCAGACAGCCTGGAGCCCCAGAGAGCAGGGCAGGGGGTGGAGACTCCCTTGCTTCATGGCCTTTTAAGTCAAGGGCACCTGTGTGGCCCGGCCTCCTAGCTCATGCCTCACTTTGCCTCCCACCAATCCTGGCTTTGAAGCTTGTTCGTGAATAGCCCACACCTCTTCAGTGTGAAAACCATAAACAACTGTTTAAACTTAAACCCACTCTGCGTGCTGCTTCCGCCGCAGGGGCATGTCCTGAATGCACTTCCTCCTTCTCATGGAGAGCTAGCAGTGGGCTTTCAGAGACCTCCCACTTGCCCCAACGCTTTTCTTATTCTAGCTGCAGAAATGTCTCCTCATAGGAAATTGCATGGACAAGTCCAGTCTGTGCCCCGAAGTGGAGGTGTAGGGTGTTGCATCCACCCAGCACCTTGATGCCCTTCCTCCTTCCTCCTGGCCCACAGGATTATTCCATTGGAAAATAGTGATCCAGTCTAGGTAACCACTCAACAGATAAATAAACTGGGGCCCGCCTCTCTGAGCGCAGCTTCACCGCTTTCTCCCTTGGTCGTCGTCTCTGCCACACTGGCTTTTCCCTGCTTCTTGAATGTGCTGAGTTCGTTCCTGTCCTAGGCCTTGGTGCATGTTACCCGTTCCGCCTCGACTTCTCTTCCCTCAGATGCTGGCATGTCTGTGCCTTCTTGGTACTTGGGTCTGAGCTCTTCCCTGACCACCCCGTCTGAAGGAGCATGTCCATCACTCTCCTAACAGCTCTGTTTCGTTTTCTTCATGACACGCAGTGCTACCTGACGTGGATGCTTCTTCACCTGGTATTTGCTTTCTCCAGTAGAATGTAAGCTCCCTGAGGGCACCACTGTATCCCAGGCCTGGAATGGTGCCGACCACAGAATAGATGCCCAATGAGTACCTGTTAAGTGACCAGAGAAGGCTCTTCCATGCTGCAGTGATAGCAACCCTGTTCCTGTCCAGCTGTGGTTGTTTGTCCTTGTATCTTCCCTCCTTCTCTATTTACCATCAAAAAGCAGCATCAAACCTCCCTTCACTGCTTTCTCTCAATTCCAAAGGCATCTGCAGATCCAACCAATTGCTTCTTTACTTTCTACTTAATAAACCAGGAAACCAGTCTCTAATCTGCTACTAATAGTTTGTTGGCTTATCAATGTTCGTGTCTCATTTTCCCAATTAGGTAATAAGCTCCTGGAGGTTAAGCAGCTGGTTGTTTCCCCCACCATGCTCAGCATGGATGACAACTTGTTCATTGCAGGGATTCATGAATGCTTGACTGATTACCCCAAATACTTTAAATGAAGGAGGCATTAGTGATCATTCGTTCATTGGCCCAGCAGTTATTAAGCATCTACCTTGCACCAGGCACTATGCTAAGTGGTAGAGGCACAGTGGAAAATAAGATCTACATGTTTTCTTCCTCCGAAGAGTTTATAGTTAGTAAGAGAGACAATTAACATGTAATTAAATATCAACCATTGTGAGAAACATAGAACAGGGGAATTAGCTTGGTCTGGGGAGAGGGATCAGAGAAGGCTTCCCTGAGGAAGGGACATGTAGGCCCGCAAGATGACTAGGAGTTGATTCCAAGAGAATTGGGAATGGAGGGGAGGCAGGCTGGGGGAGAGGGAGAGTGGCATGTGGAGACGGAGGCCCTTCCTCTGGCTGCTTCCACTTAGGGGAAAACCGGCACAGGGATTGTTTAAGGGTCCACACAGTCTGTTCACCATCTTATTCTGCCCTTGTGTTTTTTTTTGTTTGTTTTGCCTCTGCCCCTGGCAGTGGAAGCATGGAGTCCTAACCACTGGACTTCCAGGGAATTCCTTCACTCTGCTCCTTAAAACAGAGCAGCGAGTGATCACAAAGAGCACACGATTCCCATTTATAGGAGCACGGATACTGCCAACGAAAAGCATAAATCATGGTGTTTCAAAGTATTTATAGGAGTAACTCCTTCAGAGTCAATATAAAACACAAGCATTTACTGGAGAAGATCACTTTAGAGTACTAAAGTCAGATTACGGTATTAGAGTTGGAAGATATAAGTACTATGGATTAGGGAACCAAATACATTCATTGCTGGGAAACTGGAAACTGACCTTGAATGGCTTTAACGAAGTGTTTTTCAAACACGTTTCAGCAGGCAAAGTTTTGCTTGAATGGTATCTTGTGAAGTGTAAACAAATTATTAAGACGGTTACTGCTTATCCTGGAGGGCTATGGGTGAGGCCTGAAGTCCTCTGGTTTTCTCTCCTTCGGAAACCCTCAGGGCTCTGGGGAGCTGAGTGTAAAGATCCCTCATGGCAGAGGGAACAAAGGTTGTTCACAGTAGGAAGGTAGGAGGTTGTCTCTGCCAAGTTTTTCTGATTCTCAGATCTCGTTCAAGACAACAGGAAAAAAGCAACCACTGCCTTTTTTTTTTTTTTAATTTCTTTCCTTTTAAATGGGTTGTTCCGGTGGGTGAGAGAAATGCCACATCTATTGACCCAGGTGCTTGTATGTTTGTTATAAAAAAGGTCTTATGAGTTACATCAAAGAATCCCTGTCACCCAGGGAAAGAATTCACATTGGAAATGACACCCCTCCCCAACAATTCAAACGAACTTATTTCTGGGAAAAAAAAATGTAACCAGTCTTGTCTGCTGATGTAAATGGAAAAGTACTTGCCACTACTTCTGTGTCCCTGGGGTGCTCCTCAAAACCTGAAGATGGAACACTGGCAAGCAGACCAATAGAGGGTGCTTTTAGGAACCCTAGGTTGGTCATTAAATGACCTTAGGTTGGTCATTACATGTCTATGTTCCAGACCCTCCATTCTCAACCTCTTTGACTGTGGGGTCCCTTCCCTGCCCCTCCCAGCTCCAATCTTCCAGCCTCTGTGGAGCCAGGTGGCTGCTGGGCTTGTGGGAAGCTGAGTGCCAGTGAGGCCTGGGCTGTGTGTGGGGAGAGGTTCCAGGCTGGGGGAAGAACCTGGAAATCTGCACTTTGAGAACTGTGAATCTGGAGGAGAGTTTGGTCCTTTGGGGTGCAGGTGTGCCACATGGGCCATCCAAGCCCTTCCTTCCCAGTGGTCTGGGCAAGTATGAGGGGAGTCAAGGGAGCTGTAAGGCTGTGAGTCTTCCTCAGTTTCCTTAGAAGGGCGCTGGCAGGCTTCCTGCTTCTGCCCTGCCAGCCCACCGGGTGAATCAGGATCTTTGGCTTCTATAGCCTGGTGCTTCTTAGGGTATGCCAGTAACTAGGTTGGAGCCCAGTAAGCTGACAGATATATTCAAGGGGGCCTGTTGCAGATTGAGCTGCATGAATTTCCCAATGTGATCTTATTTGGAAACTGGGTCTTTATAGATGCAGTCAAATTAAGGTGAAGTCACACGGGATTAGAGTGGGCCCTATAAGGGCCCTTATAAGGAGAGGGAGATTTGGGGACAGATAGACATACACGGAGGGAAGATAGACATGGAGGCAGAGATTGCAGTGATGTGTCTATAAACAGGGAATACCAAGCATTGCTGACAACCACTGGCAGCTAGCGAGAGGCAAGGGACACTCCTTCCCTGAGCATTCAGAGGAAGTATGGCCCTGTTGACACTTTGATTTCAGACTTCCAGCCGTCAGAACAGTGAGAGGATACATTTCTGTTGTTTTAAACCAGCCAGCATGTGGTAATTTGTTGCAGCCCTTGGCAACTCATACAGACCCAAGAGTTAGAGGGACAATTATTCAAAATAGAGCACACTCAGCAAAAGGGAGCTGTCGGAGGAGACAACTGTCAATTTGAATTAAAAAAAAAAAAAAAGATCCTTGAAGTGCAGCCCTCATTAGGGCTGCCCCTTCCATCAGAGGCCCAGCGTGCAAGGGCCTGGGAGGCAGAATGATTTCAAAGGAGGGGCTGCTGCTGCCTTGTGCCCGCACTGCGGGCTCCACTTCCTGTCCAACTGGTTAGGTGAGGGCCTTTGGCTGGTCCAAGCTGCACAGCCTCCACCTGCCTGCTGAGTGTACCAGCTGGGGCGTGGCTGCCTCTGCCTGTTGTTGAGGGATGGAGCCACCTGGAGCTGTGCTGGCCACCAAGCAGAGAACAGCCTGGGGCAGGACCATGGTAGACAGCCCCCTCCAGGGCAATGTCCAGCAGAGGCATCGGGCCCAACTTCTGCCCAGCAGAGCTGACGGGGTGGGACCCTGAAGGCAGTCCCAGCGGCTCCTGAAGGCAGGTCATAGCCCCAGTGGGCCTGGAAGCTTCTAGAGCATCTAGCCAAAGGGGGTTATTCTAGAGCATCTAGCCAAAGGGGGTTATTCTAGAGCATCTAGCCAAAGGGGGTTATTCTAGAGCATCTAGCCAAAGGGGATTATTCTAGAGCATCTAGCCAAAGGGGGTTATTCTAGAGCATCTAGCCAAAGGGGGTTATTCTAGAGCATCTAGCCAAAGGGGATTATTCTAGAGCATCTGGCCAAAGGGGATTATTCTAGAGCATCTAGCCAAAGGGGGTTATTCTAGAGCATCTAGCCAAAGGGGGTTATTCTAGAGCATCTGGCCAAAGGGGATTATTCTAGAGCATCTAGCCAAAGGGGATTATTCTAGAGCATCTAGCCAAAGGGGGTTATTCTAGAGCATCTAGCCAAAGGGGGTTATTCTAGAACATCTAGCCAAAGAGGATTATTCTAGAGCATCTAGTCAAGGGGGATTATTCTGGAGCCTTAAGGATTTGGACGTCTCTGGACCCGCCATCCTTTTCTTCTTTCCTATTTCTTCCTTTTGCAATGGAAATGTCTATTCTACGCCTGTCCCACCATTGTATTTTGAAAGCACATAGCATGTTTTATTTTCTGTGTAGCAGTTTGCCTGCATGAAAGAAGGACATGAATTCTGTGGGGCAGGGGTGGAATGCTATGGTCTGAATGTTTGTGTCCCCTCAAATTCATATGTTGAATCCTAACCTGCAAGATGATGGTATTAGGAGGTGTGGGGCTTTTGGAGGTGATGAGGTCATGAGGGCAGAGCCCTCATATAGTGCCCTTATAAAAGGGACCCCAGAGAGCTCCCTTGCTCCTTCTACCAAGTGAGGGCACAGTTAGAAGACAGCAGTCTATGAACCAGGCAGCAGGTGCTCACTGGACACCAACTCTCTGGTGCCTTGACCTTGGACTTCTCGCCTCCAGAACTATAAGAAATAAATGCTTGTTGTTTGTAAGCCACCTGGTAGTATTTTGTTATAGTACCCAATGGACTAAGACAACCCCTGCCCCCAAGACTTTCTCAAGAGAAAAACCAACCAACCAACTAACAAACAATTCAATCGGTGGAGGAAGACTGGGGAGATGTGTCTACAAGCCAGGGAACACCAAGGAAGACACACTCTGTGAGCTGAAGAGAGATCTGAGTCTAGAGATTGGAAATTCTCCTCAAGTTCCAGGCTGGATTGAAGAGAAAGACACCCATCTGACATCTCCTGACACCATTTTCCTACTCCAAGGATACAAAGAATTTCTTACAAGGTACTAGGTTGAAAGATCAAGTTTTCTATGAAGGAAAAAAATTCAGCCTGGTGTCAAACTTCTCGCTGCCACGTGGACGATAGAGGGTGGGAGACTAGCAGCTGCAGGTTTGGTTTCTGAGAGGAGAGAAGGGCAATAGATACCCTGTGGGTGGAGCTAAGTATTCCTGCCAGGGTAACAACCACCTTACCACCTGAGAAGGATCAAACAGAAAACAACCCCATTGAGAAATGTGAAGAGGAGAGGAAGCCTGAATTATATAAATATGTGACATTATATTATTTGTTATATATGTATAAATAAATAGAAAAATTAAACATTTTAGATAATTATATAGAAATGAAATAACTATTACTACTTAAAAATAATGACTAGCAGATTGGATTAGAAAAATACCCCCCCTCCCCCCCCCAAAATATATATACATATACTAAAAAACATGTTTAAAGTGAAAAAGAAAGGATGAAACGTAGATGGGTCAAAGACATAACAGGCAAGTGTAAACAACAAGACAACTTATTATGGAAGAGAATGGCAAAGATTAAAGCTCTATCACTGAACAAAGCACCAGGAACAAATGTATTTACAGATGAATTTTACATAATTATTAAGATAACGCCAATGTTATTTAAACTCTCCCAGGTCGTATACAATAGAAATTATCCCCAATTCATCTTATAAACCTAGCAAAATGTTAACAACGAAACCCAACTCAGACAGTACAAAAAATTGTAGAATAGTTCTGCTTATGAATGTAGACACAAAAATTCTAAATAAAATATTAGTAAATAGGATCCAGCAATGCACTAAGGGATAATACGCGAAGTAAGGCTTGTTTCTGGGACACACGTGCAGTTCAATATCAGAAATTTATCACATTTTAAAATTTAACTTAGTTTGTTACATCAAGAAAATAAAGAATCAAAATTAATCAAATTGTTAAATGCTGTTAAGTTACTTGATAAAGTTCAGCAGACATTCCTAAGAAATACTCTAACTCAAAGAGAACAGGAAGAAACTAGTGAATAAGTGTATTTACAAAAAACAATGATTAATATTATCCTTATAGGCAAAAATAAAAAAATTCAATTAAAATCAAGGATTAGCTAGGGATGCCCTTTCTTACCATAATTGGATAACACTGCCTTGGAGGTTATAACAGATATAGTAAAATAACACAAAAATGAGATAACTTGTATAAGTTGATATAAACATTGGAAGAGAAGAAAACTCGATTTAGTGATTGGATATAATATAAATATTGAAAAACTAATAGTTTTTGTTATTATGTAAATACACACTTAAAAATGGAAGTGGAAGGACTTCCCTGGTGGTGCAGTGGATAAGAATCTGCCTAACAATGCAGGGGACACGGGTTCGAGCCTTGGTCCGGGAAGATCCCACATGGCGTGGAGCAACTAAGCCTGTGTGCCACAACTACTGAGCCTGTGTGCCACAACTATTGAAGCCCTTGTGCTTACAGCCCGTGCTCCGCAACAAGAGAAGCCACTGCACTGAGAAGCCCACGCACCGCAATGAAGAGTAGCCCCCGCTCACCACAGCTAGAGAAAGCCCGCGTATAGCAACAAAGACCCATCGCAGCCAAAAAATAAAAAATAAAAATCTTAAAAAATAATAATAGGGCTTCCCTGGTGGCGCAGTGGTTGAGAGTCCGCTTGCCGATGCAGGGGACACGGGTTCATGCCCCGGTCCGGGAAGATCCTGTATGCCGCGGAGCGGCTGGGCCCGTGAGCCATGGCCACTGAGCCTGCGCATCCGGAGCCTGTGCTCCGCAACGGGAGAGGCCACAACAGTGAGAGGCTCGTGTACCGCAAAAAAAAAAAAAAAAGGACTTACATTATGGCTGGAGTAGAATGGTAGAGAGAAATGGAAAAAAAGAAAAATGAGTTTTGTGTAGGACCTCCAAGAGACACTCACTCTCCATTTATTTTTCTCATTTCAGAGAAAGAAACCTTTTTACTCATCATAAGATGATATACTGACTTATGTAAACCACCATGGGGTAATTTACCCCAGTGATTCTCAACTGTGTGAAGTTTTTAAAAATACAAATACTCTGATTGCACGCCAGCCTAATTAAACCAGAATCTCTGGGATGCAATCACTCCATCACTTTTCAAAACTCCTCAGCTGATTTAGATGTATGGCCAAGTTTGGAAGCCATGAGTTTATGCCCTTGTCTTGACCATCTCTCCCACGCTAGAGTCTGTATTGATGACACGGCAGATGTGTTAGCACTAGATTCTCATCTCACTGGTTGGGAATAGGGTCCAGGCTTCATCAGTCCAATTTAGTCTCTTGGAAGAGTGCTTGGTGTACAGAGCAAAAGTGGACCCTGGGTTCACTGTGCAGTTTTGTTTTTTGTGTCCTCCAGTCCCCCTCCCCCATTAAGCTTACTTCCTCTTAATGTTATCTCGCTCTCCTTTTTCCTCTCAAATTTTCCAGTGTTCATTGCTCTCCTGTCTTACCCTTATGCCTCCTCCAGGAAATAGAGGCAAGAGTTCCCATCACCACCCAGCCCATCCCTACTCATCTATAGCTGCAGTCAGCCTCATCCCCATTCCAGGCCGGGAGGGTGAGGAATCCCCCCACCTCCTCCCCTGTGCTCTGGATCCCATCTATTCTTTCTTTTTTTTAACGTTTTATTTTTTATTATTTAAAATTTTTAAAAAATTATTATTATATTTATTTATTTATTTATTTACATCTTTATTGGAGTATAATTGCTTTACAATGGTGTGTTAATTTCTGCTGGTGGCGCAGTGGTTGAGAGTCCGCCTACCGATGCAGGGGACGCGGGTTCGTGCCCCGGTCCGGGAGGATCCCACATGCCGCGGAGCGGCTGGGCCCGTGAGCTATGGCAGCTGAGCCTGCGCGTCCGGAGCCTGTGCTCCGCAACGGGAGAGGCCACACAGTGAGAGGCCCGCGTACCGCAAAAAAAAAACAAACCTTGCTTCCCATCTATTCTTGTCTCCCCATGGACTCGCTCCATTATCAATTGCCTTCTTAAGCTCTTCCTTTCTAGGGTCTCATTTCCCTAAACACCCTTGAATTTGAAAGTAAAGTTCAAGTGTTTGTTGTGGTAAAAAATATCCCCAAATCATTGTCTCTCTTCACCTAATAGCCCATCTTTCTCCCCTTCTTAGTCAAGTTTCTTCAAAAGCTGTCCAAGACTTCCTGGCCCTCCAGTCACTCCTGTCTGTACCTCACCATCTGTACCTCGCCTTCTAGCCCCACGTCCCTGCTGACAATGCTCTGGGAGCAATCTAATGGCTCTGGGCCACTCCCTGGCGTTTCATACTGTTGCACTTCTACCATCTTGGAACTTTCTCGTCTAGTTGCTCCTCTTGGTCTCCTTTGTGAGGGTGTCTTTCTTTGCCCATTTCCCTGTCTGTTGTTCTACAGTGTCCTGCACTTAGAAGCTCTTCTCTGGTTCCTGCTACATTCCAGACAACCAGGGCTGAAAACTTGCCTTCACCACTAACTGGCCCTCATGACATTGACAAGTTATTTAACCCTCTTGCCTCCGTTTCTGCTTTTTTCAGTATGAGTGATACTCAAGCCTATCTCAGTGTTGTTTTGGGGACTGAATATGATAACATATGTAAACTACTTTGAACAGTGCCTCACGTTCAATAAATGTTAGCTATTTTTATTATCATTTTTAGTATTTATGTTGATAAAGTCGAATAAACTATAGCTCCGGGTGAGACCTCTCCTCTGAATAACAGACCTGTCGACATAGATACCTGTGGACAATCCCTCTCAGGTGTCCCATAATTACTGCAATGCAATGCGTCCAAAGCTAAACTCACTCCTTTTCCCTCCTCTGCTTCTCCTCTTCCTAATCTGTGAACAGCATCACCCAGGGACCTAACAGAAAAACTTGGGAATCATGCTAGACAACTCCCCCACCACACTCAATTAGCGAGCAAATTTACATTTTAGGTCAAGGTGACCTAAAATGCTCAGTCATGTAGCATGGTTTGAGGTCTCACTCAGCCCTTCCAGGGGAATAACTCTTCTAGTGTATGTTGACCTAACTCTTCTGCCAGGACAGTGTATCACCTCTTTGTGTTAAAGGCATTGTTGCCTGGCTCCCACTCTGAGATCTCCTGCTCAAAAGCAAAGGAAGTAGCTGTACAGCAATAGAGAGCATGGCCCTGAGAGACTGGCACACAGCACAGATATACTCTGATGGGAAGAAAGTCCATGGGAAAGATCTGGAGCTTGGGACGTTGCAGGAGAGCAGGCCTGGAGGCCGTGTGAGCACGATGGACACCTGGAGAGAGGAGAGGGGACATATGGACAGGAAGTGGAGGCCCTGCACTCTTTCCCGAAGTGTTGGGGCCAACACAAAGGATACTGGATCTTCTTGGTCTCGGGGTTGTGTCTTGACACCATGACGGTGCAGGCACCGCAGCCTCCTCCCCTGCAACCATACTTCATGCCTGTGAGGTGGACCGGAAGGAAGGGAGTCAAAGAAAAGAGGGGCCCAGGCCGCTCTGCTTTCCACTGGTTTCTTCTTCGGATACTGATAACAAGTAAGTAGTTTTCTGGAGTCTCCCACCTGCTTAGGATTTCCTGCTTAGAGAGTTGTTCTACTTTTTTGCATATAAATGAACTAACTGATGAAAGGGGAGAAGAAATCCCTATAGACCCACACTACACGGCTTTATCTGAAAACACCGATGCATTTCTGAATGCAATGTTTTCTGGATTTTAGAAACATAGTACAATCGCCCTCCAGGTGGGGCTCGTGTTTGCAATCAAACACTGTTTCTGCAGTGAGCCATATGTATATTCACGCTGAGTGGGACCCATGAAGACTACAAAAAGCCTCATGCCAGTTAGATCAGAGTCTGCATCCCAACGAGTATGAAAAAGCCTGTTGAATTCAGGGTTGTGGACAATGGATTCTGGACTCGTGTTATATTATTGCTGTGGAAGTGCTGGGAGATGGTGCGTGTGTAAAACTCAGAAACCCCCATCGGGAAGTTAAACTTGCCCTGGTTCGGCAATGTAATGCTTTTGCTTTCTTATGGGATTAGAGAATATTAATTGAATAATCTTGGCTCCTGAACCAGTAATGTCAACAGCCTCTGTGTTCCCCTTCCCTGTAAGACGCTGGCATATTTTCACAAAGAAACAACAAACAATATATGTAAATCCCCTGCTATAGGTTCTATTAGAATCTACTGGAGTTTGCTTGGGACCTTTTCTGGGTGAGGTTTAAAAGGGACTTCATGGGTGCAGATTATACTTGGCTTGGGTGGAGTTTGAGACTGATTTCATCTTGGAAGTTGCTGCCCATGAAGAAGTAATACTGGATCAGGACACCTTGGAGTAAAGTGCTGAGATTCTTTGCAGAGGTTCAGAGGGGCTGCACACCCACTTCCTCTGTTCTTTGGTCCTCAGTCTAAGCCAGCTCAGGAAAGTCAAGCTTTCGGCCTTCAGGCAGAGTCATGTGGGTGATACTAGTGAGAGTGCACCGTTGACCAGAACAGAAAAGGCAGAGAAACCCTTTCTCTTTGCGTTTGGTGTCCTGACATTTCCAAGCAAAGGAATCCAGGAGCCGTCTGGCTCAAAGATGGAGGCAAATTTTCACTCTGTCAGACCTTAAAACAGCTCTGTGCTGCACATGTTAACATTACCTTGAGTGAAAAGTAAAAAGTTGATTCAATTGGCTGCTTTGCCCTCTGGTCGTCAAACAACTCATTTGATGCCACTCCCACCAGAAGTGTCTGACTCAAGCAGTTTCTTCCATATTCTGTTGACTCATCCTAAAGCCCATCATTAGGTAGGGTTGCCAGATAAAATATAGGACACCCAGTTAAATCTGAATTTCAGGTAAAAAACGAATTATATTTTAGTCTATGTCCCATGCATTCAAATTCACCGGGACATACTGTATTTTTATATGCTAAAGCTGGTACCCCTACATAAATCAAATACAAACAATAATATATCAGAAGTTTATTTTTTGGTCCTTTAAGAAAAGAGCTTTCTGGGGCTTCCCTGGTGGCGCAGTGGTTGAGATTCTGCCTGCTAATGCAGGGGACACGGGTTCGAGCCCTGGTCTGGGAGGATCCCACATGCCGTGGAGCAACTAGGCCCGTGAGCCACAACTACTGAGCCTGCGCGTCTGGAGCCTGTGCTCCGCAACAAGAGAGGCCGCGATAGTGAGAGGCCCGTGCACCGCGATGAAGAGTGGCCCCCGCTTGCCACAACTAGAGAAAGCCCTCGCACAGAAACGAAGACCCAACACAGCAAAAATAAATTAATTAATTAAAAAAAAAGAAAAAGAAAAGAGCTTTCTCAGTGCCCCCAAGATACATAGCCCTACAGCATATCCAGAAGTTACCCTGAGACTAAATTCTCATGGCCAGCACAGGCAGTTGACCATGGAATTTCCACTGGCTTCTGGTCATCCATCAGTGAGTGATTGTGTCCCACGTGCCAGGCAGAGAATGTGACGTCAGGGTCAAACTTGATTCTTTGCCTCAACGATCTCACTCCTCCTTCATCTCTTGCTACACCCTCCCATCCCCACACACAACTCTTTACATCCATCAGAATAAATTGCTTTCAGTTCCTCAAAAGCAATATATTCTCTCGCCTCTGTATCCACCCCAGCTCGCACATAACACCGACAAGGATACCCTCACCCCCAAGACTTCCCTTTGCCTAGCAACTCCTATATAACCCTCCTCTCCTCCTTCTGTCCCCAAGCCTGCTGTGAGTGCCGTGCCCGTGTCCCGACAACATGGCACTCATCACGCCCGCTGTCTACTTCTTCACTGGCTGTTTCCCTCACTAGACCGAGGGCAGAGACTGTCTTCTAGCTTACTGTCATTTGAACACCTGGTGCTTGGTAAAATTCGTCAACTGAAGAGTTGTTTCAAGTACTGCAAGAAGTGTTAGGGCTTCAGTGATGGTATATGCGAGGGGAAAATAAGGACAAATGTTTAGGGAGCCTCTGACACATCCCATTTCTCCAGTTTTGTCCTAGAGCCAGGATCTCACCGGGATTAAGCACCTCTCTATGACACACCCTCCTTGACCCAAGCAGCTGTGGGCCATCCACTCTTTGTGGTGCATTATCTTGTTTTCCAGATTGGATCGCTTAACAGCAGGCTAGGAGGTGTCATGTGGAAGGAGAGGTGATGCAGGATTGCACCCCAACAGGTCTGGGCAGGGAGGCTGGTCTGGGTGGGTAGCTCAGTGGGAGGCTGTGAACTTGGGCAAGGAAAGAGTGGAATGGTTGAAGGGAGGTGGAGATGCCTCCAGACAAAGTTTCCTCTTTGTGTGACTGTGTCTTGTTCTGGAAATGACACCTAAGCCAGGCTCCAAGCCAGCAGTAAATTGGAGTTTTGTGGCAGCTGAAGTTTTTGTAATATTGGACACCTGCCTTAAGGAAAAAAAGATAAAGTTATGAATAAACTTAGGTAGAGGGCTCTGGGAGGGAGCATGAGAGTCCTGTGGAAAGTGAAGAAGGTCAGTGCTGGTGTGTGCATGTGGGGTGCTGATTCTGGTAGGAAATCTGTGCTTATTCATAAATATTCATGAGAATCACCCACTTGAGGAGCAACTTAAAAATAAAGCCCTTAATTCCATCTCAGAACTGCTGACTCTGTAATCAGAGGTTGAGATCTGGAAGTCTTAGGTGAGTCTTAATTCCTCAGCACAACTTATTTATGATACTAGGCACCAGAAAGGGATGAACAGAGAGGGACACTGGGGGAAGGGGTGGGAAAATGGGAGGCTGGGGCTGCTTCTGGCTGTGCTTACCTGAGAGTCCATGAATTTTCAGCTTGTTCCTGATATAGGATTTCTTCATTTTAGGATGTCTAGAGAAAGCATGGTAAAGTGTGTAGTAGATTTAGAAGTGTAATGAAAGGGAAGTGATACGGTGTGCTGACTAACACTGAGATTTTGAAGCTGGGTAAATGGGAGATGGCGGAATCAGTGAGGGAGGATTTGGCCTGTTTGGTCTTTGTTTTGTTTTGTTTCAACTATAAGCCAATTCCTGGAATAGTGAGTGCAGTGGGGACACTAGGGGAAGATACTGGCTACAGTAGTAAAATAATGGGGTAGGAAACCAGATTGAAATGTTAAATAGTGAAAGATGGAGGCTGGAGAGAAAATGAGGTATCAGATACACACAATTTATTAGATAAGTCTGGCAAGGAAAGAACAGGGAGAAAGGAAGTCATGTTTTTAGATGTGCACATTGGGAGGCAAAAAGACAGAAGCAGAAGGAAGTGAAGATTCTGGAGGCAGGATTGTATTGTATACCACTGACTCCTCAGTGCTTAACACAGTGCCTGGCTCTTAGTAGGTGCTCAATAAGTATACTTATAACTTATTATTTTGTTATTTATTTATTCATTGGCCACGCCTTGTGGCTTGTGGGATCTCAGTTCCCCGACCATGGATGGAACCCAGGCCACGGCAGTGAAAGCCCAGAATCCTAACCACTAGGCCACCAGGGAACTCCCTTAACTTATTATTTTGAAACAATTATACTCTCACAAGAAGTTGCAAAAATAGTACATGGTCCTATGGGCCTATCCCCCAGCTTCCCCCAGTGATGACATCCCACAAAACTACAGTACAACAGCAAAACCAGGAAATTGACATCGCCATCATGCTGATAGCCAGACTCCAGAGCTTCTTCAGATGTCATCACTTACGCATGCACTCATGTCATGTGGGTATACTCAGTTCTGTGCAATTGTATCTCATACATCTGGGTAACCACTGCCACAATCACTCCCTTGTGCTACCCTTTTATAGTTGCACCCAAACCCAGGAATTTCTTTTTGACTATTTATTGAAGGTGCAGGAGGAGTGAGAAGTGAGAAAGGGTCCAGATCAGAGGTTAACAGCTGGGAGTGCATTAGTTGTACATCGGGATTTTGAAATATATTTATAAAATCTTGTTTTCTCTGATACGGATTATAAAAAGGTGACAAGCCAATGAAATGCCCTTGTGGGAAGCTATTGTCAGTAACATGCACCCTTGAGCAAGTGGCTGGACATTTTTAATCTTGTTTTTGGTGGGGACCCGCCACGCGGCATGCAGGATCTTAATTCCCCTACCAGGGATTGAACCCGTGTCCCCTGCAGTGGAAGCTCGGAGTCTTAACTGCTGGACCGCTGGGGAATTCCCTGGCTGGACATTTTTACATTCACACTCCTGAATATAAAACCATCATCAAGGTGACCATGGGGCTCAAAAGTCATAAAGTTATTTCCAAAGTTCGCACCCTCGTGGTTCACTGGGTGATTATGTTGGTTTTGCTCAGGTGAAAAAATACAACAAATAAAGCACGAATCTATCACTTTTAGATGCATTCTCTGAACTCCAACTAGACTGTACAAATTGAACACAAATACAGAGTGACTGTCTTCAGAAGTCTTAGTATGGTCTTTTTTCACCACCCAGTCCAGATCGATTGCAGTAAAATGTGAGGATACAGACTTTCCTCAAGTGGAATAGATTTACTTCAGGGTCACCATTCTTCTCTATGACCTATACTGTTGAAATAAGAGAAGGGGTTTTAGGAAGATAATACCAACATGTTATGGCAATTCTATCCGTTGTTTTGGGGGGCATTTTTTTTTTTTTTTTTTTTTTTTTTTTTTTTTTGCTGTACGTGGGCCTCTCACCGTTGTGGCCTCTCCCGCCGCGGAGCAGAGGCTCCGGACGTGCAGGCTCAGAGGCCATGGCTCACGGGCCCAGTCGCTCCACGGCATGCGGGATCTTCCCGGACCGGGGCACGAACCTGTGTCCCCTGCATTGGCAGGCGGACTCTCAACCACTGCGCCACCAGGGAAGCCCGGGGGGTATGTTTTTGATAGGTGGTGGCTTCACAAGGACCAAAAACAACAAAGGAAACCATTTCTAACACTTGGAACTAGAATTTTGGAGAAATAATGGAGCATTATTTCAGAACTTTCTAATATATGTGACAATTGTAAATTCTGTATTATTTTTCCTTAGAGTTACCTGGAAAGGACCAAGATGGGGAAACAGGTAGATTCCAAAATTGACTCAAGATAACTCACAGCCACATAAAGTCATAAAAATGTTTAGCCTGAGAAGATTCCCTAAGGGAGTCATAAGGGAGTATGTTATAGGGAAGCCACTTCTGTCTCTGCCACCTCCCCTCCCCCAGTGAAAAGGAGGTGCCAATGTGAAGGAAGAGCAGAAGAGAACATAAATCTCGGCTCTGTCTGTCCTGTGGCGCTCCAGGCTGCTCCTCCCAACAGATCAAACCTGGCACATGAGATGAAAGCTATCTGCCGTCCCTGGCTCAGGCAGCTCCTCTGCTGGGTACAGTCAGGCAAGATTAGAGAGGAGAATTGGAGAGAAACTCATTAGGAAGGGCAGCAACACTGAACCCAGAGAAAAGAGGACACAGGCTCAGTAGTTGTGGCTCGCGGGCTCTAGAGCGCAGGCTCAGTAGTTGTGGCGCACGGGCTTCGTTGCTCTGCGGCATGTGGGATCTACCCGGACCAGGGCTGGAACCCGTGTCCCCTGCATTGGCAGGTGGATTCTTAACCACTGCACCACCAGGGAAGCCCCTTAATCTTTTTTTTATATTCACTTGTTTCTTCAAATTTAAGGGTTAAGACCTCGAACTACTTAAAACCAGAAACATGTACATAAGCTTGCTATGGGCTGGAGGCCGTTCTCAGGACTCCCTTAATCCTACAGCAGCTTGGTAAAATGGTATTGTCATCTTCACTTTCAAGATGCAGAAACTGAGGCACAGAGACATTAAGCAACTTGTCCAATGTCAGATAGGCAATGGTGACAGAGTTGCTCCAAAACCTGTGTTTTTGACCTCCTTGCTGTGCTCCAGATGGAAACATGGTAGGAAATGAGGCTGGAGGAGTCGCCAGTGACCAGAGTCTGGCCAGAGCATGTAGGGAGGCCTGGTAGGCATGGTAAAGGTTTTGCTGAGCTGTCTAAATATGATGGGAAGCCATTGGAGGGCTTTTAGGAGGGGGTGACAGGGTCTAAGTTTTAAAAAGATGGCTCGGCTGTTTGCAGAGAATGAAGGGTAGGGGCAAGGGTGGGAGAAGAGAGATAATTAGCAGTTATGACATTGGCCTAGTCAAGGGATGATGAGGCTTGGACTAGGGTGACAGTTGGGGGAGTAGTAAGAAGGGGCCAGATTTGCTGACAGATTGGATGTGAGGGGTGTGTGTGTGCGTGTGCGTGTGTGTGTGTGTGTGTGTGTGTGTGTGTGTGTGTGTGGTGGAATCAAAAATGTCTCCACAGGGCTTCCCTGGTGGCGCAGTGGTTGAGAGTCTGCCTGCCGATGCAGGGGACACGGGCTCGTGCCCCGGTCCGGGAAGATCCCACGTGCCGCGGAGCGGCTGGGCCCGTGAGCCATGGCCGCTGAGCCTGCGCATCCGGAGCCTGTGCTCCGCAGCGGGAGAGGCCACAGCAGTGAGAGGCCCGCGTACCGCCAAAAAAAAAAAAAAAAAAAGTCTCCACAGCTTTTGGGCTGAGCAGGGGACTGGAGCTGTCTTTTACATCTCAAGTTCTATTTGGATACGTAAAGTTTGGGAACCCTAAAAAACATGCACGTGGTGCAGATGGAGACGGTGAGTGGGTTGTTGGATATTCAAAGCTGCCTCCCTTTGCTTCCTGTCTTGAGGAGAGGGAGGGCTCCGGGTATGGGACAGAATTTCACTACAGAGCCTCCAATCTTCCTTCGAGCCCCAAGTTCTGACCTCACCAGCTGGGCAGTACAGCCCCACCCTCCCCTGCCTTGCTGCCTCCGCAGTTCCCATCCTCATGCCTCTGCGTGCTCCTTACCCAAACAGGGGTTTGAAGGATGAATACAAGAACAAAGAAAGGACATTTCAGCAGAAGGAACCACCGTGTAAAGTCAAGGAAGTTTGAAATTGCGTATTATGTTTCAGAGATTTACAAGTAGTTTTATCCTTGCATATGAATTGCATGAGAATGAGTAAGAGGAATATGAGTATCAAATAAGATGATTCATTTATTCAAAAATATTTGCGTGCCTGACAAGATCCCTGTTCTCCTGGATCTTAGGGGTGTGTGTGTGTGAGTTCTGTGGGAACCGTAAAGTACTACATATTGGTTTGGCCAAAAAGTTTGTTCGGGTTTTCCTATAACATCTTACAGAAAAACCCAAACGAACTTTTTGGCCAACACAACAAAATGCCATGTATTTAGAATGTGATGGGATAAAAACAACTAGAGAAATAAGTTAACTTCAGGAAATGGTAAGCCATGTGATAAAGAGGGGAAGGTGATACAAACTGACTTAAAAGACTAGTTTAGTTTTGGGTATTCAGCACTGCGGTGGATCTGAGCTGAGTCCTAAAGGCCAGCCTGCTGAGAGAAGGCACAGGAAAAGAGCCCCAAGTGGCCCCAAGGAAGAAACGAGCTTGTCATGTTGAAAAGCAGAAAGAAAGCCAGTGTGGGTGTGTGTGGAGAGAAGGAGGAAGACGGCATGAGAGAAGGTCAGAGATGGCAGGGCCAGGGAGAGGGGTTCGCAGGTTTCTAGGTGGGAAGGGATGCCACGGAGAGTTTTGAGCTGGGATGTAACATGATTTATATTAGATCATCCCACTGTATAGAGAATGAGTTATTGCTGATAAGAGGGTAGCCTGGAGACCAGATCTGAAGCTATTGACAGGGTTGATGGGGAATTAGACTAGGGTGTAAGGTGGTGGCATCAGAGATGGAGAGAAGGGGACAGACTTGGTATGAATTTTGGAGGTAGAGCCAACTGGATCAGTTGATAGATGACATACAGGTGGGGGTAAAGGAAAGAGAGGACTCAAGGATCAGTCCTAGATTTCTGGCTTGAGCAGGTGGGTGAACTGTGGAGTCATTTGCTGAGATAGGAGGACTGGGTTCGTAACGTTGCGGGTGGGAGCAAGGGAGCCAAGAGTCTTCTCCTGGGTCTGTTCAGTTTGAGTTGCTTATTTGACTTTCAAGTGCACGTGTCAATTGGATATAGGAATCTGGAGGTCAGAGGAGTCATCCAGGCTGTAGATGCCAATTTAAGGGTCATCAGCTCCCAGATGATATATAAGCACAAACTCCATGGGAACTGTAAAGTCATATTTCTATTGTGGCAGGAAATATTAGCTGATGTGCTTCCCACTTGCCACTACTTTTACCACTCTTCAGGTATTGGTGAGGGCCTGCCACACTCGCAGCCTTCAGAGTGCGGTTCTTACATCAGGAATGCAAAAAGAAATGCAGAAATGCCAGGCACAAAGACAGGGATGCCAAAGGTGAGTGTCTTCTCCTAATGCCACTGTCCCAAATCTACTACAGGATCTTTGTACTGCTGGGTTTCCATTGAATAGGACTCAGTTTCTGCTGCCAGGTGGAATAGAGCTTGAGATAGAATTTAAACATATATATTTACATATATATATATATATAATCACTATATATACATATAGTAAATGAATGTATAAAATATATTACAGTTGTGTAATAGCTAACCTTTATTCAGTACTCAAGTATATGCTGAGTGAAAGGCTCCCCTGTATTAGCTCATTTAATATTTGTGATAATCTTTTTATTTTTTAACATCTTTATTGGAGTATAATTACTTTACAATGTTGTGTTAGTTTCTGCTGTATAATGAAGTGAATCAGCTATATGTATACATATAACCCCATATCCCCTCCTTCTTGCATCTCCCTCCCACCCTCCCTATCCCACCCCTCTAGTCACAAAGCACTGAGCTGATCTCCCTGTGCTATGCAGCTGCTTCCCACTAGCTATCTATTTTACATATGGTAGTGTCTATATGTCAAAGTTACTCTCTCACTTCGTCCCAGCTTACCCTTCCCCCTCCCCCATCATCAACTCCACTCTCTTCGTCTGCATCTTTATTCCTGTCCTGCCCCTATGTTCATCAGAACCTAGGTTCTTTTTATTTTTTCTAGATTCCATATATATGTGTTAGCATACGGTATTTGTTTTTCTCTTTCTGACTTACTTCACTCTGTATCTGTGCATTAATTTTTTTTAACATCTTTATTGTAGTATAATTGCTTTACAATGGTGTATTAGTTTCTGCTTTATAACAAACTGAATCAGTTATACATATACATATATTCCCATATCTCTTCCCTCTTGCGTCTCCTTCCCTCCCACACTCATGTGCATTAATTTTGTATCCTGAAACCTTACCAAATTCATTGATTAGTTCTAGTAGTTCTCTGGTGGCATCTTTAGGATTTTTTATGTATAGTATCATATCATCTGCAAACAGTGACAGTTTTACCTTTTCTTTTCTAATTTGGATTCCTTTTATTTCTTTTTCTTGTCTGATTGCTGTGGCTAAAACTTCCAAAACTATGTTGAATAATGGTGGTGAGAGGGGGCAACCTTGTCTTGTTCCTGATCTTAGTGGAAATGGTTTCAGTTTTTCACCATTGAGAACGATGTTGGCTGTGGGTTTGTCATATATGGCCTATATTATGTTGAGGTAGGTTCCCTTTATGCTCATCTTCTGGAGAGTTTTTATCATAAATAGGTGTTGAAATTTGTCAAAAGCTGTTTCTGAGTCTACTGAGATTATCATATGGTTTTTATTCCTTAATTTGTTAATGTGGTGTATCACATTCATTGATTTGCATATATTGAAGAAACCTTGCATCCCTGGGATAAACCCCACTTGATCATGGTGTATGATCCTTTTAATGTGCTGTTGAATTCTGTTTGCTAGTATTTTGTTGAGGATATTTGCATCTATGTTCATCAGTGATTTGGCCTGTAGTTTTCTTTTTTGTGACATCTTTGTCCGGTTTTGGTATCCGGGTGATGATGGCCTTGTAGGATGAGTTTGGGAGTGTTCCTCCCTCTGCTATATTTTGGAAGAGTTTGAGGAGGATAGGTGTTAGCTCTTCTCTAAATGTTTGATAGAATTCGCCTGTGAAGCCATCTGGTCCTGGGCTTTTGTTTGTTGGAAGATTTTTAATCCCAGTTTCAATTTCAGTGCTTGTGATTGGTCTGTTCATATTTTCTATTTCTTCGTGGTTCAGTCTCGGAAGGTTGTGTTTTTCTAAGAATTTGTCCATTTCTTCCAGGTTGTCCATTTTATTGGCATAGAGTTGCTTGTAGTAATCTCTCATGATCCTTTGTATTTCTACAGTATCAGTTGTTACTTCTCCTTTTTCATTTCTAATTCTGTTGATTTGAGTCTTCTCCCTTTTTTTCTTGACGAGTCTGGCTAATGGTTTATCAATTTTGTTTATCTTCTCAAAGAACCACCTTTTAGTTTTATTGATTTTTGCTGTTGTTTTCTTCATTTCTTTTTCATTTATTTCTGATCTGATTTTTATGATTTCTTTCCTTCTGCTAACTTTGGGGTGTTTTTTTTTTTTCTTCTTTCTCTAATTGCTTTAGATGTAACATTAGGCTGTTTATTTGAGATTTTTCTTGTTTCTTGAGGTAAGATTGTATTGCTATAAACTTCCCTGTTAGAACTGCTTTTGCTGCACCTCATAGGTTTTGGGTCATCGTGTTTTCATTGTCATTTGTTTCTAGGTATTTTTTGATTTTCTCTTTGATTTCTTCAGTGATTGCTTGGTTATTTAGTAGTGTATTGTTTAGCCTCCATGTGTTTGTATTTTTTATAGTTTTTTTCCTGTAATTGATATCTAGTCTCATAGTTGTGGTTGGAAAAGATACTTGATACATTTTCAATTTTTTAAAATTTACTAAGGCTTGATTTGAGACCCAAGATATGATCTATCCTGGAGAATGTTCCATGAGCACTTGAGAAGAAAGTGTATTCTGCTGCTTTTGGATGGAATGGCCTATAAATATCAATTAAGTCTATTTGGTCCAATGTGTCATTTAAAGCTTGTGTTTCCTTACTTATTTTCATTTTGGATGATCTGTCCATTGGTGAAAGTGGGGTGTTAAAGTCCCCTACTATTATTGTGTTACTGTCAATTTCCCCTTTTATGGCTGTTAGCATTTGCCTTATATATTGAGATGCTCCTGTGTTGGGTGCATAAATATTTACAATTGTTATATCTTCTTCTTGGATTGATCACTTGATCATTATGCAGTGTCCTTCTTTGTCTCTTGTAATAGTCTTTATTTTAAAGTCTATTTTGTCTGGTTTGAAAATAAAAAGACAAAAATTATAAACCATTCAAACAATAAGTAGAGAGAGAGTGTGACTATAGAAACATCAAACAACATTTCAAGAAAGAAGTATACAATTCAGAGCAAAAAAAGAAAGAAGTATTACCAAAAATAATGATAAATGCGACAATTTATCAGAAATACTTAAAAATCCTAAAAGTGATTTATTTAATAACAGGACTTCAAAATACAGTGTTAAAGTCCATACCCCAACAACAACAACAACAACAAAAATGTCTATTTTGTCTGATATGAGTATTGATACTCCAGCTTTCTTTTGGTTTCCATTTGCATGGAATATCTTTTTCCATCCCCTCACTTTCAGTCTGTACGTGTCCCTAGGTCTGAAGTGGGCCTCTTGTAGACAGCATATATACAGATCTTCGGGTTTTTTTTTTTTTTTTTTTTTTTTCAGTACGTGGGCCTCTCACTGCTGTGGCCTCTCCCGTTGCGGAGCACAGGCTCCGGACGCGCAGGCTCAGCGGCCATGGCTCACGGGCCCTGCCGCTCCGCGGCATGTGGGATCTTCCCGGATCGGGGCACGAACCGGTGTCCCCCGCATCGGCAGGCGGACTCTCAACCACTGCGCCACCAGGGAAGCCCCAGATCTTGTTATTGTATCCATTCAGCCAGTCTATGTCTTTTGGTTGGAGCATTTAATACATTTACATTTAAGGTAATTATCGATATGTATATTCCTATTACCATTTTCTTAATTGTTTTGGGTTTGTTTTTGTAGGTCTTTTCCTTCTGTTGTGTTTCCTGCCTAGAGAAGTTCCTTTAGCATTTGTTGTAAAGCTGGTTTGGTGGTGCTGAATTCTCTTAGCTTTTACTTGTCTGTAAAGGTTTTAATTTCTCCGTCGAATCTGAATGAGATCCTTGTTGGGTAGAGTAATCTTGGTTGTAGGTTTTTCCCTTTCATCACTTTAAATATGTCCTACCACTCCCTCTGGCTGGCAGAGTTTCTGCTGAAAGATCAGCTGTTAACCTTATGGGGATTCCCTTGTATGTTATTTGTTGCTTTTCCCTTGCTACTTTTAATTTTTTTTCTTTGTATTTAATTTTTGATAGTTTGATTAATATGTGTCCTCGCATGTTTCTCCTTGGATTTATCCTGTATGGGACTCTTTGTGCTTCCTGGACTTGACTGACTATTTCCTTTTCCATGTTAGGGAAGTTTTCAGCTATAATCTCTTCAAATATTTTCTCAGACCCTTTCTTTTTCTCTTCTACTTCTGGGACCCCTCTAATTCCAATGTTGGTGTGTTTAATGTTGTTCCAGAGGTCTCTGAGACTGTCCTCAATTCTTTTCATTATTTTTTCTTTATTCTGCTCTGTGGTAGTTATTTCCACTATTTTATCTTCCAGGTCACTTATCCATTCTTCTGCCTCAGTTATTCTGTTATTGGTTCCTTCTAGAGAATTTTAAGTTGCATGGTGTTCATCTTTGTTTGCTCTTTAGCTCTTCTAGGTCTTTTTAAAAAGTTTCTTGTATTTTCTCCATCCTATTTCCAAGATTTTGCATCATCTTTACTATCATTACTCTGAATTCTTTTTCAGGTAGACTGCCTATTTCTTCTTCATTTGTTTGGTCTGGTGGGTTTGTACTTTGATCCTTCGTCTGCTGCTTATTTCTCTGTCTTATTATTTTGCATAACTTACTGTGTTTGGGGTCTCCTTTTCACAGGCTGCAGTTCGTAGCTTCTGTTGTTTTTGGTGTCTGCCCTCAGTGGGTAAGGTTGGTTCAGTGGCTTGTGTAGGCTTCCTGGTGGAGGGAACAGGTGCCTGTGTTCTGGTGGATGAGGCTGGACCTTGTCTTCCTGGTGGGCAGGGCTGTTTCCAGTGGTGTGTTTTGGGGTGTCTGTGAACTTAGTATGATTTTAGGCAGCCTCTCTGCTAATGGGTGGGGCTGTGTTCCTGTCTTGCTAGTTGTTTGGCATGGGGCATCCAGCACTGGAGCTTGCTGGCTGTTGGGTGGAGCTGGGTTTTAGCGTTGAGATGGAGATCTCTGGAAGAGATCATTGATTGATATTACATGGGGCCAGGAGGTCTCTGGTGGTCCAGTGTCCTGAACTTGGCTCTCCCACCTCCGAGGGTCAGGCCTGACACCTGGCTAGAGCACCAAGACCCTGTCAGCCACATGGCTCAGAAGAAAAGGGAGAAAAAAAGAAAAAATAATAATAAATAAAGATTTTAATTACTAAAATGAAAAATTAAAAAAATTTAAAAAGTAATAATAATAACAAAAAGAGAGCAACCAAACCAATACACAAATCCACCAATGATAACAAGTGCTAAAAACTATACTAAGATAAACATAAAAATCAGAAACAAATCAGTCTCAGACAGAAACCCCAAGTCTACAGTTGCTCCCAAAGTCCACTGCCTCAATTTTGGGATGATTGGTTGTCTATTCAGGTGTTCCACAGATGCAGGGTACATCAAGTTGATTGTGGAGATTTAATCTGCTGCTCCTAAGGCTGCTGGGAGAAATTTCCCTTCCTCTTCTTTGTTTGCACAGTCCCTGGGGTTCAGCTTTGGTTTTGGCCCTACCTCTGCATGTAGGTCACCCTCAGGCATCTGTTCCCCACCCAGACAGGAGGGTGGTAAAGAAGTGGCTGATTACAGGGCTCTTGCTCACTCATGCCTGGGGGAGGGGGGGGTACAGTAGTTATAATTGGAATGTGGGGCAGCCTGAAGCAGCAGAGGCCATCATGATGTTGCAACAGCCTGAGGCATGCCATGTGTGCTCCTGGGGAAGTTGTCCCTGGATCACAGGACCCTGGCAGTGGCAGGCTGCACAGGCTCCTGGCGCGGGGTGTGTGTGTGTGTGTGTGTGTGTGTGTGTGTGTGTGTGTGTGTGGGTGTGTGTGTGTTGACCTGTGCGTGCACACAGGATTCTTGGTGGCTGCAGCTGCAGTGTTAGCATTTTATAGCCGTCTCTGGTGTTCGTCTCTGGTGTCCGAGCTGATAGCTGCGGCTCATGCTGGTCTCTGGAGCTCATTTAGGTGGTGTTCTGCCTTCTGTGTGCAGACGGGGAAGGAATCCCCTCTCCTCACACACCCCAAAACAATGGTCTCTTGCCTCTTAGGCAGGTCCAGACTTTTTCCCAGACTCCCTCCCAGCTAGCTGTGGCGCACTAGCCCCCTTCAGGCTGTGTTCACGCAGCCAACCCCAGTCCTCTCCCTGGGATCTGACCTCCGAAGTCCAAGCCTCAGCTCCCAGCCCCTACTCGCCCTGGTGGGCGAGCAGACAAGCCTCTCGGGCTGGTGAGTGCCGGTCGGCAGCGATCCTCTGTGCGGGAATCTCTCCACTTTGCCCTCCGCACCCTTGTTGCTGCGCTCTCCTTTGTGGCTCTGAAGCTTCCCCCCTCCGACACCCGCAGTCTCCTCCCGCTAAGGGCCTTCCTAGTGTGTGGAAACCTTTCCTCCTCCACAGCTCCCTCCCACTGGTGCAGGTCCCATCCCTATTCTTTTGTCTCTGTTTTTTCTTTTTTCTTTTGCTCTACCCAGGTACATGGGGATTTTCTTGCCCTTTGGGAAGTCTGAGATCTTCTGCCAGGTGCAGTAGGTGTTCTGTAGGAGTTGTTCCACATGTAGATTTAGTTCTGATATATTTGTGGGGAGGAAGGTGATCTCCACATCTTACTCCTCCACCATACTGAAGGCCCCCCATTTTGATAATCTTTGAGGTAGGAATCAAATCTCCATTTTACAAATGAGGTTCTGAGGCACCCAGAGATAGTTACATGTTTTGTACAAGTGAGTCTGTGCCCTATGAGATTCCTATTTGTAATTTTTCATCCTTGTTTCCTCAGCCACCTGTGAGACAGAGAATAATTCTCAGTTTCCTTGGAATGCTGGAATAGTCTACCCTAACAGAGTAATAAAGTTCTCACTGCCTGTGAAATAGAAACTATTGCAGCTTTTAAATGTCATGGTAATTCATCCCCTAGCTTTTATCCATCACGTTTTTAAAAATTGTATGGCCTGACTCTGGGTGCCTTCTAGCCCCTCGCTGGGTTGGCTTAGTTTCACCACTGATGGAACCTGCTTGGTTGAAAGACCCAGAACCACCCTCCTGAGATGTGTTGGCAATTCCAGGTCCAGGTTATTTTGACATCTTTTTCAAGCAGATGGAGCTGCAGTGTCTCCCTGGTGAGTAGAAATGTGTATATATAGAACACCAACTGTTCCTTAAGATTTAATAGCACAGAGTTCCTTCCAGGGCTTGTTTGAGCTTGTAATAATACAGAGATATGGTTTCTCCTACCATGTGAAAATGGGCAGTTATCCCTTGGAGTTAGATATTTCTTGAGGTCTTGCCTTATCAGTAGGCATGGATCTTGTTTGCTCAAAGATGTAAAACTATGGACTTCTCATCCTCCCTGGAAATGCAGGTCATGTTGGGAGCTGGGCTGCATCACAGGCCTGGAGATTTCATGGAACCACCCTCTGGAGTCTAAAAGCATACAGCTGTTGAAACACACACATGCCACTTGTCCATGTGTAGCAAATCAAACACCCAGACAGAAATAAGGCCCCTTAGGACAGAATTGTTTAAAGGGTACTGCTTCCCTCAAACATTTCCATAGCTTTTGCCTATAATTCACAATCTGTACTTGATGTTGTTGTTTTTGAATTCTGGTTCATCTATGCAATGGAGCCCTCGGTTCTGCCCACCAAGTGCCTGGCCAAGAATCCCATAGCATTCTTCTGCCATGCAGTTGCTCTCTACCCCAGGAGCTAAGACAAACGGGCACATGGAGGGCTGGATAACACTGCCCTTCTCTTCTTCCGGTCAAAAACGGAGGTGTGGCCTCTCTGCCACTCCCCGCTCCCTACCCGGCACCTCCTGTGCCCGCTGGCTCACCTGCATCTCCAGCTGGGCCCTGCTATAGGGCATTTCTATTTCTATTAGACATTGTCTGTTGTCATTGTAACAAAACGGGCTGTTTTTTAAGGCTTCTGGCTTCCGCGGTGTGACAGGGCAAAGACTGATGCAGTAGGTGAGTCCTTCCCACCCCTTCCTCCTTCCTCCTCTCTACCCCTCACAGGGAGGGGCATTTCCCCCTCCCCATGGGTCTCTGTGCTTCCCTTCCTGGAGAACAAGCAGGTTAATGGTGGGGAGGAAACAAAAGGAAGAAAGAGTTGGGGAAGACAGACAAGCCAGACTAGGGTTAGATAGGTGGGTTTGCAGTAAGGGCAGTTAGTTGCAGGGCTTGACTGAATTAGGAGGAAACAGGCTTTCTGGAGGTGTGATGAGTTACAGATTTCAATGAACATTCTTCAGGAGACACAAAGACTGGAAAACACACTAACATTATTTTTGGCTACCAGACTGTATTTCTTAATGCCGCTTGGTACATGGATCCATGGGAACTGGAATCTGCTGGTACACAAACTTGGTCAGCCAGGACCAGAACATTTATTTGGATCCTAGTGTACTTTGCTGGAGGGACAACCAGTCATGTTCCATGGGCGGACCCTGTGAGAGTAGCACTGTCCATTACAGGCACTTTCAGCTCAAATCCCCTCTCCTCCATCTCAGGACCTACCTGCCTGCGACTCTAGGATTCTGCCCTCTGCTGGGCTGACGTACCCCAGTTTAGAGGGCCACGAAATGTTTTCTTTTCTTTTAAAATCAGAAGAAAAAATGAATATAAACCACCCTGGATGATACTTTTGTACCAATTCAGCCATAAAATATAATTTCTAATATTTGTTTATGGAGGAAGGAGCCCCCAAAGGCAAAAGTCCCCCAAACAGGCCCCATCTTGCACCACCTGCCCCAGTCACAGGGCCCACTACGATCAGGGCAGGTTGAATTCAGAAGTGAAATATGTGCAGCATGGCTTGCCCACAGCCCTAAGCCAGTTCTTCAACTTTGCTTTTAATAAAATTGGTATAGTAATTTGGTCTTCATCTGTTTAATTCCTCTATCTGTCGCTCAGTTGTCCTGAAATCAGGCAGCCTCTTCAAACCCCAGCACAGCAGCTCATCATTTCAGTCTCACATTCCCAGCTTAGTTCACTAGGTCAAACCCATTATTTTCACAAACTTGTATATGGCTAATGTTATTCTTGACACCTTTTTGATTCAACTAAATTTACCCAAATAAGAGCTTCACTGTGGTCACATGGACTCCTATGGTTTGGGTGTCACTCTAGCATGCGGAGCACCCAGATAGGTATGAGCCTTTTGGGATCCGACTCAGTAAAGGAGTCTCTGTATTTGGTTGTGGGCACCATAACTTTGACTCTAACAGCCAGGTTGAGAGCCTCCCAAAATAGACTTCTGTTTTCCGTTCTAGTCCCTCAGACTTGCTTCCACACTGCAACTGGAAGGATCCGTTGAAAACACAAATCTGAATATGTCAATGTCAACTGCGTGTGCCTAAACCCCTCAGTGACCTGCACTGTATTTGGAAGAAAGCAAAGATGCTAACATGGTCCTGCCTGGCAGGCTCTCCAACCCACTGACATGCTCCCTGCACAGGCCTTCTCCCAGTCGCTGGCTCACACCCCTCATTTCCCACCGCAGAGCCTTCAAGCATGCTCTGCTTGAAGCACCAACTGCAGCACCAACTTGCAGCACCATCTGCTGCAGTTCTTGCCTAGGCAACATCCCCTTATCCTCAGGGCGTGGCATTGCTGTTGCTCTCTCAGAAAGCTGCCGGACTCCCAAGTCTCAAAGTCCCTTATATTATCTTCACTGACCATTTCATATTTCTTCTGAGCACTTAACAAAGCTTGCAATGACATTTGTGTGATTACTCGGTTAATGTCAAGTCTCTCCTAGGATCATAAACTCCATGCGGGCAGGGTCTGTCTTGTTCACCATGTGTTTCCAATGTCTAGCACAAAGCCTGGTTCACCTATGACTTTATAAAGACAAAATGGATGCTCTTTTAAAAAGAATGACTAGGGGCTTCCCTGGTGGCGCAGTGGTTGAGAGTCCGCCTGCCGATGCAGGGGACGCAGGTTCGTGCCCCGGTCCGGGAAGATCCCACATGCCGCGGAGCGGCTGGGCCCGTGAGCCATAGCCGCTGAGCCTGCGCGTCCGGAGCCTGTGCTCCGCAACGGGAGAGGCCACAACAGTGAGAGGCCCACGTACCGAAAAAAAAAAAAAAAAAAAAAAAAGAATGACTAAATTCATACTGTAATGAGCTTTATCCTGAAGATTTTAGAGTGGGTCTATCCTGTTCTTTCGTACTAAAGAACTGATAACAAGCCTATCCACTGTGGCTCAGACGATGGTCTGTGTTCTTTCTGGACCCTCTTCTGGGTGATCTATGCTGTTCTTGTCCTGCTAGGAGTCCCACTACTTATTTCAGGGCTTTCAGTGCTCATCACAGACAGTTGCTAACTTTTACATAGGCACTTGCTCAAAGAAAAGTCTTTAAGTACAAAATCCCTTTCAGTGATTTCTACTGAAGTCTTGGCCTCTCTCCAATTTGCTTCACAACTTTCTAGACGGCTATTTAATTTTTTAATGAAAAGGACTGCACAATGCTGTGGCTTTGTTTAACTTGAGCGTCCTGTGTCTGTGTTCTCTTTGGTAGCTTCATTCTCTCTGCAGGACCGGCAATGCCGCCATGTCTCTGCACTGGTGAAGGCACCTGCATTCTGGAATGACAATAAGAGTTCATTTTTATTGAGTGCTCACTATGTGCCAGGCGCTGTTCTAAGTATTAGCTTATTTATTCCTCAGATCAATCTAATGAGGCAAGGACTGTTATAGTACCCGTTTACAGGTCCAAAACACCAAGGCATGAGAGTTTAAGAAACTTGCCCAAGGTCATACTCTAGAAGTAGGAAAGCCAGGACTCAAACCCAGGCAGCCTCGCTCCAGCATCCTGGCTGGTCACCACTAAGCACTTCTCTTTACAGAACGGTTTCTTTCGGCCCTTGCCTGGTACAGTTTTCAGTTTCTTTTTCCTACCAAGATGCTTTTCAAGAACCACTGAATCTACTGCAGAAAACAGCCAGGCTGGCTTAAACATGTTTGGCCTAAATTCTCTTTGCTCCAGAGCACAAGGATAAACGCCACCACTCTCGTCTCGTGGTCATGGGTCCTCAGGACGCACGGCGGCGCTCTTTCTTTACAAGGATGCCCTGGAGGGAGAACTGAGGATGGCTGCTGCTGGCCAGGTCATTGTCCCCTGGTCCTCGCGAGCGGGTCCTGGCGGGGCTGGCTGGCTTGTCTGGGTCCTGGTCCTCCCCGCGCCGCGGCGTCAATGGCCCAACGGCCGCGATGCCCAGGGGCCTCGCGGGGCGGACCTTCGCGCGGCTGGTGCTCCGCGCGTGCGCGTCCGGACCTCCGCCCAGCCCCGCCCCGGCCCGGTGACCCCCGACCCGGTGGAGTCTCCCCGCCCGAGAAGCTCGGCCGCGCCCCGGACGTGGTGGGCGCACGACCACGCTCTCCATTGAGTCTTATCTGAGAAAGCAAAGCGTCCGTGTCCCGCGGGAAGTGTCGGTTGAGCAGGTAGCATTCATTCCTCGCTGGTCGCCAGGCGCTTCGCATCTCGGCGGGACCCTCGCCAGGCCTTTGCGGTCTCGGATTTATGGCAAGACGGGTGTTTGGGCACCGGGAGAGGCTGGTCAGAGTGGCCAGTGGCTCCAGACCGGGTCTGGGTGAGCTGCACATCGCTGAACGCTTCCCAGGCCGCAAACAGTTTGAGCCTGTGCGCGTTTTCCCCCGAAGTCGCCCAACGTTCCGCGGCTTATTTCCTGTGACCGCCTCTCCCGCCTGGCTGGCCTCATCCATGCCACTGCCAAGTGACATTTGCCCATCAGCCCGCAGACCGGAGTCCATGGCTCCTCACCCGAGTTTTGAGACCCTCAGCCCCCCTGGAGTTAGGGGCACATTAATCGAGGCTTGCTGGGGTTCATCCACTGCAGGGGTGTGATCTTGTGCTTTTCAGGCTAGCGGAGGAGAGGGTTTTTGTTTTAAGTAGGTGTGTAATGGGGGACTTTTCAGGGCCTTTCAGATCTTGCTGTCTAGTGGTCGCCCCCTTCCCCGTGGCAGGCGTTGGCTCTGCCTGAAGGTGTGTTCCTGCTCTGGCTGTGTGCCCAGACTCCAGCGCTCACCACTTCTTTCCAGGTGTTCAGTACTTCCTGGCTCTAATGACTAATTTGCACTGACTCATGAATCTGTCTGCGGCCCAGACCTCTTGCCAATCCTGAATTAACTGCCTGTTGGATAAACCCCTTGGCTGACTACCAGGCTATAAATCTAAAATCAAATTCTCCACCTTGCCTCTGAAAGCAGCTCCTCCTCCTGTGTTGTCTACTTCTGTTAAAGGCACTTCCTCCACTCACCTGAGTATAACCTCGGACTTACCTTGGACTCCTTCTCCCCTGCCCACCCTATCCTATCACCCCATCCTATCAGGTGGCAGAGGCCGATAATATCTATCGCTAGTATTTATTTAGCTGTTAATATGTGTCAGACTATGTTAAAGACTTCTACAGCCCAGCTCATTTAATGCAGGGTCTCTACTAGGTAGGTACCATTTTTTTCTCTAGTTGACAGGTACAGAAGCTGAGGCACCGACAGGTCAAAAACTTGCCTAAGGTTAAAAAACAAAATAGACATTTCTCCAAAGAAGATATACAGATTGCCAGCAAACACATGAGAGAATGCTCAACATCACTAATCATTAGAGAAATGCAAATCAAAACTACAGTGAGATATCATCTCACACCAGTCAGAATGGCCATCATCAAAAAATCTACAAACAATAAATGCTGGAGAGGGTGTGGAGAAAAGGGAACCCTCTTGCACTGTTGGTGGGAATGTAAATTGATACAGCCACTATGGAGAACAGTATGGAGGTTCCTTAAAAAACTACAAATAGAACTACCATACGACCCAGCAATCCCACTATTGGCCATCTACCCTGAGAAAACCATAATTCAAAAAGAGTCATGTACCACCATGTTGTTCATTGCAGCTCTATTTACAATAGCCAGGACATGGAAGCAACCTAAATGCCCATCAACAGATGAATGGATAAATAAGATGTGGCAGATATATACAATGGAATATTACTCAGCCATGAAAAGAAATGAAATTGAGTTATTTGTAGTGAGGTGGATGGACCTAGAGACTGTCATACAGAGTGAAGTAAGTCAGAAAGAGAAAAATAAATACTGTATGCTAACACATATATATGGAATCCAAAAAATAAAAATAAAAATGGTTCTGAAGAACCTCGGGGCAGGACAGGAATAAAGACGCAGATGTACAGAATGGACTTGAGGACATGGGGACGGGGAAGGGGAAGCTGGGACAAAGTGAGAGAGTGGCATGGACACTTATACACTACCAAATGTAAAATAGATAGCTAGTGGGAAGCATCCGCGTAGCACAGGGAGATAAGCTCGGTGCTTTGTGACCACCTAGAGGGGTGGGATAGGGAGGGTGGGAGGGAGAAGCAAGAGGGAGGAAACATGGGGATATATGTATATGTATAGCTGATTCACTTTGTTATAAAGCAGAAACTAACACACCAATGTAAAGCAATTATACTCCAATAAAGATGTTAAAAAAAAAAAAAACCACACAGCTAGTTTAAGTGGCAGAGCTGGGATTTGAACCTAGTCATCTGATTTTTTTTGGCTGCATTGGGTCTTTGCTGCTGCACGCAGGCCTCTCCTTGCAGTGGCTTCTCTTGTTGCGGAGCACAGTCTCTATGCACACGGGCTTCAGTAGTTGTGGCACGCAGGCTCAGTAGTTGTGGCTCACGGACTCTAGAGCGCAGGCTCAGGAGTCGTGGCCCACAGGCTTAGTTGCTCCACGGCATATGGGATCTTCCTGGACCAGGGCTCGAACTCGTGTCCCCTGCATTGGCAGGCAGATTCTTAACCACTGCGTCATCAGGGAAGTCCCAGTCACCTGATTTTATAAATTTATTTATTTATTTATGGTTGTGTTGGGTCTTTGTTTCTGTGTGAGGGCTTTCTCTAGTTGTGGTGAGCGGGGGCCACTCTTCATCGCAGTGCGCGGGCCTCTCACTGTCGCGGCCTCTCTTGTTGCGGAGCACAGGCTCCAGACGCGCAGGCTCAGTAGTTGCAGTCACCTGATTTTAAAGCCACTATATCGCAAACCTTTTCCAATAAGTTAGCGTTTTATGAATATCGCAGCTCAGCGATGGAGGCAGAAGAAATAAGACATGCCACCCACTCTAAGGCTTGCAGTCCAGCTGGGGATGAAGAGAGAACTGGAGGAGCAGACAGCTCTCAGTGTGCAGTCCCCAGCACGGGGAGGTTGGTATGGCCAGTGCTGTTTCCATGGCTGCTTCCCACTAGACTGAGTGCCTCGGGGCAGACATATCGTTACTGTGGTTCTCCCCGGGTGCCACACAATGCCTCACACAGAATGTGCTTGTGGAACTGACCCAAACTGCTAAATGGTGTTCAGACGACAGATGCGATAGCAGGGAAACTGGGGGCCAGTCAGTCTGGCTGGGGTCATTGGGAGGAGAGGAGACTTGAGGGATAGAATAAGGTTAGAGGTTGTTATAGACTGAATGTTTATGTCCAACCCCCTCCCCTGCCGATTTCTGTGTTGAGATCCTAACCCTCAAGCTGATGGTATTTGGAGGTGGGGCCTTTGGGAGGTGATTAGGTCATGAGGGTGAAGCCCACATGGATGAATTAGTGCTCATATAAAAGAGACCCCTGAGAGCTTCTTTACCCTTCTACCATGTGAGGTTACAGCAAGAAGACAACCGTCTATGAATTAGGAAGCAGGATCTCACCAGATACCAAATCTGCTGGCATCTTGATCTTGGACTTCCCAGCCTCCAGAACTGTGAGAATAAATGTTTGCTGTTTAAGTCTATGGTAATTTGTTATCACAGCCTGAATTGACTGAGACAGAGGTCCTTTCCCTTTGATGTTTTTCCTTCCCCTTCCCTCCCTTTCCCTCTCCTTCCCTCCCGATCCCCTTCCTGTCCTTTGTTCTCCCCTCCTCTCTTTCTTTCTTGGTATGCACTTTTAATTCTAGATCTTGTAAAAGTTTATTTCTTAAGCAAAGAATTTATCCTCCTTCCCCAGCCCCCTACATCCACTAAATCTCTTCTAACTACCAGTGCCTGTAAGTCTTGTCTTTTTTTCCTCAGGTTAAGGTGCAGTAGGGATTGTCCAGAGCAGTGCTGTCCAATACAAATGTAATGTGACCCACAGATGGAAGCCACATGTATATAATTAAAAAATTTCTAATAACCACATTAAGAAAAGTAAAACAGGTGAAATTCATTTTAATAATATGTTTTCCTTAACCCAATATAGCCAAAATATTATCATTTCAACATCTAATCATATAAAATTATTAATGAAGTATTTTACATTCTTCTTTTTTGTAACATGTTTTCAAAATCCAGTGTGTATTTTGCACTTCTAGCACATCTGTCTGGACTAGCCTCATGTCAAAGCTCAATAGCCACTTGTGGTTTATGTCTATGGTATTGGGCAATGCAGGTCATGCTGCTCTAAGGAAATGACCATGTGCAGCACACCTGGGGTAAGCAGAGGAGGCTGATTGTGGCTGAAGACTGCTGCACAGCTCGAAGGATCAAAGCCTGCCTGTAACCCGTTCAGGGCCCAGATAGGAAGCACCGTTTCTCAGTCCTTTAAAATGCATATGCCCTTCTGATAAATATAAAAATCTTATAGCTTCATATTTGAAAATGTAAAATGAGTAAGTTTTATTTTTGAAATGAAAGCATTCTATTTGTTGAACGTGTGAATTTACTTTTAAATTAACATATATCACCAGCCCCCATGCTCATTAGGCATCACTGAAGGAGCTGCAGAGAATTCACAGGAAGGAAGGACCTCACATCAGGTCTGCAAACCAATTCACACAGGCCATCCGAAGCAGCTCTGGCATGGCTGGACTGTTGCTTGTTAAAGTTGGGGCCAGGCCCCTCACCCTGTGAGATGCAACCACAGCATCTGTTATGGTGAAGAACATAGAAAACCCCAGAAATATTCCTGACTCGTCTAGGCCCTAGGGGTGGAGGAGAAAAAATTAAAAGGGAGGGTAATAAATAACATACCCTGGAACACCCAGCCCATGAAGGGTAGGCACAGTGACCTAGCTGATTTAGATAAGCACCTTAAGGTCCCCCTTTCTTCCATCTCTGGAGCCTGTAGCTGGCAGTCTGCTGGGGAAGCACAGAGCGGGATCTCTCTTGTTCGCTACTGTATCCTCCAGCCTGGCCCAGTGACTGGCCCACACAGGGGTGCAGTGAATGTTTGTAGAATAAATACACCACTGATTAAACATGTGTCAGTCCTGGCTGGCAGCCTCTGGCCTCTTCTAAATTGTTGCTTCCTGGGATTATTCTTTTTAAGATGAGGGTATTTTCAGCTGTCACTGTGAGCAGTTCCAGGGCAGCCCCGAATTCTGTTGCAGAGCTTGGCTTCTATTTGTGCAGGGAACTGTTTGGGCCCCGACGGAGCCTGTTCTGGAGGAGAGTAGGCCCAGGCAGTAACTCAGAAGCTGGCCGAGCTTGCAAGGTGTGAGTGGCTGGCTGAGGGCTGAGTGCGCATGTCCGAGGGGACTGTGTGGGTGAGGGTGGCCAAGCTGGCCAAAGTTTTAGGTATTACCTACAGCACAAACTCTCAAAGGATGAGGAGTGTTTAGAAACATCTTGCTTTTTGGATGACACGCCTAGTCAGGCCCATGTCAGAGACTTATTCTCTGTATGTATTCTGAATTAAGAAAATAATAGGTTTTTAAAAGCTTTTTCCAAAGTATAAACTTGGAGTACTATAATAATGAATCAGTGCTTTTACAGAGTAAGTATGCCCCTTCTCGGAGAGTCCAGTGTGTCCTCTTGGGGGGCAGTGCCTACCGTTGAGGGTCTCTGGGTTAGGTGTCCCCTGGCGTCTGTTCTAATTCTGATGGGGTATGTTTCTGGGTCCTTTCCAATTTCCAGTTGCCACTGACACCCCACCCTGTCCTCCCTTCCTCCTGCTAGGGGGTGTTCCTCTTTGGTATCTTTCTCTTATCCTTTAGTCTTCTGTCTACCCCCACTAAGGCCCTCCTGCTGCCTCAATCCCACCCCACTTCCCACACACAAGCCTGAACCCTGCTCCCTCACCACCAAGCTCCTTGTGTTGTTGTTTTTTTTTTTAATTTTTAAAAAAAATTTTATTTTTTGGCCATGCCTCGAGACATGTAGGATCTTAGTTCCCTGACCAGGGATCGAACCCATGCCCCCTGCAGTGGAAGCACAGAGTCTTAACCACCGGACCACCAGGGAAGTACTGCTCCTTGTGTTTTTACGTGTCTTTTTCTCAAGTTGAAATGTAAGCATCCCAGAACATGGGCCCTGTCCAAATGTGTCAGGGATACTCATTCATCCTGTCCTCTCTTGCGGGCCTTGTCTCTCATCCTGCTGGCTGCACAGGTTGACTCCTGCACAGGGGCTTTCAGGCAGTGGAAGCCCAGTTTGCTCCCCAGGCCCTGACCTGTGAGGGGCACATTGGAGGAAGGGAGCCTTTTCTAAGGTACCTGAAGATGCTCTATGGGCTAGAGTAACCTGCAGCGGTGACCAGAACCTACGTGACCCTGCTGTGATAGAGCTTAGATTCAGGTGGGGAGATCCAGTGGGGAAATAAGTAGACTCAGAAGTAAGCTTAGAACTGGGGCAGGGCAACAGATGAAAAATAAAAGGTGCTTAGAGACAGAACCGCTGTGGGCACCTAGATAAGGTGACAGGCAGAGCTGGCTTCCTGAAGAAGTGATACTTACAGTGACACCTAGGAGGCAAGAAGGTGCCAGTCGGGTGAGGGAGGGGAAATCCCAGGCAGAGGGGCAGTGTGATGGTTAAATTTATGTGTCAGTTTGGCTGGGCTATGGTGCCCAACTGTTTGGTCAAACGCTAGATGTTGCTGTGGAGGTATTTTGTAGATACGATTAACATCTACAGTCAGTCGACTTGTAAAGTAAAGGAGATTGCTTTGACACTGGGTGAGCCTCAAAATCAGCTGAAGGCCTTAAGAGCAAAAAACTGAGGTTTCCTGAAAAAGGAATTCTTCTGTCTCAAAACTGTAACATAGAAATCCTGCTTAAGTTTTTCTAGCCTGCTGGCCTGCCCTACAGACTTTAGACTTTTCACAGCCCTCACAATTGCATGAGCCAGTCCCTTAAAATAAATCTTTTTGTGCATATATATGTATGTATGTATATATGTATACTTTTGTAGGTATATATGTGTATCTATACATGTATGTGTGTATGCACGTTTACGTACATATGTATGTGGATGCATGCATGTAAGAATATATATATGCGCCATCATCACCCTGATCGATGCCGGCGGCATGTGCGAAGGCTTTGAGGAAGGGAAAAGCTGGGTCTGTTCAAGGAGCTGAAGAAGGCCACGTGGTCCTAGTGCAGTCATTGCGGCACAAGGATCCTTGGGAAGGGTTGGCAGGGCAGACCATGCAAGGCTTTGGCAATCACATTCAGAATTGCATAGTTTATTATCAGAACAAGGGAAGCCCTCGAAGGGTTTTTACTGTGAATTACATAACTTTTTCTCTACTCATGTATTCTTTAGCTAATCTGTTGCCTGACAGATCAGTTATACCTTAACTCACATTAATATGCCTAAGATATCCCTCAAGCAGTGAGTGACTAATGCTGGGAATTAGCAGGCAGGTGGGAGAGTTATTTTGGCCCAAGAAAACTTCAAGGGCCTTCATATGACATCAACATGTGGCTCACTGCTCCACCTATACTGGTTCATTCGGGTCCTGCAGCAGTGACCATGGAGCAGCTCTGTCCTCACCAGCAGTCTGGTCTTCCCTGCAGCTGGAGGTACACAGGTCTCCCCTACCTCCCTCTGGGTAAGCCAGAGTGCTCCAGGGAGGTAGGAGGGATCCTATGGTTGTGATTCTTACGCCTGCCTCCTCTGTGATGCCACCAGTGCCTTTCCACATATATTCCACTCTTGAATCCTGTCCACCACCCTGGGGAACGAGGTCCCTGCACTCTGAGTGCCCTGCCCAGGGTCAGGTGGCTAGATGTGGTGGAGTCGGGGCTCAGTTGGAGTTCCTCAGGGTCCAGGCTCAGGGCTGTTGCCCCTCATGCCTCAGTTGTCTTTATTCGAAAATAGGCAGATGCCAGCCCCCTGGGCAGAGTGTCCAGGGCTGGGAGGGTTCATAGGGTGAAGAGACATGGGATGAAACAGGACCCTGGAGGGTGGCATTCATCATAGCCTGGAGTCTGCTGCTTAACCCACCAGATACCTAACTGTATCAGAGCTCTAGAGTCGCTTGGCCCCTAGGAGACTGCTCAGACTCCCCAGAGATTGCTTAGAATGTAGACTCATTACATTAGTTTACAAGAGAAACCATACTGTACAGACAGTGTTGGCCCAGTGCACTCTTCCTGCAGGCAAATGTACAGGGGAAGCCAAACTGTGATCAGAACACTTTTTGGTGGGCTTAACATTGGGCAGAAATATTTGAATGATATTTCACTCTAGCCATAGAGAAACTTGATGAACAATACACCATCTCAGTCAAAACAGGGACCATATGGATCACGTTTGTGGCCGAACTCTCATATAACAGGCGCTTGATGTAAATATTTATTGAATGAATAAATATGATTAAACACCTGTCTAGGATGAATTGCTTACTAGTGTTAACAGTAACATAAGTAACACTAGCAGCTCACACTTATTGTCAGTTGACCATGTGCAGGCACCTGCCCAGCACTTTGCATGGGTTGCATCCCTTAACCCTCACGACGATTCTATGGGTCAGGCACTGCCATTGTCCCCGTTGTAGATGAGGAAACTGGGACTCGGAACAGTTAGGTAACTAACTGCCCAAGGCCCCACAGCTAATAAGTGAGGGAGCTGGGGTTGGACTCAATTCAGTCACACTTCTGACGTGTACTACTGTGATTTAACCTCCCTCTCCCCTCAACAAGGCTGCGGCTACAGTTTTTCCTCTTTGAGACCAATTTGCTATAGTTGATGATGACTCGCCTCTTCTGTAGACACACTCTTCTTTGATATGGGAATACTGTTTCGTCTGCAGGGTGGTCATGTTTGTTGATACGCCTGATTTTTCCCTCATCTCCAGGTTACATGGTGATTTCTCCAGTCTCATTTTCTGCCACTGTGCATTGAATGATATTACAGATACCCACTGTCTATTGTACAGAGCTTTCTTATTTCCTTAGAGGGCTTTCCCCTTTCTCCTGGTTGGCATATAGCAACTATATAATTTAGTTGTTTATACCTCTGAGTGCTGGACTAGGGGAGAAGCCCAACACCTAAGACAGGTAATGAAGCCCAGTCCATCTGCACCTATGAACGAAAAGTCCCAAGGGGTCAAGAACTCTCAGGGAGAAGATACAAATGCTCCCCAGGGCAAAAAGGCAAGGGCTTCACGACAGGTTGATAATCCCAGGTCTCCAGTGAGGTTCCCTACTCTCTGACATATGGCCCAGGTAGGTATGCTATTGGGTGAGGAAGACAGGGAAACTGGGAGACAACGGTGTATGTAGTGTTGGGTTATATGTCGTTGTTGAACAAGCACACTAAAAACAGCAACAACAACAGCAAAAAACACAAAGAGAATTGTGATGAATCATTATGGCCTTTTCCATGTGTGGTTCTGAAACTGCACAAGGTGACACTCTCCCAATCTACCAGATACATGTATCCCAGGATTTCAGAAGTTCACCACCATTGGAAAGGAGATTCTTCTACCACTTATACCCTTATTTTTAGGGCCTGGAATAGGTTCCTAGTTGTCCTTCTTGTGAGCCCTCTGGAGGAGGTAAAATCTGAGAATCATGGGTCACCTTCCCAGTCCTGAAGTGTCTGTGTCAGTCCAAACTTGCCCCATGTATGGATTTCCAAAGGATTTTATCTAGTGTAGAACTCCTGACACTCATTTCACATAGAACAATGCATTTTCTGAAACAGATCATTTTGATGCTATGAAAATATATTCTGGCAAAATATATCATGACCTTTTAATTTTTTTAAAAAAATTATTTATTTTATTTGTTTATTTTTGGCTGCGTTGAGTCTTCGTTGCTGCGCGTGGGCTTTCTCTAGTTGCAGCGAGTGGGAGCTACTCTCTGTTGTGGTGCATGGGTTTCTCATTGCAGTGGCTTCTCTTGTTGCGGAGCACTGGCTCTAGGTGCACGGGCTTCAGTAGTTGTGGCATGCGGACTCAGTAGTTGTGGCTCACGGGCTTAGTTGCTCCGCGGCATGTGGGATCTTCCCGGACCAGGGCTTGAACCCATGTCCTCTGCATTGGCAGGCGGATTCCCAACCACTGCACTACCAGGGAAGCCCTTAATTTTTATTTTAATGAAGTTTGTTTAAAAGAAGAAAAAATTTAAGTGACAACACAAGCCCTGAATTTTTGAGTAGTCCATCTTTTTAGGAAGCTACTAAAATGAAAAGATTACTTATTCTGAAACTTGCTCTGTAATGGATTTAAGTTCATGATACTTGTTAGGGCTTAGTAGAAGGATATGTTGTTTATGAGATAAACTGTACTGGGATTACCCTTGACCTGGATATAGTATGTGGACACTTCAGAGCAGTTTTTCTCAAACTTTTTTTGACCATAATTTACTGTAATATATAAATTTTACATTGTTACCAGTACACTCAATGTGTGCTACATGCACACATACAGAGATTTAAGAAATAAATCCCGTCCCTCATGTATAAAACATTTTGATATTGCCTATATTAGTGTATTAGATTCTGCTTAATTTAAAAATTGTGGTTGTAACCTAGTACATTAACTTTATGATCTTCTATCAGGCAGTGAACTGCAGGTTGAAACACTATTCAGGAGCCTACCTGAGAAATTTTACCCAAGGGACAGGAGAAGGGCCAAGGAAAGAACAATCTCTGTCTTTCTTTAGGAAGTACAGTGTAGTAAACTTTACACTTTCTGTGGGGAAATACAGGCGCTGATGGAGGGGGCCTGGGAGCCAGCCATAGATTTGACGCTATTAAAGAGAAACAGCAATTTAACCCACCAAATGTTTGTTAGGTGTATCTTATGTGTAGCCATTGTTCTGGGACTGAGGATACAGGTGAGAGAAATAGGCCTTGGCCTCAAGATGCTATAGATACTGACTAGTGAATAAGGCTGTCTAGGAAATGCCCATAGAATGAAACCAAAGAGGTCCAGGATGGAGTCCTGAGGAACATCAACATTGGTGGGAATGTGCAAAAACAGACAAACAAAAAGCAAACAGGGAAGGAAGAGCCTGAGAAGGAGCGGGAACATCACGAGGGTGCAGCATCATAGGAACCAAGGGAGGAGCGTATTTTAAGAAGGAAGGAGTGGGCGAAGCTAACCATGACGAATCTGCTAAGAGGTCAAGAAGGGCTAAAGTAGCACGGAGGTCTTTGGGGACTTTGGGAACAGCAGTTTCAGTAGCGTGGTGAGAGAGGAGGCCAGATTATACGGTTGAGAAGTGGGTAAACTATAAGCTGTATAAACCAGGTTTGGTGAAATGCTATCAGAGGTGATGGCCTTTGAAGTGACAAGCTCGGAGAAACATCACCTTGGCTTTATTAACATTTTCCATTCCAACACCCCAACTCTATGTGTGGGCTGATGTATTGCCACATCACAAATAACGATCAGTTCTGTAGATTGAAAGGGTATTAAGCCCAACCTCTTTGAGCTACTATATCCAGGACCATAACTGAGATCAAGATAAGGATGTTCATCTTGCCATGTCAGTCTTTAAAACTTAGAAAAAGATGAAAAATCAAATGGAAGACTAGATTCTCCAGGGACTGGAAGCCCCTAAGCTCCACACATATTAAAATGGGAGCCCAGGTTTTAATCCCGTTATGTGACATTTAGGTGATTGCATAAAACCCTCAGCTTTCTTTAATAGGGAAAAGGAACACCAGAAAGTTCCTGAGAAATGGGAACAGAGTCGGCTTTAGACAGGAGTAGTAGAGCAGGGGTCCTGGAAAGTCAGATGAGTGACAATTCAGAGTAGCCACCTAAGAAAGGGTTGATTACATTATTACAGAATGGGTTAAGTTCCTGCACAATGACATCTTTGAGCTTGGCTTGAGATAGGGGATGTGTCACTGTACATTGGAGGGGCTGGGGTCGTGTAGGAGGTCCCTTTGGGCATCATATGAGGGTTGGGATAGAATTGGAGGGAGAAGGGAGAAGGATACAGGACCAGCTTTCGGCTTCAGCATCCTGAGCTTGCCTAGCAGGGATGCCCTGGCTTTGTTCTCTTCAGGTGTAGATTTCACTTTTTGGAATGTTGGGGTAACCCTCTCACTGGTAAGAGTGGCCTCAGGAAGGAAGGCCCTTGGTAACAAAGTGTTGTGAGTAGGACTTAACTTGCTTCTTGCTTGAGGGGTAGTGAGCTTCTGGTGGTGATGTAGATATTTCCTCCCTCTCTAACAGTGTGAGCAAGTTTTACAGGATACAACCTCCCTCTTGTTTTAGAGGATAGAAGATGTTCCTTCTCTTTGCTGCTGGTCCAGAGGCTGAATAGGGTGAAAGGAATTCATCGAACATCATCTGCTCGTTCACCTGTTCTCTCAGAGAAGGTGAGCAGCTCCCACTGTTGGTTTGCTGTGTGGACATTCCAAAATCCTGAGACTTGTTTGAGATATAATCCAGACGGGCTGACTGTAAAATAAATCCTTGGAGTCTTATTTTGAGACTTTTACCAGTGCAGGTGAGCTACTGCATCACGTGGTCCAAGAGTGCGATGGGATTGTTCAGGCTCTGAGGTTCTCATGGGGAGCATTATGTAATTAACTGGGGGCAGAGATAAGCCAGCCCAAGAAAGCTGCAGTAAACACAGCTAAAGGTTCAGAAAGAGGGAATGCATGCTCTACCGGCTAACAGAAATCCCCATTCCCCCTTGCCTCCACTTCCCTCCAAAAGGAAGGAGTGTTGCCACCAAAATAGGCCAAGGGCTAAGGCTATTTTATTGGTTACTCCTTTCATTGTGGGGACATTTCAATGAGAAGGGCTTTCCTAGTGACAAGCTCAAATTGAGATGTTCTCTCACCACTGTCTTGTGTGCTTTTCTGTCCATAGGATGGAGGAGTGAGAAGGTTGGGGCTGCTTTCAAAGGGAGGCTGTAGAGGTGAGATGCAGGAGATGCTGGGCAGGGTCTCCTCTCCTGAGAGGAAACAGGTGCACTCTCTCTCCCTCTCTGGTTCCTCTTTGCCCCCATGACTTTTCCTCCTACTAGGCTAAGGAAAGAGAGCTTGGGACATTGCCAAGGGATGCTGTCCAAATTCTGGAAGGCCTGGGGTGGGGATTAAACTCTAGATTTTATGGAGAAACTCTTCTTACCTCCAGTTTATGCAAAGGAATTTTCATAAATTGGGCATACTGTCCCTTGCGTTTGCCAATGTAGCTCCCAACTTTCTACATCAGGGCTTTGGGCTGAAGATCCAAAGGAAAAATCAGCTTATTTGTACGTCAGTGTCTGGGACTTTTGAGGGCAGGAGTCAGAGAGTTTAGGGGCGTTTAGGATTCCCTGTCATTGCTATTTATAATTATTTGTCAACTACCTCACCGTGAGGCGATTAAAAGCTTCTTTTAGAAGCATAAACAGAAAGGCTCTACAAATGTGTGTGTGTGTGTGTGTGTGTGTGTGTGTGTGTGTGCATAAGTTAAAACTTTTCTAGAGAAGAATTTTGTCCTTAAGTAAGAGACTACAGAAAAACCAACAATGCTCACTTAAAACCAATGTCCATACTGTTTATTAATTCAAGGACTCAGTAGTTTGTTCAACCGGGAAAACTTTGGGAAGTTTTCAATGTGTGTATACGTGTGTGTGTGTGTATCATTGTTGGAACTGACTTTTAAATATGTATGAGAAGTTTTTTTGTTTTTGCTTTTTTCTTTCTGGAGATGTACTGATTAATTGAGAACTGAGGAGTTCATTTGTTTCTAGACAGTTCAAAACCCTGTTTCAGGGAAGAGAGTGAAGTGTCTGTCTTCTAAAGCTGGGCAGTGTGTAGGTCAAGGGTCAGGGAGAATAATGTAGGTCCCCAGTTGTTCCCATACTGTCCCTTGCTCTTCACAGTGGTATGCTCTGCTTACATAATCTTTTCTAGTTGCAAAACAGTTAATTTCTCTTAAACTTAGAGTGGGCTGTTGAAATACCTGAGTTTTCGTAATTTTTAGGGGCTCATAAGGGACATTTGACAGCATCTGAGGAGAAAGGATTTCTGCTACGAGATTATAAGTGGGAACATTGAGGAGTCTTTGGCATCTGGGGAGCTAGTCCTTCTTCCTACATCAGTGTGAATCTGGAGACGAATCTGCCTTGGTTAGTGTTTTCCCAGATTAGGCACCATTAGCCTTTGCTATCCCAGTAATTCCTCACCTGTTAGATTGAACCACACGAAATTATCATTTTTATGTCAAAAATAGTCAAACACCAACAAATTAATATGGTTTAATCCAATACTAAACAAGGGCATCTACTGATAAAGTACTACACTCTTGTTTTGAAATGCTTTGCCCTATTCTTCTAGTAGATATACAGATTTATTTAATTTTTATATTTTGTAAAACCAATTTGGAAATTTTGGTACATATTTGTCTGAGACACTCGAGGAAGGATCCATTTGATAGTCTTGGGTCAAAGAGGTTGGGTAAAGCCAGGATCCACCTGGAAACCTTTTGGGTCTTATGGAAGGGCTGTTAGCCCTAAGAAGTGAGCAAAGTAGATGCAAACTGCATTGGCAGGCCCTCTCCCTCTGCCTTGGGGGACCCTGGCTCCTCCTATCATCCACTGCTACATGAGGGACAAGGGGGATGAAACTGTGAGGGCCTGTGAAAGGAATCAGGTTTATCTTTTTATTTTATTTAAGCATTGGCTCAAATGCATCCCTCTGGGCTAAGCTTGAGAAGTGCCAAGTCCTCTGGTGTTGGCAGATGATACCAGGACTACAAAACCTCCCAATACTCTGCAAAGGGCACCAATATGGCTTCTGTGTTTTATCAAAAAACCCTAAGGACTCTGGACACTGAAATGAATGTCTTGGTGCTAGAGACACCTTCTGAGAACTAGTTATAGCCGATAGGAGCTGTAGTCATGCCTTTACACTCTGGCATCATCTCAATGTAGTTTTCCCTTCTGTGTTTTCTCTCTTGTGTTTTTCATTTCTGTATCTCTCAGGGTTTTATTCTCAGTGAATTTCTCAATATGATTTTTTTCCCCTGAGAGATAGATAGATTGGTTCACTCATTCATAAAAAATTTTTTTACAGGACAAATTAAAGGAAGGTTTAGATGCTTACCTCGGAGGAATAGATTGCTATTGGATTTCATGTTGGTGCCAGCAGAGACACAGGGAGCTCCTCTGGGATATCAGCACTCTTTTTTTTTTTTTAAATCAGGTATTTTGTGCAGCTTTGGACCATGGGTGTCTACGATTCCTTTGGAAGAAACTTTCAGCTCCCCAGAGTATAAAGTCCAAGATCTTGAATAAACACTCCTTCAAATCTAAGGCACAGAAAGAAATGAATCTCACTTTTTTATACTGTGCTAAGAATTTCCAAGTATCATCTAAAGACGTAGTTCCTTTAGTGACTGACTCCTCTGGAGTCCAGGAGTCTCCAGCTCTCAATATTCTACTTGCAGATGCAAGAAATGACTTTCTGATGTTCTTTTGCAGATTTTAGGGAAGTGCCTGTATTTGCTTATAAAAACAAATAATGCTAATCTTCAATGGTCCAATGAATCATTTGCATAATGGTGATTTTAGAAACAGATCCCCAATTCTCCTGTGGTCCAACCTTTAGAACAAGATTCATTCATATCAAAGTCATTTGACCAATAGGAGGAACTCTCAGATCCTTTTTTAGTTACTAGGATGTCTTTCAAAGTCTGAGGATGGTGGCCAAGGTCTTGGATCTGTTCTCTCTCAGGGGAGAATGTCCCAGCCAATTTCTTTAGCAGTGGGTTCATATCCCAGCATCAGTCCCCCTCTTTCCCTCATTCCAAGGACTAAATTCTGACACAATTTGACTACATTTTTAATCTAGTAGTTATTTAAATAGAAGTGAGCCCTACAAAAATTTGGTTCAAGAAGAATTAATGATTGGAACTGTGAATTTTATGCTGAAATAAACTTTCAAACATTTTCTTTGTTCATATTTGTGATATGCTAAAACATTTGGGTTATATTAAAATGTTAAAGAGCACAATTGTTCAGCTCTTCACTGTGGAGTTAAGGCCCCCAAGCTTTCACCCTTGGTCCATCTGTTCTCTCTCCCTCTCCCTGCCATGATCTTGGATTCTGGTGTGGTTTCAACTACCACTTCTCTGTGGATCACTTCCAAATCTACATGTTCATCGCAGGCCCTGAACTTTGGACTTGGATCTCCAACCTTCCCCTTGACACTTCCACCTAGGTCTCTCATAGATACCTGGGAGTCAACAGAACTAAGCTGAGCTCATACTTTTGTCTTTTAAGTGTTCATCTCCTTCTTAACTTGAAATTTCAGTCCCTGAGACCACCATGATTGGATCTCCATTATGGAAATTTGTGATCTATTCTTTCTTTCTTTTTCTTCCCATCTACTGCCTACCCCATCAACACCAGCCAATTCACCTCACATTTCTGAACATCTCTCTCCTCTTCCTCACTCTTCTACTGACCTAATTTATGCTTCTTCCATCTCTTGCCTGTCTGTGATGAGTTCCTGACTGATCTCCTTAGTGGTTACCTAGACAGTCAATCATCAGTCAGTGGTTCCTACTGTCAGTGGGTATCACACACTCCTGGAAAATTTGTTGAAAACACAGATTCCTGGACCCTACTTGATTCAGTAGGTCTGTAGTATTGCCTACAACTATGCAATCTATAAATGTTTGTTGAGTGAATAATTAAATTCAAGGATTCTCCTTCTACACTTGTATGAGAAAATAAATGAAGATAAGGAAATAATTTTAGTTAATAGAACAGTTTAGTGATGCCCAGGAAACAGAAGAAAGAGCGTTGCTTCTCTCAACCTGTATTCAAAGCAAGTAAAATATGTGATTAGTGTGTGGAACATTCATGTATCAACTCACTGGTGCCATAGAATAGGGTGTGTATGTATCTGTCCTATGTCAATTTTCATTTATTTCAAAATAATTTTTTATTTTCCTTTCGATTTCTTCTTTGGCCCAATGGTTGTTTAGAAGTGTGTTGCTTAGTTTTCACATATTTGTAGATCTTCTCACTTTCCTCTTGTTGATGTCTGGTTTCATACCACTATGGTCAGACAAGATAGTTGATACAATTTCAATCTTCTTAAATTTGCCGAGATTTATATTGTAGCTATCATATGATCTGTCCTGGAGAATATACCATGTGCACTTGAGAAAAATGTATATTAGGCTGTTGGATGAATGCTCTGTATATTTCTATTAAGTTCTCTTGGTCTAAAGTGTGGTCCAATTCCAACATTTTTGTTGATTTTCTGTCTGGATGATCAGCAATAGTGCTGAGAGTGGAATATTGAAATCCCCTCCAATTATTTTATGTTGTCTAGTTCTGCCCTAAGACATGTTATTAATTGCTTAATATATTGGGTTGGCCAAAAAGTTCATTTGGTATTTTCCGTAAGATGGATCCAGTAGCGCTTAGTTGTCTTTAACTTCATTCGAAACAATTTTGTTAAGTTGTATTGTGACAGCTGTCATATCAGCACGCATTTTTAAAAAAACTTATAAAAACTGGTGAATTTTTGTGTAGCCATTTTAGTATCGAAGATGGAAGAAAAAAGCAACATTTTTCAGCATATTATGTTTTATTATTTTGAGAAAGGTAAAAATGCAACCGAAATGCAAAAAAAGATTTGTGCAGTGTATGGAGAAGGTGCTGTGACTGATCAAACATGTCAAAAGTGGCTTGCAAAGTTTTGTGCTGGAGGATTTCTTGCTGGACAATGCTCCACAGACAGGTAGACCAGTTGAAGTTGATAGCAATCAAACTGAGACATTAATTAAGAATAATCAATGTTATACCTCGTGGGAGATAGCCAACATACTCAAAATATCCAAATCAAGCATTGAAAATCATTTGCACCAGCTTGGTTGTGTTCATCGCTTTGATGTTTGGGTCCCACATAAGTTAAGCAAAAAAAACCTTCTTGACTGTATTTCTGCATGGAATTCTCTACTTAAAAGTAAGAAAAATGTTCCATTTTTAAAACAAATTGTGACGGGTGATGAAAAGTAGATACTGTACAGTAAGGTGGAATGGAAGAGATTTGGGGCAAGCCAAATGAACCACCACCAACATCACCAAGGGCCGGTTTTCATCCAAAGAAGGTGAGGTTGTGTATATGGTGGGATTGGAAGGGAGTCTTCCATTATGAGCTCCTTCTGGAAAACCAAAAGATTAATTCCAACAAGTACTGCTCCCAATTAGACCAACTGAAAGCAGCACTCGACGAAAAGCATCTGGAATTAATCAACAGAAAACACAAAATCTTCAATCAGGATAATGCAAGACTGCATGTTTCTTTGATGACCAGGCAAAAACTGTTACGGCTTGGCTGGGAAGTTCCGATTCATCCGCTGTATTCACCAGACATTGCACCTTTGGATTTCCATTTATTTCGACCTTTACAAAATTCTCTTAATGGAAAAACATTTCAATTCCCTGGAAGACTATAAAAGGCATCTGGAACAGTTCTTTGCTCACAAAGATAAAAAGTTTTGGGAAGATGGAATTATGAAGTTGCCTGAAAAATGGCAGAAGGTAGTGGAACAAAACAGTGAATACATTGTTCAATAAAGTTCTTGGTGAAAATGAAAAATGTGTCTTTTATTTTTACTTACAAACCGAAGTCACTTTTTGGCCAACCCAATATTTCGGTACTTGGGTGTTGGGAGTGTATGTACTTAAACTTGTTGTATCTTCTTAATGTATTGACCCCCTTTTCATTATATAATGACCTCCTTTGTCTCTTGTTACCCTTTTTGGTTTGAAGTCTATTTTGTCTGATATAAGTTGGCTATGCCTGCCTTCTTTTTGTTTCCATTTGCTTGAAATACCATCTTCCATCCTTTCACTTTGAGGATGAAATAAATCTCCTGCAGGCAGCATAGAGTTAGGTCTTGTTTTGGGTTTTTTTTTTGGTTTTTTTATTCATCCAGCCACTCTGTGCCTTTTGGTTAGTGAGTTCAATCCATTTACATTTAGGGTGATTATTGACATGTAAGGATTTTCTACTGCCATTTTATCTTTTGCCTTCTGATTATTTTGTCTCTCCATTGTTTCTTTTTCCTTCTGTTTCTGTTTACATTTTAAGTTGGTGGTTTTCCATGAGGATTTGCTCAGTCTCCCTGTTTTTAATATTTCATGTCTCTATTCTAGATTTTTGCTTTGTGGTTATCATGAGGTTTACATGAAACATCTCATAAATAAAATAGTCCTTTTTCTTCTGATAACATTTTACTTTCAGTCTCCTAGAAAGGCTTCATCTTTTTACTTTCCCCCTTTTATATTTTTGATGTAACAAATTATCTCTTTTTATGCTGTGATTTTATTACCAAGATGTAGTAGCTGTAGTTATTTTTATTGATCTTTTCCTTTAACCTTTGTGCTATAGGTAAGAATATAATATATTATTCTAAAAAAAAGTTATAGTATTCTGACTATTTATCACCTTAATCAGAGTTCTGTGTACTTTCCTTTTTTTGTTTCAACTTGAATAGCTCCTTTTCAACATTTCTTATAAGGCAGGTCTAGTGGTGGTGAACTCCTGTAGCTTTTGTTTGTCTGGGACAGACTTTATTTCTCTTTCATATCTGAAGGATAACTTTGCCAGAGAGCGTTCGTGGCTGACAATTTTTATCTTTCACTATTTTGAATATTTCATTCCACTCTCTCTGGCCTATAGAATTTCTGCTGAGAAATCTGCTGATAGCTTAATGGGGATACATTTGTAAGTTACTGCTTTTTTTCCCTTGGCTGCCTTTAAAATTCTTTACCGTTGACTTTTGCCAATTTTAATATAATGTCTCTTGGGGAAGGTCTTTTTGTGTTTCAGAAATAAGATGTTCTGGGCTTCCCTGGTGGCGCAGTGGTTGAGAGTCCGCCTGCCGATGCAGGGGATACGGGTTCGTACCCTGGTCTGGGAAGATTCCACATGCCGCCGAGCGGCTGGGTCCGTGAGCCATGGCCGCTGGGCCTGCATGTCCAGAGCCTGTGCTCCGCAACGGGAGAGGCCACAACGGTGAGAGGCCCGCGTACTGCAAAAAAAAAAAAAAAAAAAATAAGATGTTCTATAGTTATGTACATTTGTATATTCAGTTCCTTCCTCAGTTTGGGAAGCTCTCAGCTATTATTTCTTTAAATATGTTTTTTCCTCCCTTGTCTCTTTCTTCTCCTTCTGGGATGCCCATTATTCTTATGCTGGCTTTTCTAATGTAGTCAGATAGTTCTCATAAGATTTCTTCACTCTTTAAAAATCTTAGTTCTCTCTCCTCTCCCACTTGAATCATTTCTATATTTCTATCTTTGAGCTCACTAATTCTTTCTTCCATATGATCTGCTCTATTTCCAATGTATTGTAATGTATTCTTCACCTCATTTATTGAGTTCCAGAAATTCTGTTTGGTTCTTTTTCAGATTTTCAACCTCTTTGGCAAAGTAGTCCTTCTGTTCATTAATCTTATTCCTGAGGTCATTGTATCGTCTTCCTGAATTTTCTTGTAGCTCATTGAATTTATTCATAACTGCTATTTTAATTTCTTTATCAGTTAGATCCCAATATTCCATGTCTTTGCTAGAAAATTGTCATTTTATTTTTGTGATGCCATATTACCATGACTTTTCACGGTGTTTGGTGAAAAATGCTTCTGTCGCTTCATAGAAGTAGCAAGTTTCTCATTTAGGCAAGGCTTTATTTTGATTCTAACCGTTCTACAGACTGGTAGTTAAGAGCATTCCTTTTGTTTTCCAGAAGGTGGTGCTATAGCACAAGTTTTTGGTTTCTCTTACCAGCGCTAATTAATTGCTGAGATTGGGCAGTGTATTTAAAAAAAAAAAGAAAAAGGTGTTGGCAGAGCCAGTGAGCCAGTTAGCACTTGGGGCTTTGAGTGTACCGCTGCCTGATAGGGAGGTCCTCCAGTAGAGGAGTCCCAGAGGTCCTTGGGCAGTGCTCTTGCCTCCTGAGGCAGACAGCGGGAGACATTTTCCTTCAGTTCTCTTTGCCTGCTTCCCTTTCCTTTTCCTCTCCCCAGTCACTCTGGCCTCTCCTGAGAGACAGCAACAGAGCAACTGATCCCTACAGCTCAGCACATGGCTGGGCAGGCCCCGCTCCCTTCCCCCCACTGCCTTCACCCTCCACCTCCTCTTGTAGAAAAGTCGTGCTGGCTTGAAGCCTTCTCTGCCGCCACCAGCTCTGTCTCCAATTCCCTCTCTTTGCCAGTTCCTCTAGGGTCCAATCCACCTTCTTTCAGATGCACAGAAGGATGGACCTCACGGGTGTCCTGTTTATGCCTTTCAGGGTGCTTTTTTTTTTTTTTTTTTTTTTGCTTATGGATGTCCGATTAGTTGTAAATCAACGGGGAGAGAAAAAAGGAACGACTCATGACACCGTGCTGCTGATGTCACTCATTATAAAATTTTTGATATGTAATCTAATAGAATTTTTAAGGTTTATAAGTACCTATACTAGTCCATCTCCCTATAAAATTAAAGTTGCAAATTTTCACCAGTCTTAATATTATAGTCATTAAAAATAATAGTTATGAAGGTGAGGTAATAATGTGGCAAATAGGTATGATAAAAACATATCAAATGGGAAAAAAAAGGCAGGATATGAAATTATGTACATATAAGACCTGAAACCATAAAACTCCCAGACGAAAACATAGGGGAAAAGCTTCCTAACATTGGTCTTAGCAATGATTTTTTTGGAATTGATACCAAAAGCACAGGTAACAAAAGCAAAAGTAAACAAGTGGGACTACATCAAACTAAAAAGTTTCTGCATAACAAAAGAAACAATCAACAAAATGAAAAGGCAACCTACAGAATGGGAGAAAATATTTGCAAATCATATATATGATAAGGGGTTAATACCCAAAATATATAAAGAACTCATACAATTCAATAGCAAAAATCCAAATAACTCAATTGAAAAATGGGCAAAGGACCTAAATAGACATTTTTCCAGAAAAGACATATAAATGGCCAACAGCTATATGAAAAGATGCTCAATATCACTGATCACTGGGGAAATGCAAATCAAAAGCACAATGAGATATCACTTCACACCTGTTAGAGTGGCTACTATCAAAAAGTCAAAAGACAACAAGTATAGGTGAGATGTGGAGAAAAGGGAACACTTGTGCACTGTTGGTGGGAATGTATTGGTGCCGCCACTGCGGAAAACCAGAAAATTAAAAATGGAGCTACCGTATGGCCCAACAGTTCCACTCCTGGGTATTTATCCAAAGGAATTGAAATCACTATCTTGAAGAAATATCTGCACTCCCATGTTCATTGCAGCATTATTTACAGTAGCCAAGATATGGAAACAACATAAGTATCCATTGACTGATGAGTGGATAAAGAAAATGTGGTCTATATATACACTGAAACACTGCTCAGCCTTAAAAAAGAAGGAAATCGGGACATTTGCAACAACGTAGGTGAACCTGGAGGATATTATGCTAAGTGAGATAAGTCAGAACCAGAAAGACAAATGTTGCATGATCTCACTTATATGTGGAATCTAAAAAAGCCAAACTCATAACAACTTATACTCTGAAGAGAGTAGAATGGTGGTTACCAGGGATTAGGGTGTGGGGAATCGGGGAGATGTTGTTAAGGGTATAAACTTGCAATTAATATATAAGTTCTGGAGATCTAATGCACAGTATAATGATTATATCAACAATTCTGAATTGTAAACTTCAAAGCTGCCAAGAGAGTAGATCTTAGTGGTTCTCACCACAAAAAAAAGAAATACAATAATGTAATAGAGGTGTTAGCTAATGCTAATCATATTGCAATATATAAATGTATCAAACCAAAACATTGTATACCTTAAACTTACACAATCAACTATACCTCAGTTTAAAAAAAAATTGTTAACATGTCTTACACAAAGTAACCACTCAGTAAATGGTGCTTATTCACTAATCCTGGGGCTAAAGACAACCTGTGACACATTTTCATTTAAAAGTTATGTCTAGTTTCAAGTTTTCTTTGTTTTTTTAAGTCTCAAGTTTTCTAGGTTCAAGGACCATATTTTTCATCATCAGGATATTTTACTAATCTTTTCATATGAACTTATGCTTGATTCATAGTCACCAACTTTTTCATATCCTCCCATTTAGAAAAATAAGTATATTTCTTTGAGGAATGGAATTTAAACATATTTACCTTAAAGTCATTTCAGTTTGCTCTACTCATCCCTTGGTAACAAATTCTTCCATCCGTTGTATTTCATGGCATTAGTTTATAGTTATAAGTTTATAACATATATTATAACATATATAAATGTTAGTATTGTATATATGAACAGTGCAAATTATAATATTTTCTGAGTATGACAACTCCTTTTTACCATTCTTCTTGTAGACAGGTTGCTTTTGACATATACATTGAAAAAGTTGTGCAGTATTTTTCAGAATACCTGTCAGGACATGCCCATGTTCACACATTATTCAGAAGAGGAGTTTGAGAAGCCTTGTGAGCTTGGGGAAAAGAAAAGAACAGCCAAATACTGGCAGTGGGCAGGGAACCTCGGCCAGGTTTGGCATTTCCTGGTTTGGCTGCCAGTGAGGTGATGTGTGAGCCTGGCTTTGTATGACTGCATTGAAGAGCCGGATCATCAACCTCCCTTCTGATTCTGTGCATGTTGGGGAAACTTCTGGTTCTGATTTGGCTTCCTGTGTAGACCCACCTCCAGGGAGGAGACTGTGATGGTCATAGAGAATCTGAGTAGTCTGTTCCTTTTACAGTTGTTATGATTCTTGTTCCGCAACTATAAAAGAGCAAAAAAAGCAGGGAGGATTTTCTGGTGATGTTTTGGCTTCACATCTAAGTTTACTTTCAGAGAGAAAGCAAAACAGGTCAGAGGCCAACAGTGAGTGAATTTAAGAAATACACAGAATGTTATGAGGTCATTAGAGGACTATAAAAAGCAAAGGTCAGCAAGCAATCTCCTACTCATGGTATCTTGGGACTCCTTGTAGAGGTCTTAAGTTTAGAGAAATATAGCAAGTTAGTGCCTTAAAAAGAGTAACAAAAATGATCACACTGTAGGAAAAGTGATCTTAGAAACAAAGAACAAAAATTCATGACCAGCTTTGGCCAGTGGGAAAACCCCTTCAACACGTTCTGTGTTCTTTTGACCTGTTCTCATCATTCTTCAAGCACTCCCTTGCTTTCTGGCACAATTAGATTTTCAGAGGGCTGACTTCATGCTCTTTCCAGATTTGTCCATGTTTCTATGACTCCAGTATAAAAGTAGGCAGGTCATCTCACTTGGCCTTGACAGATCCAGGAACAAGGCTCCTGCCCCGCCCTGAGCCTGCACCCCACTCTGGGTGGATCCCAACCTACTTGCAGATGTGGGTTGTGACTTTATGGCCATCACCAGGAAATACCACCCTCCCAATAAGCCCGAAAGATGTGCCCATATATGCTTATCTGGTAAGAGCAGGGTTAGTTTTTGTTGCTTCCAGTGGGATCTCCTTGTTGCCTGCTTGGACAAACTCCCTTGTCTGATGTGGTACATTGTTCAACTTTATTTGTATGGCGCTGTTTTGGTCATCTATGTATGGTTTGACTCACAGCTACTATAATCAAGCCTCCAGTTGACAAGAGACCCTCAGGAGGCAGAATGTAAGGCAATATTTCTGTAGGGCAAGATATACTAGGAAGCAACAAATGTTGCATCCTATTAATTATTGAGACTGAAAGGCATAAGCGCTAAATCCATGCCAGACAGCACTAAAAAGCTTTGCAAAATTCCCTCTATCCTAAGCTGTTGACATTATGCGCGGGACCATCAACAGCTAGCTTGTAAACCTGTGGTTGTTTTAGGTGTAACGAGACATTACATATAGGAAATTATGGGACTTATCTCAAAAATTTCCACCATCCCAGGATGATAATACATTCCTCTCCCTAATGAAAGAAGCATTCCTTTCAATGAAAGTAAAATAAAGTAAATAATAATAAACAATATTAAAAATGTGAACAATGAAGCATGACTTTTCAAAGCTTCTTTTCTCTTCTAATAGAAAATAATTTTAGGACAGTATTAAATACCCCTTACCTAAAATATCCAAGTGGTAGAAAGACTAATGCTTTTGAGTAAAGGCTTCATTAACCTGCAAGAGAAATGTTTTCAAAGGAAAAATATAAAACTGGACAAAAGGAGCAAAGCATGGGAAAATGCCCATTTTCTTGCAGCCATACTTCTTATTATTGGGAATAGTAATTTGCTGAGTGAACAGCAAGCATGGTGAGGAGACAAAGTCACTGTTTTGGTGACTCTGTTTGAAGAACAATTGTAAAAGTGATGAAGGTAAAAGTCTGTGGTGGAAGTTTAAATGCAGGGACCCCAAGCAAGATCTTCCTGTCCCCATTCCTGGGCCTAGGGTGGAGCTACAGCTATGGGCTATGGTTAGAATATGCATAGTATATTTTTCAGTTCAAAGGAACAAAGTGAAAAAGAGGTAACTTTGGTAGATCACTTATGTTGCTGCCAGTGTGTCCCATCCATCACTGCTCCCTGAGGGTTTCCCGTGAAACATCAAAGTGACTTTCAAACAGCACTAATTAAGCACTCATGTGGCTTTGCAGAACCTCTGCTCCCTCAATTTTAAAATCTGGGTCATGTTGTCATATGAACATTTTATTCCTGGCAGAAGAGCAAGGACTGCCACCCAGGGGATACCTATCCAGTTTTCCCATGAAAGTTTAAAATGTGCATGTGGCAAGTAGCACATATTTGTAAATTAGTCAAAGATGTTTTTCAAAACATGATCAAACTTAACAGCCTCTCACGCAAGAACTTCCTATAAATGTATTGCTTTTTCTCTGTAAATTCTCAGAAGTGAACAGGATGGTGTAAGGTCTACTTTCTTTTGCTAATAACCAGACACACACTAAGTTGCGTTTAAACAAGAACAGCATTTAACAGCTCGGAACTGCTTCCCCGGATGTGAAAACATATCCATATGAACCAGATACTTCTGTTCTGTAAAATGCTGATCTGTATCTGTCGCCTAAGCTCTTGCTACTTAAAGTGCAGTCCACCAGCATAGGCATTACCTGGGAGCTTGAGAGAAATGCAGCCCAAGACCTGTTGAATCAGAATCTGCATTTTAACAAGATGCCCAGGTGATCCGTCTGCTCCTGAAGATGGGACAGCCCTGGGCAGGGGAGGAGAAGGAAGCCCTGAGGGATGCAGTAGAACATGAGACAAGCGCTCCTACCACACAGCCCACCGGAGCTCTGCAGGCTTCAGCCATACCTGGAGCTCACCTGCCCCTTCCGGGTGTCATTAGGATTCTGGCTACTAATGGGCTCACGGTGTTGCGTGAGGGTCTGGCAGGACTGCTGCAGGTGGAAAAAGCAGAGTGACAGAGAATTAAATGGTCAGGACTTCTAAATGCAGCAGAGGTTCTCATGTGGCACCGACCATTGTATTCTCTGTCCTTCCTCAAACAGCTTGCATGTGGTTTGACTCCACATCTAGGTGACGGCCAGGCCCTGGTGTTCCTTGTAGAAACGGTGGGGCTTAGAGGGTCACCCAGGAGGTAAAGGAGGAGGCTGGAGGGAAGCCAGACAATGTGAGCCCCATTCGCCCAGTTCTACCAAAACAGCTCTGTTGTTATTTGCTTGATCTGTTAAGGTTCCATTTAAGATTTGCTGAATACTTAGCAAGGCTACAGATACCACTGCCCAGAGCAGCGAGCACCAGAACTATTTCCCAGATCAGGTAAGAGCAAGGCCGCGTGGTGTGAAGAGACGTGGGTTTTGGAGTCAGACATCCCTGGGCTTGAATAGCTCTGCTTCTCCTCAGCAGATGTACACTCTCCATGCCTCAGGGATCTCATCTGTGAGCTGGAGATACTAACAGTAGGTGACCACACACCTGGTCTGCCCAGGACAGTCCCTTGGTTACACTTCTTATCTTTACGTAATATTGACGACTTCCTTTGCTCTCCAGAGTATCTTGGTTTGGATGATATGGTCACCCTAATACCTACTTTGAAGGGTTGTTTTAGGTACTAAATAAGATTAGGTAACTACAGTGCTTGATGTCATCTAAGTGACACTTATTAAAGAAGACATTCTTGTAACCCTAATGGTTACAGAGTTACCAGTATTGAGTAGGTTACTCTTGGCCTTGGTACTCAAGTTCGGCAGACCAAACCAGGGAGATCTCTGCCCACACCCTTTCAGAGTGGAACGTTGCACTTGTCCTTTTTTAGCTACCGTGACCTTTGGCTCTCCGAACCCCTGAGAGGGCTGTCTGGGGTGGCCATTGTTCTCAAGTAAGGAGGCATTTTGTGTAGGGGCTTGTTATAACTGTGCTCTGCTTGAACATAGAGAGTGAAATGGCAAGGGTACAGGAGTGGTACCAATTTACATTTCAAGCCTTTCAAAGAGATAACCTCCTGGCTCAAGATCTACTTTTCTCCACCTGAGAGTTCCTCTTGAGCCCCCTTCTTCTGTAGTTTCCCATGGCCAGGCTGGGAATGAATGGATCATATTACATTCTATACTTCAAATAATGCTTCAGGAAGAAAGGCACTGTGTCCTGCCTTTGTGAAGTTAGGGTCTTGGGGTGGTGTTCTTAAAATGTATTAAGGAAAAATAGAACTTACGCTGCTAAACGATAATCCTGTGCCCACTATTTCAGGTGGTACAGAGAAACACTATGACATGGTGTTTTACCCTCTTCTGTCCGGTGCTCATGAGGAAGGAAGGCATCATGAGAAATTTTCTGGACTAGAGCAGAGGGTCCTCTGGAAAAAGGGTTTGAGATTAAGAGGAGGTTTGGTGTCAGTAAACTCATCACCCACACAGCTTTTCCATTGACATCTGCACTAGTGGAGACCAAGGTTGGGCACAGTCATGGTATTTATCTCGCCAAGATGTATACAAGACATCAGTATCTTTAATTCATGGCTGGCTACCTGCACAGGAAAGCAAGTGGACAGAATGTGCTCTGGGACACTAATTTAAACCTACAGAAAAGTCTTTTATCTCTTTTGAAAAGTGATGAGGAGATTCATCATCTATGGTTTAGGTGGATACGTAACAACCAAATATCTGTAAGAGTTTGAAAACTTTTAAATAGGAAGTGCTTCACTATCCCCCAAACCTTTCAAGTGTCAGAGGTCAAAACAAATCCCACAATGCCACATGGCATGGGCTTAAAAAAGTCTTTATTGAGGAAAGGGGGTTCTTGCAAAGAGACAGCACAGATTCCCCATCTTTTCGTGACCCATGGAGAGGCCCACTGTACATGCAGCATGGGTCCATATTCTAGAGGAAGGGCCCTGATTCTACTATGGGTCCCCCTTTGATGGGATGAGCATGAGAAAGTGGGCTCATTGATGAGGCAATGAACAGGTTGTCTGGTACCAGGAAGTCTGAATTTGGGGTGCTAATTATGTACAAGAGTTGTCTGGGAATGCTGGTAGCCCAGCATTGGCTTAGGAGCCCTTGAGCAATTACAGATTCTCTACAGGAGGGAAGGAGCCAGTGGTCCTTGGGGAGCTGAGTTTTGGTGAAACCCCTCTCAGTAGAGAGGGGAGGCAAAGCCCCCTTCCCAAATCCCAGCTGCCTCATTGACAGGTAATCCAGAATGAGTGCCTAGGGACACCTGTGGGCAATTGTGGTCATTGCATTAGAAAGCCCACAGGTGATATAATAGTGTCTGGGAATATTGTATAACGTCTAACCTTGGCTGATGGCGAAACTGAAACAACCTCACACGTATCATTTTGGTGTTAATACCTTGTCCCGATCCAACTACATCATGAACTACCATTACAGCCCCATCTGTGTAGACATGAATCAAACAGCAGCCTGGAAATAAAATTAGAAATCTGTTCTTCCTGCCATCTGTACACGAATCTTTGACAGTGAGGCAGTCACAAATGAAGTACCAAAAGTCCCTAAAATAAAGACAGTTTCATTCAAGTACGTACAGGATCAATGGGTTCATCCAAAGGTGTGTGCGACCTGTGAATAGCAAAGGTGCCGCTCCATGAAAACTGTGAAGTAAAGAAAAGCCTACACGTACACTTTATTGTTAGAATTTAGTCCTGAGCTTTCTCTTGGTCCTCTTGCCATTTTCAGCTGCACTAATAGTTACAGTTCGAATGCCTGCTGGGCACTGTTCTCCTATCTCCCTCTTTCCTATTGTGAGGTTGAATTCAATGGGGAATGCTCTCACCCTGCTTCTTCTGCCCTGCGAAGCAATAACAAATTGACCCAAATTGTTAACACCCAGCGGAATTTAGAGCTCCTTGTCCTTTGTTGGCTTACTGGCTCCTTTTGCCCGCAGTTGTCATTTAGGGATCGCCACTTTGTCCTAGTGAGTGTGTGTTCCTGTTCCTCTGAGCCTATTACTGTCAGCTGCTTCTGGGGAGTAAAAAGCATGCAGAGAAAAGTAAGGAATAGAATACAGCAAAGTACAAAGAAAAAAAATCATCCATTATCTCATTGCTCACACCCTGTTATCATAAAAAAAAATTGAATAGCGCTAATATAAGTCCTCAGTCCCTTATCTGCAGTTATGAATTGCAAAAAGCCCTGAAAACCAACGTGGTGGAGAAACCTGACTTGATCTTATCCAATGATGAGATTCATAGTCTTTTAAAAAATCTCAGTGTGAATAATCATACACTTCACTGAGGAAATACACGCTTGGATAGGGTATGTTGCCCCAGACTCTGCTGAAGATTTTACATAGTATCTGGTAGACAGATCATATGATCTTTTAAATCAGGAAAATTAGGATCCCAAAATACGTCTGGCCTAAAGGGCTTCGTAGAAGGGATTATGAACATGTGCATGTACCCAGTTAGAAAAATCAAACAACACAGGAAGGTACAAGACGAAGAGTGAAGTCTCCCCTGCCCACTTATCAGCCCTGCCTCTTTTCCTAAAGGTAACCACTGTCATCATTTCCTTGAAATTCCTTCTAGAATTTATTTTTATGAATACGCCATAATTTTGTGAGATGATTTTTACAAAAGGTATAATGTTATAAACATCATTCTTGGATATTTTCCCATAGCAGCATATAAAGCTCTACCTCATTTATTTTAATATCTGCCTAGCAGTCCATCATATAGATGCAGCGTAATTTATTTAAGAAGTCCCAAATAAGGAACACTTTTTTTGGGGGGGGGGTGCCCTCTTGTATAAATATCTCCTGAATCAGTGAGTCCGACCCCAGGTAAAGAAAAGAATGGAAAGAACAGCTCTGCTGGATGGTGCCGCATTCCCAACCTTTTGTGGAGCTGGGACAAACCATTGTTTTCTGGATCTCAGGACAGCACCTCCTCCTCCAAGGTGTTATAGCATATATTTGTTATTTAAATTAGAATACATGTATTGTGAGAATTAAAAAATATGTGTATCACAAAATCATGGGGGGTGGGTCATGGAGATTCCATCTATAAAAGGAGTGGGCTGTGGGTTTCTATTTGAGGGCTCATTAGGAGGCAAAGGTAGAAGGTGGGGCCTCCCTCAAGGAGATGAGCAGGTAGAGAAAAGACGAGTTCTGAAGCTCCTAGAATAGCCAGAAACATCAGGGGAACACAGGAAAAAGCCCAATAGGCCAGTGATGCCTTCATACCTATTGCCAAGGGATTAGACAGTGAGTCAAAGGGGCCGTGGGAGGGACTCAGTGCGGTTCTGGAACACGAGACAAAGCTGCAGAGGCAGTTGGGCTTGGATGAGGGTCAAGAATGAGGCCCAGGCCCCGGGCAGGAGAGGAGCTGCTGAGAAGTGCCCATGTAAGTGTTTCCCTTGGTATAAGCAGAGGAGGGATGTGCCTGGGACAGGCTCAAACCTCTGCCCTCCCTCCTTCCAGATGCCAAGGGCGTGACACCTACAAGCCTTGGGGTGAGGGTGGTGGGAGGGAAGAGAGGAAACGATGAGTGAGCTCTGTGGAAGTCGTTTGGGGGAAACCTGGGACATCCATCAAAAGGACACGCAGTCACTAGAGTACAGCTGAAGATGGGGTGGCCGAGCGTCAGTGTCGGGGAGCTCTGATGTGCGACCGTCGATGCCAGAAGGCGATCAGGGGAGGGAGGAAGTCCAACGTCCAGGGAGCCCCAGCTTAGAGACTGCAGGGAGGGAGCAGGGTGAGACGGGAGCCCTGGGGATTCTATCCTGGCTGACCAGTCGCCGTGTTTTGTTTGGCTTTAGGCGGCGTCCACAGGTACAGCCCTTCCTCCCTTGGCTGCTTCCCGTCTCCTGACAGCGGCCCACGCTCACACCTCAGCTCTTTCCTTCTTCAGACTAAACGTTCTGAGTTTCTTCCATTATTTTAATGTTGTAGCTCTCAATCACTGTTCTGGTTGACTCACTTGATACTCTCTGGTGGGCTCTATTGAAGAACCCTGAACTACTTATCTATCTGTTGAATGAATGATCCCTCCAAGGGAAGCAGCCGTATATGACCCTCTACCTGCCTGACCCCTGACTCCTTCATGGTGTGCTGTCACACACTGCATTTCAGCACATATTATTGAGCATCTTGTATGTGTATTTTATGTGCTAGATACTAGGAGAATAGAAATGCAGAGGCAGGAAACTTCCCCCCACAAGAAGCCAGTGGTCTGGCAGGCAGACCAGCTTGTGACAAGCCACTTGAGTCAGAATGAGATGTTCAAGGTGCTGGGAAAGAGAGCACCTGGCATGTGGGAAGTGCTCACCAATTATGGTGCTGAATGAACTGTGCAGGGAATCTAGGCTCACACAGGGAGATTTCCTAGAGAAGGTGATGTCTGAGCAGGGATTTACTTCTAATGCACAGTGGAGTGGGAAATCACCCATGCTTGTAAATTAGTCTTGATAAAGCTCAGAGTAAGAACCAAAGGGCCTCTCCCGCAGGCTGAAATCTCCTGCGGTATAGTGCTTGGGCTTTGTGATGGCTGTTTTAGATTCTTAGTGGTGTTTTCTGCTTCTTTAGAGGCTCAAGGCTATATTCCACAGTGTTGATGGTGCCAGAAGAATATCCTTCAGTGAACAGGAGCATTTGTGTAGCCAGGTTATAAATGCATGGGGGTGAATCAGGCTTGGCCCAGTGTCACCCCAAATCCTAATCTGTCTGTATTCCCAAGGTCCCCCCAAACAAGGAGACCTGCAAATGCTATGGCTTCTCTTCATACGTTCATCCTGCTTTTAGCCTTTCCCTCATTCCCTGCATTAATGTTCCCTTTTCTTTTATGTGCAGTGACTCAACTGTCACAGAGTGCAGTAGTGGGGCTTGATAAGAAGGTGCAGAAATCACATTGTCAGCGGAGCCTGTGGGTGAACACAGGGTTCTGTAGATATTTGAAACTGCCAGCTAGTCAGTCACTGAATTTTTATTGCATGTAATGACTTTCCACACCTTGTATTTCCCAAGTAGTAGGTGGCATCCTCCATTTATTATTATGTCATGCCTACCTTTAGAATAAAATGGATTGGAATAAAATGGAGAGGAAAAAAATAGAATCTCAACTTTAAATGATTTGAGACTGTGAGTTCATGTTTATGGAGTATTCCAGAAACCATTGTCATCTTCTCGACTATGTGAGTTAGGAGACAAAGAGTAGAATAACACCCAGGAAAGAGTAGGAAGCTATAAATTTCTTGCTTCTTCTTAATAAATGAGGCAGCTGGGAAGCTATGTTTAAGAAGTTCCTTTTCTGTTGATCTTTCTTAGGAGTCACCATGGACCACTTTTTGTGGTTTTTGTATATAACTCTCAGTTTTTAAGATTGGTTATCAAAAGCAATTCATTGGATTTCCTCTGAGTAGTTGGAGATTTTTTTCAGTGCTTTCTTTTTTTTAAAAATTGAAGTATAGTTGATTTACAGTGTTTCAGGTATACAGCAAGGTGATTCAGTTATACGTGTATATTCTTTTTTGGATTCTTTTCCATTATGGTTTATCACAGGATATTGAATACTGTGCTATACAGTAGGACCTTGTTGTTTCTCTATTTTAAGGATAGTAGCATGTATCTTTTAACCCCAAATCCCTAATTATTCCCTCCCCCCACATTTCCCCTTTGGTAACCATAAGTTTGTTTTCTATGTCTGAGTCTATTTCTGTTTTGTAAATTTACAAGTTCCTTTGTATAATATCTTTAGATTCCACATATAAGTGATATCGAATGATATTTGTCTTTCTCTGTCTGACTTACTTCACTTAGTATGATACCCTCCAAGTCCATCCATGTTGCTGGGAATGGCATTATTTCATTCTTTTTTGTGGCTGAATAGTATTTCATTGTCTATATATATATATATATATATATACACCACATCCTCTTTATCCGTTCCTCTGTTGATGGACATTTGGGTTCCATGTCTTGGCTATTGTAAACAGTGCTGTTATGAACATTAGGGTGCATGTATCTTTTCGATTAGAGTTTTCATCTTTTCCGGATATATGTCCAGGATTGGGATTGCTGGATCATATGGTAGCTCTATTTTTAGTTTTTTAAGGAACCTCCATACTGTTTTCCATAGTGGCTGTACCAATTTACATTCCCACCAACAGTGTAGGAGGGTTCCCTTTTCTCCATACCCTCTAGTTTGAGATATTTTTTGATTCCTTTATTATTAACTTTGACAAGATTCTTTACATAATTAATGGCGTTAATGATTCACTGTTCTGCAAAGTTTTGTTTCAAGCCTTAATTTCTCGTATTCTCCATCCAAATACCAATCCATGTTCAAACCTTGCCATTTATTTCTTCTCTCATAACATTTCTAGGATTCTATTCTCCTCTTTCAACAGCCATCCTTTTGTCTGAGCCTTCATTCTCTCACATCCAAACTACTGCAGCTGTTCAAATTCCAGAGTCTTCTCTAACCATTTCTATTTTAAATCCACCCCATAAAAGTGGCAGAAGTCACCTCCCAAGAAAACATCACTTTGCTTGCGACACCCATAACAGAAACCTAGTGGTTTTTCTTCAGTATACTGAACCCCGCCCTTTTCTTTTTTCACTGAGTCACTTAATACCACCTCCTTTATGAAGCTCTTAAGATCACAGTCTGCCTAATTTTGGTTAGACTACTAAAAATTGAACATATGCCTATAATGCCTTTTAAAAATGATCCTGAGTCAGGCGGGCAAGGCAGCACATGTGCCACGAAGATAACCTTGGGTCTGAGGCTGGTGATGGTCCCACTGAGGCAGGTGAGGAGGGGTGATGGTAACTCTGCAGCTGCAGGTGGGAGCAAGTTAAAGAAAGGTGTCTCTCTTTCTCTGTATGGCTGTGTGTCTGCTTAGTACAGGATCCGTGTTTGACTCAGACATCAATCAGGAAATAATTTCTGCTGCCTCACTGGGCAGAATACAGCCCACCAGCACAGAATGCTGGGCCCCACTAGGAACAGACATGTAGAAAGTAGAGCAGGTGAGCCCCTGGACGAGAGGCCAGGGGAAGAGCAGGAGGCATTCTTTGCAGTGAGTGGTGGTGGGAGCAGCCTGTGTGGAAACATGATGATAAGAAGACTAGGTGTCTAGGAACTGAGAATAATTCGTGTAGTGCAAGAAGGGTCCTGAATCAGACATCCACAGAGCTGTGTGGGGTAAGAAAGATACTAGAAACATAAACATATTGTAAAATTGAAGCAGAGAAAGACCAAGGACAGTCTTTAGCTCTGTCTGAAGACTCACCAATTCTTGGATGAGGGATGAACTGAAAATATCAAAGCACCACTGCATGTAATTTCTATCATCTTATTCTCTATATTTACATCTAAGTTACATAAAATTTTCCATGATTTCTAAAGATGCAGGGCTGCATAATTAATTCTTGATATACTTCTGGGGAAGAAAAGAGCCCCTCCATGGACTGTTATCAATAGATATTTGGATTGGGTGGCATCTCGAGAATCTTGTGCTCAGAGTTTGCAAGACTGATAAGTAGCTCCTCATAAAGCAATGCATGAAGGAAAACAAACAAAAAAGCCTGACTGGCAAAATCCCACCCCCAGGGATTTTGATCTAACTGGTCTGAAGGGGAGATAAGTATCAGCATTCAAAAATCTCTCCAGGTGATAGTAATTGCACCAGGGATTAAGACCACTGCTCAAAAGAATGGTCTTTGCTGGGTCATTTCTGCCTGGGGGTGGCGGGAGTCCCAGGAGCCCCCAGACACCATGGCTGGGGTAAGAGGAATAGAGGCGAAGATAAACAACATGAGTCCCAGCTTGTGGCCCGTATCCCAAGGGATAATCATGGCAGGTAGGTTGGCAGGAGATGGTATGTCACACTCTTAGGTGTACAAGGACACTGGGGAAGAACAAATTACTATTTATAATATATTTCTGAAAACTCTTCTGAATCCCCTGAAGAAGTCTTTGTAAAGTCTGAGGTTAAGCCCAAATAGCTTACTAGTGAAATATCAACAACTGAAGGATTATATACAGCCATTAATAGTTATGAGGATGTTTTACATGATGAAAAATTACATAAATGGCAATGGGGAAAATTCTCTAAAATTGAATATATAAGCAGAAACAAATGAATTTAGCTGTATGTAAAACTGATGCTATTACCACAAAACATTAATCCAAGTAGATGTTGAACTCGATTTTCAGGGTATACACTCTCACTAGGATCGATTGTTAGAATAAAAAGAAGGCTTCAACTTTACTTAGTAAGTTTGTGGTTTGTAGTGCTGAGCGTAGTGATTCTGAAACTATTCTGTGTGGGTGTTTACAGGACTGAGCAAATGAATAAATACATGTATATTTTTGGGAACCAGAGTTCTCAGTGTGGGGGAAGGGGGATACAAATATGGAATGGGGGAAAGTGAGGAAGAACCCTGTAGTTTTGGATTGAAATTAGAAGTATTAAAAGAAATATGAACTCATTTCTTTTAAAAATATGTATTTCCTAGCTGAAAATAGGAAAGAGCAAAGACACCCCAGTAGCAATGAACACACCTAACACCAGATCTGGTTTCTCAATACCATTTCCCACTAAAAGTAACCAGGGCTCCTTGGAGAAAGGTCAATTCAAGATTTAGGGCAATCTTGTTGAATTAGAAAGTAAGAATGTGCTCAAAAGCTGATGGATTTATGTCAAAAGGCTACAGGAGGCAGCTTGAAGGGGCTCCTACTGGCAAATGTGGAACAATCTGAGTGTCAAAAATCATATGGTTGGAAAGGATTTTGACACATTAATTTTTTTAAAGTCCATATTGATACAAAAAATTTAAATTTCTTTACAGAAGAATGTCAAGTAATAAATGTAAAATGTATAATAAAGTTAGAAGAAATCACCAGGCAAGAATCATCAGTGATATTAAAACCAATGGGTGGGGCTTCTCTGGTGGCGCAGTGGTTAAGAATCCGCCTGGTAATGCAGGGGACGTGGGTTTGAGCCCTGGTCTGGGAAGATCCCACATGCCACGGAGCAGCTAAGCCTGTGTGCCACAACTACTGAGCCCACGCACCACAACTACTGAAGCCTGTGCTCCTAGAGCCCATGCTCCACAACAAGAGAAGCCACCGCAATGAGAAGCCTGTGCACCGCAACGAAGATTAGGCCCCGCTTGCTGCAACTATAGAAAGCAATGAAGACCCAATGTAGCCAAAAATAAATAAATAAAATAAATTTTAAAATAAATAAATAAATAAAACCAATGGGTGAAAGATTTGGGAGGAACAGAATATTCATTCAGTCTCAAACTATCACTCCACGGATAGCATATTCACTACAAAGGGGAAAAGATACCTTTGCATAGGATAAACCTGGCAGTACCACTTTAACCAAATGATCAAACTTAATATCACTGATAATGGGGCACATTAAGGTCTTGTGCCTCCAGATGTGTGGTGCTCAAAAGACATTCCTGATGTTCCTGCCAAAAATGTTTACCCTGAATCCAATCAGGAGGGGAAAACCATCAAATCCAAACAAAGGGATATTCTGCTGAACGGTCCTCCTGGCTCTTCAAAAATATCGATGCCATGAAAAAAATATCTGAGACAGTTTTAGAATAAAAGAGATAAAAGAGACATGCAGTGTATGATCCTGGATTCAATCCTGGACCAGAAAAAAACAAACCAAAAATTCCCAGGACATTATTGAGTCAATTGGAGAAATTTGAATATGACTCATATATGAGAGAAATAGTATTATGTAACGTTAAATTTCCCAAGAATGATTGTGTTGTGATTATGAAGGAAGATACTGTAGGAATACGTGTGTGTGTGTATTTAACATTTTATTTCCTTCTGATGTTTTGCTATTTAAATTTTTTATTTTGAAGAATTTCAAGCATTCAGAAGAATGAACACTGATAGAGGAGGGTGGGGTAGGGGAGAGAGAGAGAGAGAAGGGCACAAATATGGCAAAATACTAATAATTGGTGAATCTAGGGGAAGAGCATATAGATTTTCATTTTTCAAAATGACTGAAAATTTTCAAAAAAATTTAAATAGTAAAACATAAGAGAAACATGTTAAATAGTTTTCAGAGAACATTTAAGAGGTAGTTGGGAGGATTTTCTGGAGGAAGTGAGGGTGAGAGATTGAGAATGCCACTTAGTTTTCTGCCTTCTGTGCATAAGTAAATGATAAGGTCATTATTTCAGGTCAAAAACAGAATAAGAAATTGGTTTAAGGAGGAGGATGGTTAGTTGAGTTTTGATCTTGTTGATTTTGAGGTGTTCATGGCCCAACCAAATGAAATATCTTAGAGAAGTCAGATCTTCATGGGAAAGGTCAGGGCTAAAGTGGATAATTACCAGCATGGAGAGGGTAGAGAAACGATGAGAGACAGTGAGAGCACCAATGAGACCTTAAAGAAAGTGAAGAGCGATGAGCTACGGGATCCAGGGGAACTCTAACATTTAAAGCAGTTCTTAATCTAGGCATCAAGGAGTCTGGGAGACCCCACAGCATTTGCCAATATCCACTTCTCTTCCTTCCTAAGTGTGTAGCTAGCTACTTTTCTCAGTTGCTCCTGCCTCTAGGTGAAATCATGTGACGGAGCTCCAGCCAATGGAATGGGGGCAGGTATCTTCCCCTGCTTTTAGGTGATATCATGTGACCAAGCTCTGGCCAATGGAATGGGGGCAGGATCATATGCATCTTTCACTCTCCCTGACTTCCCATCTGTGCAGTTGGAAGCTGAAGATTCCAAGGTGGCTGAGCCACATAATGTTGGAGGGCGGATCCCTGAATCATGCTTGGAGAAGAGCCACCTAGGAGAACATTCACATTGATTTGCCCAATCAAGAAATCAACCTCGGTTTTGCTAATCCATTAAGCTTTGGGGTTGTTTATTGAAGCTGGTAGGCTTACTTACACAGGAAATAGTTTATCTGGGAGAAAGGTCCTTTTTCTTTGGGAGAAAGGTCTATACCTTTATACTCTAAGGGGTCTGGATTTCCAGAAGAATAATAGGACTAGGCAGAGATGGAGGAGCCAGAGAGAAATTAAAGAAGGAACAAAGAGGCACAAAGAGAAACTCGAGAGATTAATGTCAGAGAAGCCAGGAGAGTAGAGTTGCAAGGACCAAACGGTCTGCAGTGTAGAAGGCAGCAGAGATGACCAGAAAGAGCTGAAGAGTGTCTCACATTGGAGGACTAGTAGGCCACTGGTGGCCTTGGCAGAAGCAGTAAGTTGAGGCATAAACAGGAAGGAAGGAAGTACACAGGGTACGAAATTGCTATAAAAACTTGTCTCTGAAGGGAAGGATAAAGAAACAATAGCTAGAGGAGGAAGCAGAATCAAGAGAGGGTTACTTTTAAGGATGGGATGGACTTGAGTTTCTCAGAATGAGGCAGTAAAGAGATGGAAGTTAAAGGTATGGAACACAGAAGGGATAATTGTGGAGAGTGAGTGGAACAAGGGAGCTGGTGTCAACACTGACCCCGGAAAGGAAGGAGGAGCCCTCACCATCCGAGGCTGCATGCATGGTGGAGGTGGGGAGGGGAAATGGGGATTGGGGCAGTTCATACTTGATGGGCCTCAATTATTGTTATTCCTTTTTTATGAAGTAGGAGGCAGCTATTATCTGGGAAGAAGGGGAGGAGGACTTTTGGAGGAGAATAGAGGAGACTGGTACAAATCGGGGCTGGGCTTTGCCTCTTTCTTGATGTTTAATATTTGCCTAAGCATTAGCTTTTATACCTGGGTTCCACAGCTATAAATCAAGAAAATGACAACACCTCATTTAGAAATGCATCATGACCCCAAAATCGTGACTAGAAATGTACCAGCCTGTGTTAATGCTGCATCCTGGCTTGACAGGTATATGTCCACTTCTTTATCCTCTGCCTTTGGTGCCACATAATAATGTTCCTGTCCTAAGTGTGTTTCCCCTGCTAAACACAGCAAGCAGATGAGGGTCTTATATTTATTTTTATTAAAAACTTTTAAAAAAATTTAAAAAAAAATTTTTTTGGCGTTGCCTTGCGGCATGTGAGGTCTTAGTTCCCCAACAGGGATCGAACCCGGGCCCTCGCAGTGAGAGCGCAGAGTCCTAACCACTGGACTGCCAGGAAATTCCCACAGGGTCTTATTTTTAGAGCTACTTAATTTAAACATATTCAAAACACAATACAGCACGTTTTACTAAGTGTTACTATTATTTTCTTCTAGGTCATGGGAGTAACATTTGGTTTCCTATCTTGATTACAAAGAATCATTTTAATTTGGCAAAGTTTTCACAGGCAGCTATTATTATACACAGGAGAATTAAGCGATTATGTGCAATTTAAAATCTCTCACATGTTTGGCTCCATTTCCCTATCTGCTTTCATTGGCGTATTCTCAAGAACTAGAAACTAATTATTACTGACTTGAGCAAAAAGTCAGTGATCAGATAAGAATAAATAATGAGATGTTCTCACCCAAGGGTGAATCTACTTCTGCAATGAAACTGCCCAGGGGGCAGGGGTGGCTTTACCCAGCACATAGAGACTAGCACTTCAGCAGTCACACCCAGCCAGTCATTTGTCTTGCATCTATCTACTAGAAAGATTAAATCCAAACCACAACCAGCACCCACTGAAAGAGGCCTCTTTAGGTGTGGAGAAAAGGGAATCCTCTTACACTGTTGGTGGGAATGTAAACTGATACAGCCACTGTGGAGAACAGTATGGAGGTTCCTCAGAAAACTAAAAATAGAATTACCATATGACCCAGCAATCCCACTCCTGGGCCTATATCCAGACAAAACTGTAATTCAAAAACATACGTGCACCCCTATGTTCATAGCAGCACTATTCACAATAGCCCAGACATGGAAGCAACCTAAATGTCCATCGACAGATGAATGGATAAAGAAGATGTGGTACATATAGACAATGGAATACTACTCAGCCATAAAAAAACAAAATAATGCCATTTGCAGCAACATGGATGCAACTAGAGATTATCATGCTAAGTGAAGTAGGTCAGAGAAAGACAAATACCATATGATATCATGTATATGTGAAATCTAAAATATGACACAAACGAACCTATCTATGAAATAGAATCAGGCACATAGAAAATAGACTGGTGGTTGCCAAGGGGGAGGGTGGTGGGAGAAGGTTGGACTGGGAGTTTGGGTTTAGCAGATGCAAACTGGTATATACAGAATGGGTAAACAACAAGGTCCTACTGTATAGCACAGGGAACTGTAGTCAATATCCTGTGATAAATCATAATGGAAAAGAATATGGAAAAGAATGTACATATATATATATGAGTCACTTTCTGTACAGAAGTAATTAGCACAACATTGTAGTTCAACTATACTTCAATAAAAAGTTAAAAAAATATATTAAAAGATTTAAAAAGGAGAAAGAGTCCTCTTTAAAACCCACAGGGACCTCAGCTGTGAAGAATAAATGGTTGTATGTGAGGGGGAGAGGGGAGGGAAGGAGTGGAGGATAAAATTTTCTTTTTTTCTAAATTTCACTGAAGTGGGAGGTAAAAACTTCAGAAATCTATAATTAATCGTAGGTAGTAGAATATAAAGTTTGTTTGCCTTCAAGAAGCTGGAGATGGTGCAGAAAAGTACCAGGGCAATTGGAAAGAAGCATTTAATGATCAACCCATCAACATAAATTTTAAACTGACCTGGTACCAAAAAATATTTATATATGGGCAGCTTTTGAATTCATACCCCTGAAGATCTAGGATGGGTATCCTGGAAGTATTAGGTTCATCCAATTTTAGTTCTCTCTGTGATAGAAGTCTGGGAATTTAATAGTAACTCCAATGAAAAGTGTTGCTGAAGATTCTGTTTTCAGGCCTCTGTTTCTATCTCTTCTCCTTCCAGCTTCTGCCATGAGTTTGGTGGCTATAGTTTTCGTTAATAAATCGTAGGACCAATTCCTTCTCTCTCCACCCCTTTACTTCAGATTCTGGTCTTAGAGTATTTGTCTTTTTATTCGGAAATCTCTGAAGAACTAGGTGTGATATATGTTTTAAAAATTGATTTCCAGATATTATTCTCTCCTTTGGTGATGTCATTCACTCACACGGCTTCTCCCAAACCTACATCTCCAGCCTCAGCATTTCTCAAAGCACCAGAATTTCCTTCTAACTGGCTGTGGACAGTACCCTCAAATGGCCTGCTGGCCCCTTGAACCCTCGTCTTCTGCCAATCTCTAATTTCAAGGTTTTCTTTGATTCTTTTTACTCTTCACACCTAGTTAGCAACTCGTACCTGTGTTCTCCTCTCTACTCCAAGGTGCCAGCCGTCATCTCTCACTTGGCATACTATAATGACCTTTGACCTTGTTTCCAGTGGACACTTACATCCAAACTGCACTGCCAGGTTCACTGAAGGGAAATTTTGATCCTATCACCTTCCTATTCAAACCCTCAAATGACTTCCATAGTCTATGGAACCAGTACTATTTTTTGGCCAAGGATTCAATGTCCTTCATAAAACCTCCCACTCTTCTCTGAGTCTGATGTTCTGGTTGGTCCATCTCTTTACTAACTTCCATGAGAAGAATTAAGATGAGTCAGTTGCACCCAAGTTCTATAGAAGCAGCATCATCGATTAAAATCGCATCAGTATTTTAAAACTTTCATGATGAAAAGGGACTTAAGAATTGACCTTCAATTACTTGATCAAAGGTTGAAATGCCTCCTCCACATTTCTTTGTTCTCATTTTTTGTCAGGCCTGATGAATGACCTGTGTTGTATTGCATCCCGTGGGTGGTAACAAACAAAAGGTATTACCGATATAGTGTAATTCAAGATTCCTGATTTTGGTCGCCTCCACATTCTCACACTGAAAACCAAACGCAGTGTTAACCGTCACTCCAGGAATTTCCTAGGACAGCACAGATTTCAGACACAATGTCCTAGTGCCTCAAACCATCTTGACCTGGTACAGCTCAGAAAATATGACCATCATATAATGGAATCCCGTCATGTGCGTACTTAACTTACCTATAACTTCAGCCTTCACTGAAACTGGGACTCCTCTAACACCTTTAATCCTCACAACCACAGACATTCTGGAGGCTTAATTTAGATTAGTCTAATCCCTGCAGGCGAGCAGATGGTCTTTAGAATTCTCCCTCCACCCCTAGCCAGGAATTTGATGGGAATGTTAGAGGAGAATGATTTCAATACTCAGATACCTGCATAGAAACTTAACCCTTGTTCTGTATTTTAAGTCACGTTGTTCTCAGACTTTAGTTTGCATAAACATTACCGAATAGGATCATATGTATAAAACCTTGTGTTCTGGACTTTATGGACAATTCAAGGGATTTTTCAAGGTTACTTTTAAAATTTATTTTTCAAAATTAAACAATACAGAATCAAACAGAATCAAAATGTATTTGATGGACAGTCTTGCCCCCATCATAAGTAACATGTCAGAAGGGAATGAAAATGTATAGCAGCAAGGTCCCTGTCAGCCAGGGACAACATGCCCTGGGATGATGCGTGGGGTTTCTTGTAGGGTAGAGCATGGGGTTTGAACGCCAGCTCAGCTCTGCCACCACTTGCTCTATGACCTCAGGCAATTCACTAGAACTCTCTATGCCTCAGTGTCTTCATCTTAAAATGCCAACCTAAGAGGGTTCTTCGCTGTCTCAAATTCATTCTGAAATAAGGCTTAGTACAAATAAATAATCTAAGGTTCTAAGGTTGTGAGGAGGGTTACATGTGGTCCTGTGTATAAAGGCCTTTGGAAAATAGCACCAGGGAGTAGCAGTTGCCACTATGAAAGCACCGTGAGAATCTGAGACACTCTGGTCATACCACCTGGTCCTATGCAGATGGCCTTTCTACTTCACGGCCATTATCATGGGTCATCCCGAGTTTTTATCAGGTGGACCGCACCAGGCAATGCCAGGGCCTTGGAGGCATCGGTGGGACTGGGGAGGAAACAGAACCACAAAGGAGCCAAGTGTTACATGGGATGTCGTGGCCCTCTTATGTGTGAACAGCATCTCAAGAACCCCAGTGTAATTCACAGGAGCACCACCAGGCAAGTCTATAATGGCAGTGTGTTAAAACCGTGCTAACGCTATGGAAGTGGAAAATATTGGTTTCATTGGATGCTGAGGATGACAAAAAAGGGCGTCCGCAGGGTGAGCATTTTGTTATTCTCACCTTCCACTGAAGGCATATCCTTGAGGTTTCCTAAACCAATGCTCAGCTGGTGGCACTTCTGGGAACTCAGGCTCCTTTGAAGATGGACATTCAGTAAAACAGTAGAGAGAAGTGTAGCTCTTTGGGATCTCATGAGCTGAGGAAGTAGTTGTCATCCTTTACATTCTCGGGTAGCAATGGCCAGCTCTTCATATACCAGCTCCTTATCTTGGCAGGGATGCACTCTTTACCTGCTCCCAAACCCAGTTTTCTTTCTTCTTTAAAAATTTTCTTTGACCAAGCTAAGTGCTGGGATTGCTTTGTTGTGAAATACTTTGATGTACTGAGTTGGGTAGATTGTTAATAGACAATTATGCCTTTATAATACCTGCTAGATATTTCTGGCTTTCTAACTCTGCCCTTGTTTACTTACATGATTTTAGCATGTGGTGCTGGTTGCACACCCAGGAAGCGTTCTCCTGCTAAGACAGGCGTGTCATCACAAAATACAGCCTCTCCTGCGGCATCTTTAATACCTAACGGGTGCGTGATGGAGCATCTTCCTGGGTCTTGGAGGGGCTGCTGAGGATCGACACTCCATGTTTACAAAAACAAAGCCAATCACGAAGCCAATCAGCCAAGCAGGAGTGTTGATGAGATGGAGACATCCACGAAGAAGTGGGTAGATCTTTCCCTAGTCTATGTGAGAAAGAACTTTCCAGACTAGTCTGTTCAACTTAAACTGGAATTTTCTTCTTCCTCGTTGTCTTACCAGTGTGAAGCTAAGAGGGTAGGTGTGATGAAGATGAGTTGGGGTGGGAACTGGACCACGAGAGAAGATGGACTTGGGACAGCTAATATGTGGGAAAGTCTGCTTTTCTGAGAAAGCATACATGTTTCATAAAACAGATCTTAGTGAAAGTCCACTTGAGGTAAACATCTCTAATACTGGCAAGTGGAAGGCCATGTGCTCTGGTCAGCATCATCTGACAGCTTTGGAAGCCAGCCTATGTGACATCTCCCTCCAGGCAGGCAGTGCTGATCAAACGAGGGTCACGTGGGAAACTGGGAGACAGGAGTTCTAGTCCCGGTTCTGCTGTCTTAATTTTGGGAAGGAGTTTTTGTTCATTTGCTTGTTTGCTTTAAGCCCTTTGGGCTTCAGTTTCTAAACCAGCAAAAGTGCAAGATTAGATCCATGCTTCTCAGCTAAAAAACATTTGAACTTATAAACCGAGAGCGGAGAATTTTCTGTTGACGTGGGACTCTGAATTTGGAGGTGGACTGAGGATAAAATTCCATTCAGGCAAATGGGGCAACATGTAGAAGAAGATCTTTAAGGAGTGTCAGTTCTTACCTTCTGTAATTCCATGTAACCAGAGGAATTCCATGTAACACAGGGAATACTCCTATCCCCTGCAGACGTCTTCCAGAGATCCTGGGGATGAACACCGGGCAGATCTCCAAATAACAGGCTCTTTTGTGCTATCTGGTAGACCTATGTGGGCCAACAACCAACCCAGCCACAGCAGATCAGTCAGTGCCAGTGCGAGAACCAGCTTTCTGATCTGGGAAACATGTTTGACCACTGCTCTGCCCTCTCTCTCCTGTTCATCCTGGGTCTATAGCAGTGGGTTGGTCTGGGGTCCTGAGGACCATGTGAATGTGACTGTCTGTCTCGTACATGCATACAACAATAAGTCTTTCTGCTTCCAGCCACAGGGGTCAGCCACAAAATCCTTTCCCTCTGCAGTTCTCTCACGCTTCCTGCTGCCTTTTGTTGTATTTTTGTCCTTCAGATCTGTCTGTAAATCTCATTTTTGTGAGATTTTATTAGCATAAAAACATAACAGAGCTATAGGGAGGGTGGGAGGGAGACGCAAGAGGGAGGGGATAGGGGGATATATGTATATATATAGCTGATTCACTTTGTTATACAGCAGCAACTAACACAACATTGTAAAGCAATTACACTCCAAAAAAATGTTAAAAAAAGTCAATATAATTTTTTTAAAAACGTATAACTTCACGGATAATTAAAGAAATGCTAAGCAAAATAATAAGATACCCTTTTTTCTAAACTGTCAAATATTAGAAATATATATGTTAGAAATATATATACTGTATATATACAATATATATAAAATATATATATACCCAGTGTTGGTAAGGGTGTGATGAAATAAATGTAATCATACTCAGTTGCTGAAAGTATAAGTGGAAATAATCTTCCTAAAGGCTACAAGTATTAAGGACCTAAAAAGTGGACAGAAACTTCACTTCTAGGAACTAATTGGAATTGGACATAAGTGGAAATGAAATGCAAAGATTTATGTACTAGAACATTCACTATAATGTTATTGTTCTCAACAATGAGGGATTGGTTACATAAATTATAGCACATCCATCTGAATAAAAAAACATAGCCATTAAAACTGTTTTTGAAAAATAGTAACATGGAAAAATGTTCATGATACACTATAAAGTGAAAAAAGAAACATGTCTGATTATATATAAAACATAATCATCACTTGGTAAAAATATGTGTTTTATTTATTCACATATTTATATACACCCTAAAAACTCTTAAGACTAGAGGAAATCTATTAAAATCATAATGATGTGTTAAGAAAAACTATCCAAGGCTTGGAAAAAAGAATGACTGTATGTCCTTTCCATGTCATATCAAAACAGTCTAGCAGAGCCGCTCAGTGATTATCTGATTCTCTAGGGGAACACTCCTTTGTTTAAGTTACTATAGTTGTCACGTCTTATCTGAAGGGACTGTATTCCAAGACCCCCAGCGGCTGCCTGAAACTGCAAATAGTACTGAACTCTATACATATTGTTCTTTTCCTCTACATACATACCTATGATAAAGTTCATAAATAAGGCACAGTAAGAGAATATCCAGATTGCCAACATCACTACTCTCGCTCTTTGGGACCATTATGAAGTAAAATAAGGGTTACTTGAACACAGGCACTAGGATACTGTGGGTAACCGAGATGGCTACTAGGTGAATAACGGGAAGGAAACGCTGAACTAAGGGGTGATTCATGTCCCTGCCGGGATGGAGTGGGACGCCGAGAGATTTCATCATGCTCCTCAGGATGGCGCACAATTTAAAACTTATGAATTGTTTATTTCTGGAATTTTCCATTTAATATTTTTGGAGTGCGATTGACCAGGGGTAACTGAAACCACAGAAAAGTGAAACTGCAGATAAGCAGGATGACTGTCTTTACTATGGATTTAGAGCCTGGACTCTGTGAAGTTACATGACAACAAGTGGATTTTTCCCCCAGTAGCTAATCAAGTTATATCTGCTCTTAAAGATTACGGTTTTATTCTCTGCAAGATAGGAACCATCTTTGTATCTAAACTAGCAGTCTTCCTTCCTTGTTCTCTCAGTGCGTGTACACTCAGTCTCTCAAATTCACTTTCATTCAGTTTTATCATCTAGCTGGTTCCCTCAGTGCTGAGTTAAATAAATCTTTCATGTGTGCTTAGTTTAGATTTGTATGAGAATCAAGTTTTTAATATTTTTGAAATACTTTGACTGTGGCTGTATATTGGAGGTAGGTTTATAAGAGATTTCAGTGTTCTTCCTTACATCCTTCCATATTTGTCAAACATCCATGAAAGGACATGTTTCACTTTTATAAAAAAAGCACAAAATGTATGTGTATACGCATATGCGTACATTCTAAGTTGATTTTTCAGTCCATACTTGACCTGGTCCTATACCCAGAGAAGGGCTTACCTCCCCGATGATTTCCAAACGTGGCTTTGCAACTGACAGGGCAGACTCTGACTCCAGGGGACAAGAAAAGGCGTTATTATGCTCCCAGAAAACTAATCTGTGTTGCTGGATAAGTACAGGTAGGTTGATAAAATCCATTTCCACTGTCAGCTGAGCTGGACGGGGAACAAACTTCTTTAGTGGGAGCTGAGGACAAGTGCCTGAGTAAGGACACGCCCCCTCCCGCCCCCTTCAATGCAAACGAGTCAGAGTCCTGAATGAGGGACAGGAAGCACAGGAAGGTCTGAAATGTGAGACCCAGGGGAAGGCAGAGAGGACCACAGGAGGAAAGGGGGCCAAGCATGAGAAAGAGCGGGAGGCAGCAGACTGGAGGGGGAGGCTGCGGAGACCCCAGTGCCCCCTTGTAGGCTGGGAAGGGAGCTGGTTCAGGCTAGTCTTTTGCACCCACACTCTGAATTTATCTTTCATCTTCCCCTCCTGACTTCACCTCGTTTCCAACCCCATAGCCATGCAGCTGACATGACTGTGGTCGCTGGTATTTGCTTAGAAATGCACATGAGAATTCTGGCAGTTTCTTACTTTTGTTGCTCTCCTTTGCCTAATTTATTGACTATTGGAAACAATTCTTAGTGAAAAATCCAGATTCGAGTGCTTTAAATGCTGTCCTCCTGCAGAGACAGCTGCCTCACTCAATAATAACCTAGGAACAGAGGTGCTGTCATCCACTGGGCTCTGTGGTACATATTCTGGCCTGGAGACACCACCTAGACAGCGACCACCTGATTTCTCATTGTCACTAAGGCCAGGACTGATAACACATCTGTTTTCTTGGTTCTGTCACGTCAGAAACCATATCAGAGAAAAAGCCACATCCCTAAAACTAGAACATAAATTACACCGAGGCAGGCGAGAAGGTCTTTGCTGCCCCCTGTTGGTGGGATCCTACTAACCCCTAACATTTTATTTCAAACATTTAAGCAATATGCTACTTGGTTTCCGTACTTTTACTCTTTGAGAGTTCTGGTCCTGGTTTTGCCACCTATTCGCTGTGAGACCTTGTTGAAATAATTAAATTTCTTTGGACCTCAACCCTCCTCACCTGTACCACAAGCTTATTAGTCTCTTTCAATGATAGGATTTGTGGTGCTAAGGATCCTAGGTTTTTAGAACTTTTAAAGAAGATGGATAAGAAACTAGTGCAATGACCTAAAGCCCTCTAATGACGTAGATCAACATCTAATCGGTTATTATTGTTTGCACCTAGGCATGTGTAAAATATTTGCTGCAAACTCTATTTTTATTATGTTGAATCCAATTCAAGATAAAAATAACTGAAACAGATGAAAGTGGACATCATAAACTTCATAATCTTATACCTTTCTAAAGACAGAAATGAAAACAGAAACTAGGACTTGATCTGGTTTAAGGCTTGCATGTGTTTCTCCAGAAGGAAAATGATCATTTAAAGGAATTTACTGCATTCCTTCTTGTGGGGGAGTGGGGGAAGAAGCATTAATTTTAGGCACCATATACTACTGAAACAACCTTATACTTTATTAATCCAGTAGTATTCTTATTATAAAAAGGCATTCTAAAGTTAAAATGAAATTGAAAATAGCCACACATAGTATCGTGACTCTCCCATGATATGGTTATATCCAGATGTATCTAGGGACCCTGCCCTGGAGAAAAAGCTTTCCACCTGTGCTAACAGAGCAAGACTCCTCCAGCTTACGGGAAGCACTCTGCCGAGGCTACAAGGGGGCAATTTATTGGGCAGAAGGGTCTGAGTCAGTGAGTAAATGTGACAGTGGCAGACAGATGGTATACTGTGGGAGAGAGCATGTGGGAGAGTTTGAAGAGCTGAAATATCTTGAGAGGGTCAGTGGTAAACACAGGTATGTTACTCACAAGAACAGTGACATCAACAAATAAAATCCAAATGACAGCGATAACATCAATCAATGAAAGACAGCCATAGAGGCATGTGATTATTTTCAATCCAAATCCTGAACTGCAGACGTGCAACTAAATATTACTCCCCTGGAAGCAGTCTCCTTGGGAGAGACCACACGCTTATCTCAAGAGTGCTGTCCTCCTCAAGACATTTGGGGAGCCCTCTGGGAGGGATGTTCTTTCAAAGCCTGTGGCCTCTGTGGCAATAAATGTTTATCCTTTGAAGGGGGTTTGCTTCATGGTAGGAGGTAAAAGACATTCAAAAGCCAGCGTGATGGATAAGGCAGAGGGTCAGATTGGCTAAAACATTTTTTGGTCCAAAGTCAAGTAAAGGGCTTTCCTGGTGGTGCAGTGGTGAAGAGTCTGCCTGACAATGCAGGGGACACAGGTTTGAGCCCTGCTCCAGGAAGATCCCACATGCCGTGGAGCAACTAAGCCCGTGCACCACAACTACTGAAGCCCGCGTGCCTACAGCCTGTGCTCCACAACGAGAGAAGCCACCGCAATGAGAAGCCTGCGCACTGCGGCGAGGAGTGGGCCCCGCTCACTGCAGCTGGAGAGGGCCCGTGCGCAGCGGCGAAGACCCAACGCAGCCAAAGGTAAATAAATAAATTTTAAAAAACGAAAAAAAGTTATTTAAAAAAAAAAAGTAAAAAGAGACCTATTTTTCTCGTGTAGTTTGTAAACCAAAATGTGTTCTGTTTTGTCTTCAGTTTCACCACAGAGGGGCACTTCCCAGGCCGGTCCTGTGGGAACTTCCGTTTCCAATTAATTTACCTGACAAGGTCAGTATAAATCTAGGTATTTTATAGTCAATAGGCTCTTGACACCGTGAAAGATGTCTTGTGATCCTCATGAATCCTCTTCTGGGGATTCCACTATAGTTAAAATTGTTCCCGGTGAAGCACTATTGAACCCTTCCCATGGCTGCAGTACAGATGCAGGCAGCCCAGAGCTGACAAGGAACGAGGGCGTCAGGTGTGAGTGAGGGCAGAGTAACGATGGCCCGTGGGCAACACACAGTCACAACCTTCCTTCTGGGGAAGCTGCCCCCCAGGGAAGGCCATGGATGAGGATTCCATCTTTGAAGAATTCACTTTGAACACTGGACTGCAGATAGACTGAGATTACCATCAGTGGTTAAAGGCCCTCACAGAGAGAGACAGCCGTTCTAACTCAAGCAGCTAGAATGTGAACAGAACAGGATCCCGAGGAAGCCAACAGAAACACAAAGCCCCAGCATTCAAAGAGGGGCGTTTAGACTGGGCTGCGGGCACAACCCAACAATTCTTTCATACAGGGACACTGAGTGCTAACAAGGATAACTCTGTGGTATGTTATTTATATGTAGATTATAGTTTATAGTTAATAATTTATAGCTATATATGACATATTATAGTTGCTATAATATAGAATTACCCTAAAAGTTTGAATAAATTGTGTCATTCTCATTCACATTGATTACCAGTTCAGTTGCTCTCAACGAATCCATTAGTTGTCTTTTTAAATCTCCTTTGGGGGCTGTTAACATAGACTTTCTGGATGGGATAGACCCTCAACAGACAATGGCAGACAGGGCCTGGGTGGGGGGACCAGGAAGGCAGCACCCACCTCCCTTAGAACCTGGTCATTCAAGTGGCTTATGCCACGAAGATCTGAAATTAAGTAGTCCGTCTGATTTGGCCTTGTGGAAGCACAGATGGATGTAGCAGGAAACGGCAGCAATACTGAGTGACACAACCTTTCCTCACTAAGGTACCCACACCCGGAGGTGGGCCAAGAGAACACAGAGCCATGATCTGCTGTGAAGCCCAGGTTCTCAAGTGACTCACCGCTGTGTTTTCGCCTCTGGGAGCTGTGTGGCGGCCTCTCCCAGGCTGTCCTGCCCAAAAGCGAGATATCATCATTCAGATTCTGTAAGCCTGGAAAAGAAGGCGAGCAGGGAAAGAAGGCTCCAGTGGACATATGGTGACAACTTTTTCGTTCGTAAATGTCCCATTTTTCTGATTATTAAAGTAACATATACTCATTGTGGACCATCTTGTAAATACAGAAAGTAAGAAAAAGAGAGTCAAAATAGCTTAGAACCCCTGAAAAAATATGGACGGAAACCATTAGAACCCTTTCTTGCTCCACAAAGTCGGCGCTCCCTCCCGGGTGATGGGTCCATCTCCAGCCTCTCCCCTCGTGGTCCAGCAGCAGCACGTTTTCCATCTCCAGCCCCTGGCATGCGCTGCGCTCATCCTCTTTACCTGGTTATCCCCACTTACCCTTTGATCTCAGCTAGGAGAAGCCTTCTCTAACTCCCCTATAAAATCGGTCCTCCTGTTATCTCTTCCCCTAACACCATGCACCTCTCCTTTGGAGCACTTGTCCAGTTGAAATTTTAGTTTGTGTGATTATTTGTTTGACATCTATCTTCATGCTTAAACTGTAGGTTTTGTGAGGGTGGCGTCCATGCCTTTTTTTTTTTAAAGACCATTGTATCCCAGTGCCTAGCACAATGCTTGCTTGCTTCCTTGTCTAACTTGACCAAACCCTCCCCATCTTTAAGGTTAAGCCTGAATTCCACACCCTTTCCCTGTGCCTTCAGTAATTCTCTCTTTCTCTCATTTCCTACTAATTTGTATCCAGTTCTACATGACTGGCACGGAATTGTTCTCTAAATGGGTCACATTCCTAGGTGACGCTTTCAGCAAGTGCTAACCTGACTTCCTGCTTCCCTCTCTTCCTCCACCCATTAACAAATATTCCTGTGCACCTACTGTGTGCCTGGCACTGTTCTAGGGCCGAGAGCAGACAAGTTCTTCTCTAACAGGAAGCCAGCATTTTAGCAGGGGAAGACAGCCATCACCAGATCAATGAATAAATAAGGACGGTAATTTCAGATATGATTGAGTGCTGTGAAGAACCAAAGCCAGGTAGTAGGGTAGGTGTGAGAACAGGGGCTTGTAAACACTTCCTGGTGATTCCAGCAATGGTGGTTATAAAGCGTCACCATGCAGGAGTGAGGTTTAGGGGGAAAAATCTCAACTAACGAATCTCTTACCTTGTAAATTACTCTCCTCCACCTTTCCATTCCATCCCATATTATAGTCGTGATTTTTAAAAAGGAAAATATTTTTTTCACTTCATAATTGCTTGTTTATAAGAATTTTCTGGCATCACAGGCACTGCACAAATTCTGTTTCATACAATAATTCACTCAGCAGAGGGAGCTCATGCTTTAATTTTGGGAAGTTGGACAGAAAGCAAGATTCTTTAAAAAGAACCTGAAATAAATGCTGCAACTCTCATTTTAAATAAGGTTTTCTTTGAGTACTTCTTGGAGCTAAGACCATTTGACTAATACATAAATAGATGTGACTGATGAATTCATTTTGGGGAAGAATTTTCTTTAATAAGGTTCTGTTTTACATATCAAATAGGCTAATTTAGAACAGGTATCCCAGCTCAGGAGTCTAAGGATTCATCTAGAAAGAAGACAGCTGTCCACTTGTCCACCTTTCTGTTAAATTGCACTCTGAACTCAGAACATGAACTTATTTGACTCATTCTAACATGACTGTGATTTGACACTGAATGTGTGCATGTTGAGGTCCCTGCCTTTGAAATTATAAACCAGATATTTATTTAGACTTCAAAGAATGTTTACTACAACATGAGCCAAGGTCAAAGGCAGAGTGAAGATTGAGAGAATGAGTTAATCTCTTAAAGAGCCAGAACCATGAAGTTGACTCAGCAGTTCTGAAACCACAGGTGAAATCAGCAGCAGTAACAGCTGGGGTTTTGTGTGTGTAAACTACAATTTTCAGTTTCCCAGAGGACTACAATAATGACAGAAAAGGTGTATTAGGTAGACTTTCTCTTACTGTACATATCTGATTAGTAATTCTGCATTCTAATTCTCATTTCTACAAGATAGAAAGCAACATTTAAAAACACACTGTCTTCTTATTAGCAAAGTCAAACATTTATTAATAGAAAATTGAGGAAAAAAACGTTAAGAAGAGCATAAAAAACACAAGATATTTATTTTAGATTAGCACTTGCAACTTTATATCTAGCTTTAAAATTAATGTATGCAGTGTGGGGTTTTTTTGCTCTGTTTTTAAAATTGACGTATAGTTGATTTACAATGTTGTATTAATTTCTGCTGTATAGCAAAGGGATTCAGTTGTACATATATATATATATATATACATTCTTTTTTATATATTCTTTTCCATTATGGTTTATCATAGGATACTGAATATAGTTCTCTGTGCTATACAGTAGGACCTAGTTGTTTATCCATTCCATATATAATAGCTTACGTCTGCTAACCCCAACTCCCCACTCCATCCCTCCCCCAACCCCCTCCCCCTCGGCAACCACAAGTCTGTTCTCTATGTTGGTGAGTCTATTTCTGTTTCATATGTATGCAGTGTTTAAAATGGTTATTTATTTTTGTCTTTTCCTCACTTAAAAATCCCCAAATTCTCCTTCATTAAAATTTAAAAATCGCCTTAACTGGGCTAATCCAAAAACAGTACAATTTTGAAAGCATCCCTTAGATTGTAGAGGAAGATTCCACTGATGAAAAAGAAAATATTGGGAATTCCTTGGCGGTCCAGTGGTTAGGACTCCATGCTTTCACGGCCTAGGGCCTGGGTTCAATCTAAGATGCTGCAAGCCGAGTGGTACAGCCAAATAGTATCACACTTATCGCTCTTTTTCTACGTCTATCTTTCCCACAATACGATGAGTTCCTAGGGAAGAAATCATGTCTTTTTCATTATTTAGCAGCATATAGCCCAGTGCCTGGCACATGGTAAGTGCTTAATAACTATACAATTAGTAGACAAATGAGTGTTTTGGGATTGCATTGGGTCTTTGTTGCTGCGTGTGGGCTTTAGTTGCGGCGAGCGGGGGCTACTCTTCATTGTGGTGCGCGGGCTTCTCATTGCGGTGGCTTCTCTCGTTGCGGAGCATGGGCTCGAGGCGCAGGGTTCAGTAGTTGTGGCTCGCGGGCTCTAGAGCGCAGGCTCAGTAGTTGTGGTGCACGGGCTTAGTTGCTCCGCGGCATGTGGGATGTTCCCAGACCAGGGTTCGAACCCGTGTCCCCTGCGTTGGCAGGCGGCTTCTTAACCACTGCACCACCAGGGAAGTCCCCCAAATGAGTGTTTTAAAATGATTTTATTTTACCTGTACTTTTCACAGAGTAATATTGGTCTATGGGATTGAGTACAAAAAAATAAAAAGAAAGAATTGAGTTCTAAATAGTTAAAAAAAAAAGCCTCTCCTTGTTGGATACCTTTGGGACAGGCTGCTTGGAGAAGGGAAAGCTGAAGGAGTGAGTGCCTGGTGACTATTTTGACCTGTGAAAACACCACGGGCTGTTTAACAGGGAATGTGGTCGCTGTTGCCGTCTGCTGCTGGAGGGGAGAAACTCACTAAGCCTGCTTGAACAATGGAGGTAGCTAGGGCAGCTAGAGGAGTTTCTGGGTGAATCAGCAAATATTTGTTGAGCCACAGCTCTGTGTAGAAAACTGAGTCTGAAGAGAAAATGTACAAGAATGGGCATCAACAGAAAATCTACAGACAACAAATGCTGAAGAGGGTGTGGAGAAAAGGGAACCCTCTTGCACTGTTGGTGGGAATGTAAATTGATACAGCCACTATGGAGAACAGTATGGAGGTTCCTTAAAAAACTAAAACTAGAACTACCATACGACCCAGCAATCCCACTACTGGGCATATACCCTGAGAAAACCATAATTCAAAAAGAGTCATGTACCACAATGTTCATTGCAGCTCTATTTACAATAGCCAGGACATGGAAGCAACCTAAGTGTCCATCGACAGATGAACCGATAAAGAAGATGTGACACATATATACAATGGAATATTACTCAGCCATAAAAAGAAATGAAATTGGGTCATTTGTAGAGACATGGATGGATCTAGAGACTGTCATACAGAGTGAAGTAAGTCAGAAGGAGAAAAACAAATATTGTATATTAACGCATATATGTGGAACCTAGAAAAATGGTACAGGTGAACCGGTTTGCAGGGCAGAAATAGAGACACAGATGTAGAGAACACACATATGGACACCAAGGGGGGAAAGCGGTGGGGGTGGGGGTGGGATGAATTGGGAGATTGGGATAGACATGTATTCCCTGATATGTATGAAATAGATAACTAATAAGAACCTGCTATATAAAAAAATAAATAAAATTAAAAATTTTAAAAAGTCAGTTTAAAAAAAAAAGACAATGTACAATCTTTACCAGGATTTTCTGAATTTTCGAAAGATCAGATGTGGTTGAGCATCACACTGGAAAGTATGATTTCTTCCAGCCTCATGATCCTGTGATTTGGTTAGTGGCAAGTAGCCTTAGCTTTCTTTAGCAGAACCATCTGTAACGTAAGGGTCTCGTTATAATAAATGAGAACACACCTTTTGTCTTAGTCACTATAAATAATTCCAGCATCCTTGCAAGAGAGATAAGAATTGGATGGAACATTTCCTTAAACTTTGTGTCAGGCCCTTACAGGTAGGAGAATTATCATTAGTGGGAAAGAAGCCAGCTAGATTTCATGTTGCAAATAACACTGTGACCTAGAAGCAATTATCATAGGCCTAATAAGCAAAGTGAAATAAAACTGTGACAGATGAGGCTTGTTTTCGACCACATTCTAGATTTGGACTGAGGTGGAATTGCTCTTTAGAAGCCAGAGATTTTAATTATATAACAAGCTGGCTATTAGTTGGGCAAAAGAGTGAGTTTGAATCGCCAGGTATGTATTTTGATTTGTGAGCAGATGCTGTGACACATCTTCTTTCATTAATTTTGATTTTCAATCAAAGTAGGAACTGTGGTGTCATTGCTGTCACCATCACAAGTGTTCCCCACAAGGGGAGCTTTAGGGTCCTTCATTTTCAGTCCCAGAGGTCGTTTATGGTTCCTAGGGTGATCCAGGGGGTCCTCTCCCCATAGAAAGCCAGACATTTCTTTTTGGGCTCTTTTGCCAATCTCAGCAACAGATAAATTCAGACTTAATGCTGGTGTCAATGACAAACACACGGCCTTCATTAGAGCTTACAAACTGAACAAGATTTAATGGAACCCACCATGGATAACAAAACAAAGACAGATACTCATAGAACAGTAGCCTAATCACTTCACAATTAAATTCACTGCTTTGCATATTTATTTTTCCATCTCTTCTAGTTTAAAAAAAAAAACTAAGTGGATTTTAATTAAATCTTATCTTATAAACAAACAAGAATCTTATGTGCCAGGGATGAGATTTCTAATGTCAACTTCTCAACCGAAGAAATAATTGCTGGCTAAGTTACAAATGATAACAGAACATCAACAGAGAATTAACTGTATGTGTGCTGGGAATGTGTGCTATTTATCATCGGGCAGGCTTGCAAAGTGCCAGAACACTGAGTCCATCAGGAAATGGGAGACCCAGGTTCTAAGCCCTGACTGACCACTAGGGAGCCAGGCGAATGTAGGAAAATCTCAGTGAGTCTCTAGGCTTGATTTTATCTGCAAATTAGGGATTTGACTAGAAGCTACTTTGGTTCTCAGAGGCCATACTTCTGTGAGGTGAGGCTGGCTGTGTGTTGAAACATGGTAAAAGAACAGAATGTCAGACTTTTTAAAGCCAATAAGGACCTTCCTTTCACCGACCATCATTGTTTCCCAAGCAAGATTGAGGGGTTTTACAGCTACAGCGGAAAGTTGGACTTTTCTCAGTTAGCAGAAGTAAAGAGCAGAATTTTGTTAAAGTTTTCCTCCCATTTCGTTTCTGTAAAGGCAACGGCACTGCAAGTGAGAGCTGACAATAAGATGGAAAGAACAAGTAAATATTTATGAGGGTAATTTGCAAAGAGTAGATCATGCTTAATTGGGTGACCGTTTCTTTTCCTTTTTCTTTTTTTTAATGGACTTCTATGCTTCCTGTTTTGACCTGGTACAGGGACCATATAATAAGTCATATTTTCTAAGTCTGAAATAGTTCCTATTCCACTCAGCCTAACTAAATTTGCCACTATTTTATGATGTTCAGCAAAGAAAATGGTGTTCAAGGAAAAGCCCTGGACTTCTGCTTGCTCCTGCACATGAGTGAATCTGAGAACCACTGGTCTAGTTTTATAGACGGGAATAACAATGAGGCTCAAAGAGGGGATGTGACCTAGTCAAGGAGACACCGATGGTTAATGTGAGCAGAACCATGAGCCCGAGGGCACCAGGCTCCCTGCCTGGAGTTCTCTAAAGTTGAAATGGTTCCATACATCTGGAAAAACCATGGTTTAAACAACTTCCGCTAGTTAAAAAAATTAAGGAAACCATTTCTCAAGGGAATTGAATTAATTTATTTGAAATTAAATTTGATGATACCTTTATAAAAATATTTTATGCAAAACTGTTTTGCTCTTTGTGGGAGCCATCAAAAGGGCAGATCTTTGGGTGGAGTTCTGTGTTTCCATAAATCATTTCACACTGAATAATTTCAACACTGAACAAAAATCATGGTGGAAGTTGCTTAACTGACTAAAGTGATGGAAATTGAACAGTAAAGGCAGATTGGCTAAAAGAGAATTTCTTTTCATAAGAATTCTGTAAATCTTGTCTTAAGTTATGTGTTTTGTCGGAAAGAATGACAGAGAGATGGAAGTTTCTGGGAACTGATTAAAAGCTCCAGTTAATGAAACAATCTGTACGCTTGTCTCACCAGGTTGGGCCAGTGGTTCTCAGAGGATAGTCCATGGATTCCTTTCAGGGGTTCCAAGGTCAAAACTATTTTATAGTAATATTTACCCTCTTCCTTCTCATTCTCTCACGAGTTACACTGGAGCTTTCCAAAGGTTGCATCATGTGTGGTACAGCAACAGGCTGAATGTAGAAGCAGATACGCAAATCCAGCTGTCTTTTAAGCCAGTATTAAAGAGCTTTGCAAAAATTGTAAAACAATGCCACTCTTCTCACTGATTTCTCTTTGGAAAGATAGAGTTATTCTTCATGAACCATATGTTATTCATGCTAATGTGCAATGTGTTCACCCATGTTATTTTCTTTTTTTTTGACAATTTTTTTTTTTTTTTTTTTGGGTACGCGGGCCTCTCACTGTTGTGGGGTCTCCCAGTGCAGTGCACAGGCTCCGGACGCGCAGGCTCAGCGGCCATGGCTCACGGGCCCAGCCGCTCCGCGGTATGTGGGATCTTCCCGGACCGGGGCACGAACCCGCGTCCCCTGCATCGGCAGGCGGACTCTCAACCACTGCGCCACCAGGGAAGCCCTTATTTTCTTTTTTTAAAAATTTTTATTGAAGTACAGTTGCTTTACAATTTGTGTTAGTTTCTACTGTACAGCAAAGTGAATAAGCTATACGTATACATATATCCCCTCTTTTTTTGGATTTCCTTCCCATTTAGGTCACCACAGAGCATTGAGTAGAGTTCCCTGTGCTCTACAGTAGGTTCTCATTAGTTATCTATCTTATACATAGTATCAATAGTGTATCTGTGTTGGACTTCCCTGGTGGCGCAGTGGTTAAGAATCCACATGCCAATGCAGGGGACATGGGTTTGAGCCCTGGTCCGGGAAGATCCCACGTGCCTGTGCGCCACAACTACTGAGCTGGCACTCTACAGCCCAAGAGCCACAACTACTGAGCCTGCATGCCTAGAGCCCATGCTCCTCACCAACAGAAGCCACCGCAATAAGAAGCCCGCGCACCACAACGAAGAGTAGCCCTTGCTCGCTGCAACTAGAGAAAGCCCGCGCGCAGCAACAAAGACCCAACACAGCCAAAAATAAATAAATAAATAATTTATTAAAAAAATAATAATAAAAGGCTTCCCTGGTGACGGGGTGGTTGAGAGTCTGCCTGCCGATGCAGGGGACACAGGTTCGTGCCCCGGTCTGGGAAGATCCCACATGCCGTGGAGCAGCTAGGCCCGTAAGCCACGGCCGCTGAGCCTGCGCGTCCGGAGCCTGTGCTCCACAAGGGGAGAGGCCACAGCAGTGAGAGGCCCGTGTACCGCAAAAAACAAACAAAAAACAACAAGACAAAAAATTCCCAGTTTTAATTTCACATACTTCAAATGTTAATAGATATAACCCACATAAACAAAGGCTCTTTAGGGCCCTCAGTCATTTTTTAAGGGCTTAAGCAGTCTTGAGACCAAAAAACTGAGATGCCCTGCAGGGCAATGGTGACACAGCAGTGAATGCCACATTCTCCTCACAGGTGGCTTGTGCTCACAACCTAGTGAGTACATAGGTGATGTCAGTCTGGCAGAAGATACCCTACAGGATAAGGACAGAGCTCTAGGGAGCACAGGGGGATTCCTCCCCAGACTTGAGAAGACTGTTAGTGAAAGTTTTCTGAAAGAAATAGAGAAGGCATTCCTCAGTCTATGCTTTCGACCCACCCCTTCCATCTCTGAAGTTTTCAGCTTCTCCCTTTTACTTGTATTCTTCCCATCAATCTTCAAGCTTCTTCCACTAATAAATAATACAAAACTCAAACTCTTCAATCCCAATTCTCCACCAAACCCTATTGATTTTGCCTCTTAACCCTCTCTCCCGTCTGCCCTCTCTCTCCACCTCCACCACCAGCACCCTAATCCTAGACACCATTGTCCCTCTCCTGGGCTGTGTGATACCCACCTGTCACCCTGCATTCACTTGTGACCCCTTCCAATATTTACCCCATACAACAGCCAGAGTAATCTTTCCAAACGGTAAATATCCTTTATTGAAATCCTTTCATGACTCTCCATTACCTGCGCAAAATATTTATATTCTTTAGATCTGCACTAAAGGCCCATCAGGATCTGCCCTTCTCTGCCCTTTCCAGTCCCACACTTTGGGGTAGGGGTGGGGGTTACAGTGAACCCTCCAACAGGCGATGCCCTCATCATTTGGGATTGTTGGTTTTTCCTGAAAGCTCTGAGTTCCACAAAGCCACTAGCCAATACACGTGATTTTTACTTTACCTAGAATTCCCTCTCCGTGTCCCATTCATTTCCCCTTCCTACTTCTTGATAACTTCTATTGATAATTCAAGTTTCAGCTCAAGCTTGGCGCTTTGGCAAAGTCTCTCTGGATGTCCACCCTCTCCCACCTCTTGCTCTCTGCTCCACTCCCAGCCCCGGTTCCTAGGTCTCCATACAGCCCTCTTGGCCTTCTATCATTAATTGTTATGGGCACATCTGTCTGACTCTTCCATCCGACTGAGCTCCTGAGAGACAGGCAGTGTATCATTTCTGTATCCCAAGGGCCTAGCAAAGTGCCGATGTATGGGATGCTCCCCATAGAAGTTTGTGCAACAATTACAAATGAGTCCAAGAGATGCCTGGAGGAACAGGTTTTTAAAAAGAAAAGAAAATGCTTTAAACCTGTGCCAGGCTGTCAGGTAAGTGATACAGGGAGCTGGTAACTGCCCTCACCTGCTTACAGTTTGTACCCTGGGTTTTCTCTGGATTTTAATAAAGATGCCTGTGTGCCAAAACAGACTCTGACTGTCCTGCTTTGGACACAGAAGGAGATGAGTTCTACTAGATGAAAGGTCATGGACAAGGTGGGTCCACCCAGGGGCAGGGCAGGGAGGGGAATGCCTTCCACAGTTTCCTGAAGGTGACGGTAGTACAAAGGTACCCATGGGATAATTTGATATTAAGTCTATGAACATTTTGAGTAAGTAAAATTTCCTATGATAGATAGTAAATCCTTGTTCACTTTGGCTTTATTTTTAGTGGGGCAAAAACCAAAGAAACAAGTTATAAGGAAGAGAGTGTTTTTCTTTGAAGATGTTTTACATTTTCCTTTTGACATTCACGTTAAGATATCTGAGTTAAAGATGCTGGAAAGTGTCACCTGGGAATGAGCTGATGGACTGTTTATTCCCTTAGAGTTGACATAAAAAGAGAAATAAATCAGGAGAAAAGAACATACCATTAGTTCAGGTGGAACTATAAGTTCCTGGGTTGAGTCCAAGGGCTGCAGGTCTTCTTTTTTACACAATTTGGTACAAACTTTAAGAAGAAAAATTAGTGTTTTAATCTTTTGATTAAAAAAAAAAAGTCAAAGTTTGATAAGCACCACGGTCATTAACAGCCAAGTACTGAGCCTCTCCTGTTTGAAAGGCCCTGGACTGGGCTCGGGATACATGGCAGTGAGGGACAGACCAGTCCCTCAGTTTTACTCTAACAAGAGGAGCATCTGTCAAGCAATTGTCCTGTGCCAAGCACAGGGCCTGGCTGGAGCAAGATGAACTACAATTAGGGCCAACAGAAGCCACGCATCAGAAGTGGGGTCCAGAGGCAGGCTCCCCGGAGGTCAGGGAACAGTGGTTGCAGAGGCTTCCTGGAAGAGGGGCGAGGAGGGAATGGAGCCAGCCCAGACCCAGATTGGGAGGCTGTCCACAAGGTGTTAGGAAGAAACCAAGTCGGTGGCTTTGACCACAGGGAAGTGATTAGAAGGAGGCGGTGTGAGGGGTCAGAGCAGACAGACTGTGGAGCGTCTTCAAAGGCGGGCTTCAGTTTTGAGACAGCATTTGGGGCCAGTGGGAGCCACTCAGCATCTCTGAACTGATAGTTCTGGAAGGTTTCTTGAGCTACAGTATGCAGTGGTTCCTGATTCCGGACCTGCAGACTGGTTGCGTTTGTCACCTGGGGAGTTTTGTAAAAATTCTGAGCTATTCCCAGGCTACTCCGCACGAGGTTCCAATCCAGTAAAACTGAGGGAAATCCTAGGCCATCACATTTTTTAAAAGCTTCGAAAGGAATTCTGGGAAATGTGAGGACCCTGCTGTGAGTTGCGTTGTGTGGGAGGTGTGGGAAGGAAGGTAACCAGGTGCAGAAGTTGTGTAATGATCTCAGTGTAAATGAAGATGGTCTGGATTAGGGCAGCGTGTGTGCGGAGGAAAAGCGACAGATGAGCTTGAGGGCTAGTGCATGTTAAAATCATCAGGCCTTGGTTCTGGGTGAGAAAAAGCACACAATGATGGTACCATTTACCATAAGCATGGAAGGCAGGAGAGGGGCTGGTTCAGCAGAGTAAGAGTGGAGGTTATAGTGAGCTCAGGATTAGGTATGGGAGGGAAGGGTCCAGAGAGAGCAGCGGTAGGAGAGGATTCAGGAAGCATTTATGGAGACGTTACCTGGAGTCTCAGGAAGGAAGAGATGTTAGAAAAATGTATGACAATAACTCAGCTAGAAAGGGGACAAGGAATGGATGCCAGGGTGGGGAAAAAAAGAAAAAGGAAAGGGGACAAGGAGGGTGAGTGCATAAGGATAGAGGGGATGAGAACTGGCTGCATCTATGGGAAAGGCTGTCTCATAAATGAGGCACGGATTTGCCCAACATTATCCCATATGTGGACATTACAGGAAAGCGGGTCTCAGACAAAATTAGAAATGGCTTTCTAAACCAGAGTTGGCCTGGGGAACCACTGAATCCAGTTCTGTCTGTTGGCTATTACAGTTCCAGGGAAGTCTACCCGTTCTAACAGGGACTAAACATGGTTAGTTGACACTTTGCAGGGAGGTGATGTAAAGAAAATTATAGCTGAAGAGTGAGGAATGGTGAGATTAAGCACTTTATTCGATTTCCTGTAACATTATTTTTTGTGTATATGAACTACCATCCTGGAGTCCACTCTTCTTTATATTTCTGTTGATGTCAGGAGTATCAAATGTGGCTTAAGGAGTCCATTCCCAACACCGTCCTTAGTCTCAGATTGTCGGGACTCCGCTCTGGGTCCCAACTCTGGCCCCTTCTTGCCACACCCATCCCCAAGGGGCAAGGGTCCTTGGGACCAAAGGGACATTGCACTCACAGCCGGTACCCCACCTTCCAGCCACAAGCCACGGACACACACAACCTCCGAATTCCCTGCTGCCAAGGCCCCAAACCCACTTCCAGGGCCCATGTTGGCCCCTGCTCTGGTCCCTCCTCCCAGAGAGGGCAGGGGTACAACCAGGGGCTCACCCCCAGGCCTGTGTGGTGGCCAAGGACAGCTCTTTGGGGCATGGAAGGAGCTTGGAGACGTGAGCTGAGCGCCCAGTCTGTGATGACACCAATGCAGGACTTTAATCCATTCTTTAATCTTTCCTTTAGACATATTTCCTTGCACATCCCCCTTTGGCATCATCATAACGCTTTCTCACTTTTCCACATTCTTCTTAACAATTTAGGAATCCAAACATCTCTGGATATTTAACTTCTACAGTTTATACATTTGTAGGAAAAAGGTTATGTTTTTAAAATGAATAATTCTATATAGTCTTTCTTAGCGACTTATCCTAGGTTTTTTAGGGAGAGGGATGTGGAGGCAGTAGGCATGAGAGGGTCTGAAACAGAAGCTCTATGGATGGTACGTATACTTAGTGGCTATTGATTCCACACAGCATGAAAGATGGAAACAGCTTCTCCTCTCTTCCCCATAGACCATTAGTACTAATCAAGGATGGAATCGCATTCAGAGAGAACACACGCAGTTATTTCAGAAAAACGTTTCACTTTGGCTATGACTCCACAAAACGTGCTGCTGAAATGACAGTGTGAGAAATAGATTCTTTTCTGTTTCTCCCTATCACAAAGCTAGATGTAAGGAAGATGGCATAATCTGTTTTCACTTAGAACATGCTAGTTTATAAACTTCACCTTCAAAAAAGCCATTAAGCCGCTCCCTGACTGTATTTCTGAGAAGAATATCTAGTTACCCTCATTGAGAAGGGCAAAATGGCAAACCTCTGAGTCTCTGATGCACAGTATTGTGCTTTCCTTGAAAACCAATTCCACGTAATGGGTGTGATGCTTTGCTGTTTCCTCCAGAAGTCCTGGCTCGGCAGCTCTCAGATGTTTTATACTCACAGGACTGAAACTTTTCCCACTCTCCACGATGGGTCTGTAGCCAGTACAGCGGCATAATTGCCTGGGTAGAAAGAAATATACAATGATTCGACCCAAAGTTCACTCCTCTGCCCTTGGAATGTCTCCCTCATTCATAACTAAGACTCCTCTCCCCTCCAAAAAATTACTGGGTCTACAAAATCCCAGTAATTTTTCTAGATTGAACTAGCGTCAGTAATTTTTCTAGATTGAACTAGCGTCATCAGAAGACATTTAGGACACGTTTCTGGACTGCACTCTGTGGAAGGGGGCAGAGTAGGAAACCAGTGAAGAGAAAGGGCAAAGGACTGAGGAAACGTCTTCAAGGGTACAAGTCACGTGCCAGAGATGTGCCCATCTCGTGAGCAGAGGCTCTGCCTGTTTTTGTTCCAGACCCTCTTTCTTCTGTTGTCGTTCTTATTTCTTTTGTTCTTGTTTTTAAAATTATAATATTTATTTTTTATTTACATACAGTAAAATTCACTCTTTTTAGTGTCCAGTTCTGCAAGTTTAGACAAACTCAAACAATTGTATATCCACTACCACGAACAAGCTATGAAACAGTTCTGTCTCCCTCACAAACTCCCCATGCCGTTTTGGAATCAACCCTCCAGCAACTCCCTGTCCCCAGAAACCACTGATCTGTTTTCTGATTCCAGACCCTCGTTTTAAGGATGTTGGTATAGTGAACAGCTTTGGAAGATAAAGCAGTGTCTCCCATGGAGGAATTAGCAGACATTCTTACTGTCCAGTATACTAAAGATAACGTCACCTTCTGGCAGGCTTACCATCCATTATCAAAGATTTGAGTTCCCTAATCTCAGGGTTCCTCTCCTGCAATGCAACCCTTTGCACATCCAGGTGTCCACTGGCCCTACTCATATTGCCTTCGGAATTGAGGCTCAGGAAGCGGGCATAAATTCTAATAATCTAGCTCTGCTGTTGCTGTGAAGAATAAAGTCCTTTGTCTCTGATCCAGGAGTCTTGTGTCTTCTGCTAGCATCCATCAAACTGTGTCAGGCTAACTTGTTAGTTTGTAAGTAGGGTAAAATCTCAGACCCTGGGCTTCCCTGGTGGCGCAGTGGTTGGGAGTCTGCCTGCCGATGCAGGGGGCGCGGGTTTGTGCCCCGGTCCGGGAGGATCCCACGTGCCGCGGAGCGGCTGGGCCCGTGAGCTATGGCCGCTGAGCCTGCGCGTCCGGAGCCTGTGCTCCGCAACGGGAGGGGCCACAACAGTGAGAGGCCCGCATACACCAAAAAAAAGAAAAAAAATCTCAGACCCTTTACAGTTCTTGGAGGTCACTAGGTGGTATTAAGATATCTTGTAACATTGGAAGGACTGACCCAGACACAGAGGGAGTATCTCTTACAAAGGCTGGGAAAGCGTGTTTGCGGGAATGGCTCCTAGATCTGATCAGGATGTCACTGTATTGTAATTAGCTCTGTGTCTCTTTAGGCCAGTGATTCTCACCTTTATGGGAAGTGGTCATAGACTCTTTGAGAATCTGATGATAGTTCTGTTCTGTGAATGTTTCCTCAAAATCACATGTGGATACACACACATTTTGCACATTCACAGACCCCTTTAAAGACTTTAATTGGCCCTGGATCAGAACCTCTGGTCTGGATTGATTCTCACTAGGTGTAAAGACCATATAGGCATACTGCTCATAACACAGTAGGCACTGATGCTTGTAGAAAGGAACATGAATACATTTGAGCAATAATTAAGTAAATTAGAATACTAAAAACTTATATAGATGATACCCCACAATATGAAACCAAAGAAGACACTGGTTATAGTGGGGGGAAAAGTGATAATAATAAAAGAGGTCCTGGTAATTCTCCAGAGAAAATAACAAGGAAAATGACCTCAGGAAAATAAACATATTCAGATGAGTGGTTAAGAACGTGGATGCTGCAACCAGATTACCTGAGTTCCAATCTTGACCCTTCCACTTGCTAGTGACGTGATCTCAGGCAGTAACTTACCCACTCTGTACCTCAGTTTCATCATCTGCACAGCCAGCATATAGTACCTACCATAGAATAGCGCCCGGTACATAGAAAGTTCTCAATAAAAGTTAGCTGTTACGGTGGCATCTAGATATTAAAGCAGAGACTATGGGTGATAAAGAAAGAAGACTTGCAATTTTGGTGCAATGATGCTACTGTTGTCTAATGGACACCACCAAAGCCTAGAGGGATGAGATCCACGTGGTACCTGGCAATGTTAAAAACAAGAAAACTAACAAAGGACGGGACCATATGATCATAAAATATAAACTTGAGTGGAAATCCAGGAACTTCACAGGAAGAAAGGGAGTAGAGACCATTTGGGTGAGAATGCAAATAGAAACAAACAGAAATGTACCTACGACTCTCTCGTACCTCACACTACGGGCCACAGTGCTTGCTAAAAGTAACTGTCCAGATTCCCAGCTTTTATTTTCCTAACTTAGTGGGTTTTTTGTTTGTTTGTTTTGGTTTTTTTTTTGCGGTACGCAAGCCTCTCACTGTTGTGGCCTCTCCCGTTGCAGAGCACAGGCTCTGGACGCGCAGGCTCAGCGGCCATGGCTCACGGGCCCAGCCGCTCTGCGGCATGTGGGGTCTTCCTGGACTGGGGCACGAACCTGTGTCCCCTGCATCGGCAGGTGGACTCTCAACCACTGCGCCACCAGGGAAGCCCCCTAACTTAGTGTTTTTATACCTGACCCTCTGATCCTTGGCTTTCCGTGGCTTTTTTGTTTTAAATATCTTTATTGGAGTATAATTGCTTTACCTTTGATATCTGCCTCTAGCCACTTAGTTTTGGGGCTGAGACTTCTACTTCTGGCTTATTGCATCCAGCTTCCTTGATCTGAGCATATAGTTTCAGCATCCGCTGTGGCCCCAACAGGGGTTGTCTTCGTGCCTCCAAACCCATCCTACCGCTTGAACCAGAAGCTTGCTCCCAGCGGGGTTTGAACAACACAAGCCTCTTGGCCCAACGAAAGGTACGGATGGGGCCTCCCTAAAGCAAATCACAAAACTTAAACAGAGGGAGAATATAGCTGGGAAGGGATCCTTCAATTACCCAGGTTTGAGAAGCTCTACCTCTTTTAAAGAAGAAGCCCTAAAAAATGCCTGCGTGGCTCAAAAAGTGAGAGGAATAAATGAGGGGAATGGCTGTCGAGCCAACCACAAAGGCTGTGATAGGAGAGTGACAGAATGTTTAGGTAGAACATCTTTGGGTTCATAACAAGAGAAAGACAAGGGTGGGTGTTGTTATTCAGGGCTTATTCAGGGTTATTCAGGGCTATAGGCTTCTCAGAAGTCCGTTTCAGAAAGTACAGAGCAGTGATGGCTCTTCTCCCATTTACCAGCAACTGTAAAAAGGAAATATAGCATAAAATGCCCAGGAAGCTCTCAGAAATGAAATTTGGAGGATGTAACTGTAAATGAAGAAGAAATAAGCACTGTGGGTGCGGGGGGCACTGTAACCAGATTGTTCTCTGCTAGGCAAAGACAAAGAAAGGACGTGAACAAATTATGGAAGTAATGGGGCAAACTGACGCCAAAGGCAGAAGTGTGAATCAGAGCAGTGCCAAGTTGGCTAAGTGCCAGACAGAGAGAACTTTTGTGGGAAATGCTATTGAACATAAGATGTATCAATCAAAGAACAAATATACTGCTCAATGAAGCTAGAGTAATATTGACAAGTGTCAGAGAGAAGGCACAACTATTTTATTCCTAGTTTTGCTTCCGTATTTCTCACCAGAGGAATACTTGGTAAACCAAAAGCATCAGATAAGCACATTTAAAAAGATGTGATGCCCACCACGCGTGGAGATTTTAAGACAGCACTTAGCTTCTTTAGATCTGTTCAAGTGGTCAGATCGATCAAGGTGAACTTTGTCCCATGACCTTGAATTTATAGATGAGATTGTGAAACCATGGTCAGTAGTGTTTTGGGACATCACAGGAAACCAGAGCAGAGCTGGAGCCCGGGAGACAGGCAACCATTGATCCTGGTCCTCGAAAAATGCACGCTGATGAGGTTGACTTTGTTCTCGGGCAACTTTCTGCATCTATTCTGGAATGGGTTATTGATGAGGGGGCCTCGAGAAGTGGTCCCTAAGAGGAGAGTGAATACTGAAGAAAACTAGCCTCTTTCCCTTTTGAGAGAAGATTTCTTTCTTTTTTTTTTTTTTTAATATATTTATTTATTTATTTTTGGCTGCATTGGGTGTTCGTTGCTGTGCACGGGCTTTCTCTAGTTGCAGCGAGCAGGGGCTACTCTTCGTTGCGGTGCGCGAGCTTCTCATTGCTGTGGCTTCTCTTGTTGCGGAGCATGGGCTCTAGGTGCCGGGCTTCAGTAGTTGTGGCTCGTGGGCTCAGTAGTTGTGGCACGTGGGCTCAGTAGTTGTGGCTCACGGGCTCTAGAGCTCAGGCTCAGTAGTTGTGGCGCACGGGCTTAGTTGCTCCGCAGCATGTGGGATCTTCCCGGACCAGGGCTCGAACCTGTGTTCCCTGCACTGTCAGGAGTATTCTTAACCACTGCACCACCAGGGAAGTCCCTTGAGAGAAGATTTCTACACTGAGAAGCTGGTCAGTGCTGTAGACACAGTGCGCGGGGGTTTTATGAGGCATTTGATGCTGGCTGTGCTCCCTCTGTGGAGGCGATGAAGAAATGTAAATGCATGATACCCCAGAAGGGTTTGTACTTGAGTGAACAAGTCCAGTGTCAACAGTGTTGATTAATTTTCTCATAGTTCTCGCTTGGCTTATTCTATTCAGTATTTTAATCAATGACATACATACAGACAGAAGGTAATGTTTATCTGATTTGCAAATAATAGTATCAAAGTTAGAAAACAACGTGACAGGCATATATGCAATTTAATAAGAATTTGAAAGTTTCCAAAATGGCAAAAGGGGAAACACTGCTTTAAAAGTCTTAAGGCTTTTTTCAATTGAGTACAAGTTGATGAGTCATAGGGAGTTTCTTCTGATCCCTAAGTCTATAACTTCATAAGCATTAATAATACTTAAATCACAACTGTAGCAGCTACAGCCACAACAAAACGTAAAGCAAACAAAAGTTCATTGCTTCTTTTGGCTGACTCTAGGTACATAATTAAAAGATTTTTAAAGGCCTAATATTTCCAAACACCATTCCAATAACATTGCAACTGCATCAGAATCACCCGTGCAAAGACTGTTTCCATAAACACGTGCTTCCCAAACATACATTATGTTCAAGTGAGCAGACACAATTGATATGATGCCAAGAATGTAACAGTCATGTGGAAAATTCACTTTACTTCTTGGCTGGCTGCCTCAGTTTCCCCTCCTGCTATATAGGGATGGATAATATTTGCCAACACAGCTTGAGAGAAGTGGGTCACAGAGATCAACGAGTCAATCTTTGCCAAGTCCTTTGGCCTGATTCCTTGGAGGGAAATTCTTGAGTGTCCTGCTCATCTTGTCAAGGATGGTACTCGTTCTACAGTGTAGAGGTTTGGGACTCACCATCCAAGCTTCCCATTGACTGCTTCCCATTGACTGCTGTGGTGGGGCTCTGGGTGGTTCCTTAGGAGAGTGAAGGTGCTCGTCACCATGCCTGGGGTGCAGAACTCGCAATGGGTACCATGGCCTTTAGCAATCCTTTTCTAAAAGCAGAGAACACAGAGCACCCAGCCTGAAAGCTGAGGGGTAGGAAGCTCTCAGAAATGAGGCAGAGGCTCCGACTGGTGCAACTGAAGGTCGGCACAGGCCCGGCAGGTATAGGCTGGAAGTGCTGTGATTATTCACATGGAAGATGCCAAGGGATGCTTTCTGGGGAGAGAGTCCATTGATGTCGCTGGGGAGGAAGTCCTCGAAGTTAACCCGGGACATGACTTCAAGGGCACAGTTTGGATTCAGCCAAGACCACAGACATTGAGATTATCTGCTTTTATTTTGTTCTCCCTCTCATTCTGCTACCAATTGGGGAAAAAAATTGAATTCGAGGGATTTGTTGTAAAGTCTTCTGTCCATAGAGAGAGCTCCAGCTTTTCTTCTTATTTCCACTGAAGGGTTACCTGGTGTTTCATTCATTGTTGGACATTTGTACTCATGCAGCTGAGTACCTGAGTTTAAAAATCCCACACAAACTCAGCCTTGAGACTAATGTGCCCAGCTGCGTGCCTCTGATGGTGCGAGGGGCTTTGTGGGAGTAGAAGGACAAAAGGCCGGTGAGGTTCCTTCCCCCTGGCCTCTGGCTCAGCGGTCTGCCAGCGACCTTCCTGGTACACCAGTGCCTTATGGTGTGGGAGGGTCATTTATACGAGACATAGTCCTTGACCCCAAAGGGTTTATTACTTATTCAACATATATAGTCTTGACTAAAGACTATCACATAGCATGCCAAATTCAAATATCTTAGTCACAAAAGTGTTTTTTTTTAAGTATTTTTTTCTGGCTAGAATTAGCAGCTTGGCCATTTACACAGAACAAACACAGAATAGGCAACCTTGTCTTTTTCATTTCGTTATAGGAAACAAGATAAATATGCATTTCCTTGTCTTTGTGCATAGGTCCCAAAACCTTCCTGCAGGAAGGATTCCTCCCTGAGGCAATTAGATGGTCTGAAGTGACTCAGAGAGTCACTCCCTCTGCACCCCTTGCCCGTACATTTTTACGGAAGCGTAATAAGCTTCAAATAATAATAAAGAAAGCCACAGAATGAAAAAAGAAATTAAGAAAAGGTTACCATTTTTTCCTATGAAAGGGACAGAGACCTTTACCTACCATATATATATTTTTTACATCTTTATCGGAGTATAATTGCTTTACAATGGTATGTTAGTTTCTGCTCTATAACAAAGTGAATCAGCTATACGTATACATATATCCCCATATCCCCTCCCTCTTGCGTCTCCCTCCCACCCTCCCTATCCCACCCCTCTAGGTGGTCACAAAGCACTGAACTGATCTCCCTGTGCTATGCAGCGGCTTCCTACTAGCTGTCTGTTTTACTTTTTCGCCTGCTATCTTTGTTCTCTAAAACCATAAGCCATGGCCCGAACAGCTAAAGGAGCCACCTAGATCCATATCTATCCTGAACTCATTAACATATGCTCTTACCTGAACTAGATCAATCCTGGTTTTGGTGCTTCCTATGACTTCTAAGGTGGTGGCAGCAGCCCCATCAAGAGAGCAGATGGGCACCAGGCAGGCAGTGATGGAGGAGTGACTTCAGAGTTCACACAGGGAAGCTGAGAAGAATTGGCACAGTGACAGCAGCAGTTTCCAAAAAAGAAAAAGGAAAATGTATTTAGATGATTATAATAGTAATTACTTTGATATGAATACAATTAGTTGAGTATGCATCAAAGCTGGGCCATTACATAAATGATTTGGAACTTGAGTATGGAGACCTAAAAATAAATATTCTATTACTTGGAATTAAAAAAGCCATTTCCCCCTCCAAACTATCTTGTTGAAAAATATTTTTGGAGTCGAAATGGTCTGTTTATTCCTATGCCCTTTTCAGTTTGCCAGCTGTTATATGTCTGGTCAAATAAATTCGTTACCCTTCAAACAATCTCCAGGTTACCTGTGATCTTATAAAGACCCAGAGGATATGAGGAAGTTAAGAGACCACCTTGAAGGCAAGTCATTCAATAACTTCAGCAGAGTGTAAACTCCACGAGGGCAGGTAACTTTGGTTCCCAGTGCCTAGGACAGGGGAAGCTTGATAGATACTGGTTGAATAAATGATGAGGATAATTGAGCATTTCCCCTAAACGTTCAGGCTTTTGAATGCACATGAAATTCATTGTACCTCTCGAGAGGAGGAGAGAACTTGAGTTTGACCCTGAATATGGTCATCTGTCTACAGGAGGGTTATTAGGAAGGGTGAGAGCAGGCTTTTAGATCTCTCCTGGGGTCTCTTTTTTTCATTCACACAAAGACAGGAAAGGAGAAAGTATCTAAAAGGCACACAAACCATCGAAAATGGAAAATTTCTAATATAATTGGAGCCTCCCCAGTACCACTTCTTTTAAACAAGGAAACATAGGATAATTGGAAGAGAATGTAATACAACTTTGGGTGCTTGGCCTAAAAAAAGAAAGAGAAATCTATAGCCATACCGCACAAAATGCCTGAACTTTCAATTCATTCATAAATCGATGATGGAATGAGCAGAGGGGATGTAGTGAATTAGAGCTGGTTTTCTGCATGGTTGTGGGACACACCCCAATGCTGTCATGACACCTTTATACAGTCACAAGAATGTGAAGATGTTAAAGTGGAAGGAAGGTAAACAAACAAGGTACTGCTGCCTGTTGAGTTTCTAAGGGCACTTTTCACACTTTTTTTTGTTATTGAAACAAGCAAAAAAAAATCAATGTCTCTCAGGGTCCTTCTCTTGATGGTGGCTTTCACTTCTTGCCTGATTGCAGGTATAGATGTGTTTTCTGGTCTCCAAACCTGCCCCAAGACAAGTCTACAGGGGGCACCTATCTTTACACTGTGATTGAAGATTAGGAATCAGTCAGAACAGCCTCCAGGAGGCCGGACTGTCAGCCACAGTCTGGGGCTCAACTCTGGTGAATTCAGGCAGACCCCAGCTCTCAGAGCTCTCACTGGTCAACCCTCAGTTCCATAGAGGGTCTGTGCAGACAGTGATCACGTGCTCACAGCTGACCTGGCGGCTGGCCCTGGAGACCAAGGCAGGACCCTCAGCTACATGTGATACTGACCAAGCGGCTGAGGGCCCCCATGAACTTAAGTTTCTCAGAATGAATCAGGTGTCAGGGAGTGGGGCTCAAAAACTTCCACATTTTAAACAATATCTCCAGGTAATCATTATCCTTGATTAAGTTCAGGAACCATTGTTTTATACCATTCCATTTGCAAGACAAGCCACTTACTTTAATCCTACCTACAATCGAAATGTTTGTAATGCCTATTTAGGTCTTCCACCCATTTTTAAATTGGATTGTTTGTGTTTTTGATATTGAGCTCCATGAGCTGTTTGTATATTTTGGAGATTAATCCTTTGTCTGTTGTTTCATTTGCAAATATTTTCTCCCATTCTGAGGGTTGTCTTTTTGTCTTGTTTATGGTTTCGTTTGCTGTGCAAAAGCTTTTAAGTTCAATTAAGTCCCATTTGTTTATTTTTGTTTTTATTTCTGTTACTCTAGAAGGTGGGTCAAAAAAGATCTTGCTGTGGTTTATGTCAAAGAATGTTCTTCCTATGTTTTCCTCTAAGTTTTATAGTGTCTGGTCTTACATTTAAGTCTTTAATCCATCTGGAGTTTATTTTTGTGTACGGTGTTAGGTAATGTTCTAATTTCATTATAAAGATATATTTTAAAAAAAAAGAAGCTTACATTTCATCTCCTAGTCAAGGCCTATCCCTGTGAATACAGATCAGCCTTATTAAGCTACTGATTAGAAGAGGGAGGAGGTGGTAGAGTCAGCTAAGCTAGGGCTGGTGTAAGTTGGCACAGTTGCCTTATTTAATATTATTTAATTGCTAAATAAACTGATTCAGTGAATCAGCCCCACAGTAAAATGATGTAACAAGCAATAAATCTGGTTTAAAAAAATGTTTGCAATGAAGCATGATAGGAAGAAACAGTTCTAAACTTTGCAAGAGAGATTGCAAAGTTTCCAGAGTTTCTTATTAGCTTTGATTTCCCAAACAAACAAAACGATACAGTGTTTTCTCAGGTGGAATAATAAATTTACTTCAGGATCTGAATTTCTCTCAATGACCCCTGCGGAGGAAATGATGCTATAGATTGAGGCAGTTTACCTGTAGCCCGTTATTTCTGAATAATAAGAATCATTCGAACTATGCTTGTTGATCTTGTTTGCCTGAGTTGATCAAACATCACTCTTTGCAATTATAAAATTACGTAACACTGTATTGTATTTGGCTTTATTTTGGCCAAATGTTTGCCTTTGTGTCAGAGGATAACCAACAAGGATTTGCATTCTAACACAACACAGGTTTCAGGAAAATAATAAAAGATTATGAAATACTGAATATTATAAACTTTTTAAATTCTTGAGTTCACAGAGTTGAGTAAAATGGTTTTAACTCTCAATACTACCTAAAAAACATACTCCTGTTTTTCACTCATATTTGCAAAGTTAGAAAACAAGACCTTGGCAGTAGTAATCAAATAGCATTATTTCAGCACCCACGGGAAAACATTTGCACAACTCAGTGCCACTTCCCGTTGGTGAAGGGATTCTAGAAGGCTTGCTACCACCTGAGGAGAGGAAACTTGGTCCAGGGGAAGCAGCACAAACTCTGGGAGCAGAAAGATGAGAAGCAATGTCCCTCTGATGCCTATTAGCTGAGTGATCTGGGGCACATTACATAGCTGCCCTGAGCCTCCATTTCTGTACCTGTGGAGTGGGCGCACATGGGACCATTATGCTCAGTTTCAACCTCAACTGCCTCTTCCTCTCTGCCAGTGGGACTGAGAACAACGATGCTGGGTTGTCCTTCAGGCCCAGCGTTAAAGACAGTGAAAAGCAAAGTGCACATTCCATTCGTGGATTGTGTCTTAGTTAAATCTCAAGAACTCAAAACAAAAGTGGGACCAGAAAATTATTTTGCCCTTTGTCCTAATTTAAGGACAAAGTTCTGATTTAAGCCCACTTAAAGAAGTAACAGATTAAAAGGTAAACTAACTGTAAAATTTATCCCTAGCTTTCTCTTCTAGTCTTGCTGATCAAAAGTTTTATAATTATTTGCAAATGGTCTGAAGATTTTACACTTCTAATTTGTGTGTGTCGGGGGAGGGTGGCTTGGGGCAGAGGGGAGGAAGGAAGTGGGGAGGAAGAGAGAGATGGGGAAGATGGTCATAAAGAGAAATCCATGCCTAACACTTAGATGAATACAACCTAATTTGGCATGCAATGACCAAATGTAGTCTGAAGACATCAATATAATCAAGTGCTTTTCATCTAGTAGTCCTAATGCATTTTACAAGTAGATTCCACCCCCTCCTCCCAGAGACCTACAGATTGATAGAGTGCCATGGTCACTGAGTCAATCACCAGTTCACACGCTGGTCACCTAAACCTAATACCTTCTTGCTACCATGGTTTCTTTCTCTACATAAATTTAGAAACTACAGCGTGATAAACTTACCTTCCTTCCATTCACAAAGAAAACAAGTTCATCTGACTCCTTAGAATGAGACATTACGCCAGAATAATTGGCCGAATGTTGTGGAGTTGCCCCTAAAGCACCTGCTGTTGTGTCCACCTGAGCCAGGGGCCGGGATGCTCCCATGGGAGCGTGACCAGCAGGACAGAGGGCAGCCCCGAGGGGTGATTCTGGTCTGCTCTCTGTCTGCGTTCCTGCCATCAAATCTTGTTTGCCTGCGCTCTCAGTCGTTTATTTCCCTACCTCCCTCTGTTACCCTCACTTTCCTCCTCCCTTAGGCCAATTTGAAAGGTCAATCTCAATCTAGTTCTTACACAATGTACACTTTTCCCTGCCCTGGGGGCGACCCACCGGAATAAAATTCCTTCTTACAGCCAGCAACAAGAACCTTCTTTAATCTGAAATGGAACTAAATCATGTAGATATAATGCGTTCAGGTGTGTTTTTAGGTGTTAATTTTTTTTTTTTTTTTTTTTTTTGTGGTACGCGGGCCTCTCACTGTTGCGGCCTCTCCCGTTGCGGAGCGCAGGCTCCGGACGCACAGGCTCAGCGGCCATGGCTCACGGGCCCAGCCGCTCTGCGGCACGTGGGATCTTCCCGGACCGGGGCACGAACCCACGTCTCCTGCATCGGCAGGCGGACTCTCAACCACTGCGTCACCAGGGTTTTAAATTATGAAGCTAATGCTTATTTTTTAAAAATCAAAACCACAAAATTGTACAAAGTAAAAGCGAAAATTCTCCTTCCCAATTTTCACTTTTCAGAGTTAACTCTTACCAGATTCCTCTGTATCCATACAGAATTTTCCCATGCGTATATGAAATATACGTACGTACATGAATCTAGAAAGTGAAATCAAACTATTCATATTACTTCGAAATTTGCTTTTCTCAAGTTACTTAGGTGCTTTGTGCCTCAACTGCCTCACCTGTGAAATGGACAAAATAGTAGTATCTCTCTGGGGATTGCTGTGAGGATTCAATCAGCTAATAGGTGTGCTTAGAACAGCACCTGGCACCTAGTAAGTTCTCAGTAAATGTTAACTATTTTTATTATTGTCATAATTTATTAAACTGTCCTAAGTTTACATTGTTTTCCATTTTTCACTATTACAAGGAGGCTTTATCTTTGCACATTTGAGCAAGTATATCTGCTGCACAAATTCTGAGAACTGGAATTCCTGGGTTGGAGGGTGTGCATGCTACTAGGTCCAACTAAACTGGCTTCCAAAATGTGCAGTAATACAATGAATCGTGTATGAGAGAGTGTCTGTTTCCCCATATCCTTTGCCAGCACCGAGTACCATCCACACTTGGCATTTTTCAAATATCTGGGGGGAATTTCAGTTCATAATTGGCATTTCTTCTGTTATTGTGAGATATTCCATCTTGCTATAGATTTAGTGAATATTTTTATTTATTCTTCTGTTCTCTAGTTTCTATTAGGTTTTTTACTTTCTTACTAATTTGAAGAATTTTCTTATATACAAGGGATATTAACCATAATCTGCTGTAAATGTCCAGGTATTTTATGCCGGTTTGTTAACTGTCCACTGGAGACATCACATATAGCCCTTTAATTGCGAGTATCCTGCATCTGGGAGGATGGCGTTCCATCCCCACAACTGGCATGCCAGTTGTACCCTCTCTAGGTCATTCCATTGCCCAGGCGCTTCTGAGTGGTACAGATGTGATATGACCATTGGATCCCATATCTCACACTTACCCCACCCTGCTGCAAAGCAGGTGACAGTATTTGCTGTAAATTGTTCTGAGGTGATGTTACGTGGGATCTTACGAGAGCAGATTTAATGCTAAGTAAGCCCTTAGGTAGTGGTGATGGCTGAGGTCCTGGAGGCAGGCACAGCAAACCTTCACCTAAGATATGCGTCTCTTCCTGTTAAAATAAATCACAGCTCCTTCCAGGGTAGAAGTGTTCGATGCTGTCAGCTTGCCACCAAGTGGCGAATTGGTCTCCTGGAAGGATGCTGCCAAACTGGGGACTAGCTTTAGTCTGTATTGGGGGCCGTTGGACATTCAGCAGCAGCTACATGGATGCCCAGGGCCCACCCCTGCCCCCCGGCCCTTCCCACATCCATTGTGTCAGCAGTGGAGTGACCAGGGACAGAGGTGGCTAATGTCAAATGCCATTTTGTCTACTTTGCCTCTTTCATGGTGGGTGTTTTCTGCTAGAACTGGAATTCCTGGGTCGAAGGGTATGTACACTGCTGGGTCCAACTAAATCACCTTCCAAAATGTGTGCGGTAGCACAACCAATGACGTATGAGATTGTCGCTACTACACATGAGTCCACGGGCCACTTGGGCCACTCAGCTTTCCACACAAAATGGATGACCAGGTGCGCCATCCAAAGCTCTGCCCATCAGGAGACTCTGCCCTCACCACCTCTGAGTGGGGCTCTAGTGAAGACACCACCCATACCTGGCTTGTACACACATACTGAGCCCACCCATTGGTGAACCAAGCTGACTTTTCCTTTTCCATCGGTTTGTCCTAAAGGACCTCTCACTCCACCGTGTAGCCACAGGGATGATTTGCGGGAGACATGCTGATGCAACAGTAGTGGGTAACGGGGTCTGGGTTACCTGCAGCTTGCTTGTTCTTTCAATTCCTTGTGTTTGATTTTGGATGTGCCACTTCCGGCTTACCTTATTGCCTCTGGGCTTGCTTAATTGCATTTTAACAAGATCCTCAAGTTATTTGCGTGCATTTTAAAATGAGAGAAGCACTACGTAGTATCAGACAGACAAAAGGATAGGTCAAAGTGATAGTGTCTTCCAGGCAGAGGACACAGGCAAAGGTTCCAAAGTGAGAAATAGAACGGGAAGTGCTCACGGTAAAAGAGAGGGGGTTGTGAGATAATGCTGGAGAGGTAGGCAGGAGCCAGAGCACTGAGGGTACACACGCCACCTTAGGGACTTGGAACAGTATTCTGGTGGGATGAATAGGAAGCCATGGCAGGATTTGAGGCAAGATCGTAACATGATCATATTGTGTGTGTGTGTGTGTGTCCATACTTCTACACATAACTTTGGCTTTAATCTGGAGAATGGTTTGGAAGGGAAGCAAAATGAACACAGGGCAAAGATGAGGAGACTACCGCAATAGTCAAGTTAGAAATAATGATGGCTCGGGACAACATGGGAACAAAGAGAGTGAGAGGCAGATGTAAGACGTTTCTCTGAGGTGGGATTAACAGGACTTGCGCACCTGGATGACGGAGCATCTCGGATCACTCCCTCCTTCCCCCCAACCCCAGGCTTCGGCTCAGCGTCTTGTGGATGGCTGCACTGACAAGAAGATCTGTTTGGGACCCATTAAGATGGAGGTGCCTTTGAGACATCCAAGTGGCAGTGACAGGCAAGTTGGGTTTTCAGAGCTGGACTTTGAGTGAGAGAAGCCCAGGCTGCAGGCAGAGAAGCCACAGGAGTGAAGGCACCCGCCAGGGAGAGGGAGTGAGATGAGGACCCACGGCTCCCTGGGAAATCCCAGCATTTATAGACGTGGGCTGGAGGAGGGGTTGGCAAAGGGACAAAAAGAGAGGGGGAGAAAGCAGAAGAAACAGAAAACCTGGGGAAGCCAAGCTGTGAGGATCCCAAGAATGTGCCCTCCTTTGATCTGTGTCACCACAGCACAGGGTGAGACTTTAAAATGGGTCAGTTCGTGTTACTTCTCTGCTCTGCCTTTCACTCAGATTAAAAGCCCACGTCCTCACAGTGGTCTCAAGGCTCGGCTTGTCTGCCCCTCCCCGGGCCTGTTCTGGGCTCACAAGCGCCATTTCTGTCCACAGAGAGGCAGGCACACCCCCCCGGCGCGGACTTTGCCCCCAGATGCTCTGACGTGCTCTTCCTCCAGGTACCTTCTTGGCTCAGACCCTCACCATCCTCATCCCCAGACCTACCAGCTGCAACCAGCTCCAGGCCTCCCTCACTCTCCGTCGCCTTAACCTGCTCTACTTGCATCGTTCCCTCAGCACTCGGCTCCTTCGATCACACTCTGTAATTCAATTATATTTGTTATTTTCTGTCTGTCTCCCCTGACTAGATTATAATCTTCACAAGGGCAGGGATCTTCGTTGACTTGGTTTACTGTTATGTCCTAAGTGACTAGAACAGCGCCTGGCACATAGTAGGTGCTCTATAATCATTTGTGATATGAATGAGAAAGCCTGCTCTTTAAAGGGTTTTAACGTAACCATGTGTAACCGTAATAAGAATGACCTTAGTCTTTAGTCCTAGGTCACTGAAGAAGTTTTGCCGTCTTACCTGGCTCTGGGACAAGAGTCAAGAGTTGCAAGTGTGACAGGGAGAAGATATTATACTCTAGTCTCTAGTCCTTTATACATCAGTGCCGATGTTTGGAGTTTTTCAGTGATTCTGTCTTGCTGCTTGGTCCACTTTGAGGTTTCCCGTCACTAAAGGCCACTGGGATATATTTCTTATGAATCTCACAACTTCTCACTCTTTTCCTTGTTTTCTGTTTCTCACATGCCATAAAATTCACTCTTTTAAAGTGTGTGTAATTCAGTGGTTTTTAGTATATACACAGGCTGTTCACCCATCATCACTATCCAATTCCAGAACGTTGCCATCAGCCTGAAAAGAAACCCTGTACCCATTGGCCATCACCGTCCCATTCCCTTTTCCCCTCAGGGCCTGGCAACCATTAATCTACTTTCTGTCTCTATGAATTTGCCTATTCTGGACATCTCATAGATGGAATCATATTATTAATATGTGGCCTTTTGTGCCTGGCTACTTTCACTCAGATAATGTTGTCAAGGTTCATCCATGCTGTAGCACGTATCAGTATTTCACTCATTGTATGGCTCAGTAATATTCCCTTATATGGACATACCACATATATCAGTTTATAGAGTTGGGCTGTTTCCGGTTTGGGCTATTCTAAATAATGCTATGAACCTTTGTGTACAAGTTTCTGTGTGAACATACGTTTTCAATTCTCTTGGGTATATATGTAAGAGTGGTCATATGGTAATTACGTGTTTAACTTTCTGAGGAACTGCCAAGCTGTTTTCCAGAGGACCTGCACCATTTTCATTCTCCCCAGCAATGGATAAAGGTTCCAATGGCTCCACATTCTTGCCAGCACTTACTATTGTCCATCATTTTGATTACAGCTGCCCTAGTGGGTGTGAAATGATACCTCATTGTGGTTTTGATTTGCATTTTCTTCATGACTAATGAGTTTGACCATCTTTTCATGTGCTTATTGGCCACCTGGATGTCTTTGGAGAAATGTCTATTTAATTCCTTTGCCCATTTACAAATTGGGTTATTTATCTTTTTATTGTTGAGTTGTAAGAGTTTTAAAATATATTCTGCACAGTAGATCTTTATCAGACGTACGATTTGCAAATATTTTCAATATTTTCTCCTGTTCTGTGGTTTGTCTTTTCAATTTCTCATAGTGTCTTTTGAAGCACAAAACTTTTTAGTTTTGATTAAGTTCAATTTATCTGGTTTTTTCTTTGGTCCTACAGACTCTTTAGACATAGTGCCTAGATCCATTCTGACAAGAAAAAGAGGGTGATAGCAGATGGGGACAAATGAGAAAATGATAACTTTACAGTTCATACTAATAAAGTTACTTAGAAAACCACCTTTCACTAGACAGTATAATTTCTGTTGGTGAATACAAGCCAACTATGAATTACATATAAACCATCATCTTCCATTCCATTCAGCTGGATGGATTTAAGGGACAGAATAATAAAGAATACCATTCTAGAGGAAACCAGTTAGCATTTATGCCATTTAAAATATGATTTCTAAATTGCTTAAGCATATCTATCAAATTCCAAATGGAACATTTAAAATTAGCATCCTATAAAAGCAATACTCTGTGAAATGATTTCTGAACTGTGAAAATTTGTCTTTCAGACCCATCATCCTAGAGCATTGAGACTGGATAGATTGCTTTGTTGGAAGAGCCACCCCATCTTCGCCAGAGGTTTGTATTTGGTTCATATGGGTACACTCCAAGGAACATAGGATCCAGGTTCATCTCTTGGAATCTGGAATAAAAGGACAAGTTTGGATGTTTGCAACTTGGAAAATGTTTGTGATGTGTGACAAATAGCAGACTATAAAATAGGATAAAAACCACCCAGAGGGTGACCAGGACAACGAGAGGTCTGGCCATGACAGTATGAGAAATGTGGAGGAATCCAGGAGGAGACCGAGGGTCAGGCGAGGCAGGACAGCTATGAGAGTCATCTCATGCTTGAAGAGGGACAAAGGAAAGGTGGAATCAGCCTCTGTGCTTCTCCAGAGGGAAGCGGCGATTTGTGGGGTTTAGGAAGAGCTATAAGGGGTACCGTGAAGAGCCCTCATGAGAGGAGGTATAGGACGGGGCTCTCCCCTCAGTATAAGGAATAACTTGTTTACAGTCAGAGGAGTCGCTGGCAATGGCATGACCTCCTCCCACAATGAAAAAGCCCACTGGGAACGCCCAAGGAGAGCTGAGATGTTTGCTCAGCCGGAGGGGGGCGGGGCGGGAGGGGGTTGGCTTGCAGGAGGGATTCCTGCTGCTGGGGGTTGGGAAAGGGCCCGTCCTACTTTGTGGTTCAAATGAGGAATGGCACATACTCCCAGTGGTTTGGAAGGAAGTTTAGTCTGTCCTCTAAACTTCCTTCCGAGGAAGTTAGACTGTGGAGGTGGCCCAGATTCTCGGCCTGGGATTCTTGGGTTCAGGGCACGGTTCCTGAACTTTATCCCCGACTAATGTGTCCTGGGAAGGGAACAAAACTAATAAGGAGGAATATACAATTGATGAGTGAAGAAATGAAGGATGAACCTTCCTTTTTTAGTGGTGTAGAACTGAGCCCCACCGCAGGCAGGCTGCTCTCCTGCTCAGATGTCTTCAGGATTCCTGTCACCTCTTCTTCCGTGGAAAACCACCACGGTGGGTTAATGAAACTTAACCACAAGGACAGGGGAAAAAACAATTCAGACTTGCATGAGCAGAACATACCATTTTTGTGAACTTGTCTTCACAGGCCATTCTAATCTTCTCTGGGGTCAGCGGACTATTGAGCTTCAACGGTCCAAACAGCCCTCTCTCCTGTCGTGCTGCACTTACCGCGTCCCGGATGGCGAAAAACACCGAACACCCCAGGAATATCCCAGACTCTCCCAGACCCTGGAAGGGAAACAAGTCAACTAGATTATGACTCTCTCTTTCTCTCTCTGTGTATATATACATATGTATGTGTATTATGTATATGTGCATCTATAGGTACATATGTGCATGTACAGGTACATAAAGTATTAAGTATTACATGTACAACTTTTTCCTTTAAAAAGCTAATTCACTATTTTAACCCAGTATTCCCATTCTTAGGATTCCAGCCTAAGGAAATGATCCCAAATGGAGAGAGCAGATATAGGCATTAAGATGATTATTGGCATGAAGATGAAAAATCAGATAACCTGATGGTAATAGTAGTTTGTGTTGGTCTCCACGATTTGGAGTA